>NW_024349801.1:10249927-10849927 GCF_902729225.1 Pteropus medius
AGTTCAGAATAAATAATACTATCTGTGTAGGTCTCTGATAAGCCCTTGCATCTTAATAAGCCACATGCCTACTGTACTTCATGGGCAAACCAGCCCTGTTCTATGGTACCAAAAAACATACAGAAGTGATGGAGGTTCTGGAAATACAGTGAAATATCTGGAACAAAATGTACTACTCTTGACAAAAAAAAAAACACACCAAATTCTCCTTCTATTTCTCTTAAGAGCCCCTAAATCCTTATATGCATCCTTCTTTGTACTCAAAAATAAATACAAAATAAAAAAATAGACTAGATAGTCCTTTTTTGCCAGCTGAATGCCTGGGGAGTTATCTGTTTGGAAATCTCTCCCAGTCAAGGGCAAGAGTTGACACTCTAAGACCCTTTGGTTGTCTTCAGGTGTAAAACCTTGCTAGATTTCAGCCCTTATAACCAACAAAAGCATTTAAAACAATGCTCAAAAGACACAAAGACAGGAAAGAGTTGGTTTGTAACTTAAAAAAAAAAAATCTTTACAATTCTGGACTCAAAAACGAAAGGGGAGAGGGGGAAACACTGTGAGTGTATTTCATTTACACACCCACTGGGCTCAAAATTCTTTAAACTACATTATTCTCTGCATATTTAATATAGTTTATTAAAATTTTTATGTAATAAATATTTATAATATTTTATAATAAAAAGTTTTATTAAATTCTTACTTAATCAATGTTATTTTTCATATTGTAATTTATTTAAAAAAGGAAATTTTCACCCAATCTGCGTTATCCCATTCATTTCTCCCTGCTCGTCTGTGGCCCATTTGCCACCACTTAGACTATTCTGAGAAGTGGGGATCTCTATTCATTTTGTCAGGTCATGGACAGATAGACAAAAACAAAAACAGAGCCTCCACATTAGTCTTGCACAAAAATGATCATTGGACGTAATTAACCAGCGATGTGCACCACTGTGGACATTTAAAGACAATCCTTCCAATTGTCTTTTTTCCCCAACAAGCCCTGCTCACTCAAGTGTTCAGGTACTCAGTTACATTAAACACAGACTAATTCACTTATCTTCAACAAGTGGGCTATTGATTTTTGCCTGTTTTCAGAGCAGCCTGGGGCTTTCTGAACGACAATAGCGTCCCTTTAGAAAAAAAAAAAACCCTGCCATTTCGGGGGAAATGCCCTTTCAGTCCTCATAATTGTGCTGGCCTCACATTTGTCTGGACCTGTTCCTATATTCAGTCGCTAATTTTCAGTCTTTTCAACTCGCTCCATCAGAATCCGGCATATTTCTTGCCTTTTTAAGCTGAGAGGTCAACAGGATTTGCTTTTGTTCTGTAGGGGCTCCGATGAAGGGCACAAGAAATTCCTCAACCTAGCAGGAACAAGGCATCAGGCATCCTTATTTTCTGTCTTTCTTCCTTTTTCTTTCTTTTTTTGGTAATTAACTTGTGAAAAGCACGTAGCCTCACTTTCGAATTTTCCAAGAGGCAAAAAGAGTAAATCCTGAGTGACCACCTAATTTGTACTCCTATACTTATGGTAAATGCCATCCTCTACATAAAAGTAAAGCAAAAAGAACTGATAGCTAATCTGACTCAATATTGTAAATGTACTAAACTCTTTAAATGAATAAAAAAAAAAAAGGGAAGGCTGCAAATAGAGCCTATTTTTGTTGAAAAAGAATGATCTGTTTTTATGTTAGTTATGTTTTTTAATAATGGCCCCGTGATAAATCTGACATCCTTAAAGAAACTATGATGATTGGTTGTGGACTATTACTTTTATAGCCCTAAAATGCAAAGTGAACAATGCCCTTAATTGGAGGGGGGAAGTAAAGACCCCTCCGAACAGTCTGTCTCCTAAGTAAGTTATGTTAGGACAATGGCATTCCTGTAGCTGCTGGACAAAGAGAGAAAGCTGCCCATCCAATTCAAATGCTGAGTCTATCAGAAATGTGCATGTTTCAGCTCCTTTCCTTACTCAGAGGCATTTGAACTTGCATGTTAGTTAGCGGGTCAAATATGGGCACTGGAGAAAAAGACGCGCAGGCATACACACAGACACACACGCAACCACTCCAGCAGAAGGAGGGTTCGATTTAACCACTGAGTGTCTCAAACTTGTTTCATCAGGGCTTCTTCCCGTCCCTTTGATGAAGAGCGAAGATAGGTGTTTGCATCAGCTGTGACACTAAGAATGCTGCAAGGAACAGAACTGTGCCTCCAAGCATAAGCCTCCAGTGTTGTAATTCTGGAGAGTGCTGAGTCTCTAAATAATAACTTTTTTTTTTAATTGGGGGTTATTAATGAGGTCGCTCTAGAGAGGACAGGCATTGGGTAATTTTTAAACTCAGACACATTTTCGACTCTTCTATTAACACAATGGTTAACAAAAAACTAGCTATCTTTTTTGCAAGGGCCAAGGGGGAAACAAAGATTGTCTAGAGTGGCCTTGTCTCCCCTTGGATGAGAATGGAAAAGCGAGGACTCCCTTGACAAGAGCTCTGCCTTTGTGTTTTGCACCTGGAGATTTTTTTTTTTTTAGGGCTAAGAAGTCAAATCACCAAGTATTGATTACTTACAGCATGCCTGAGTGCGACACAACTCTAGGGAGACAGAGGAAGCTGGAACCTGAAGAGACAAGGCTAACATTTAAAAAATAATGGGGAACAATAGAGCATCAAGCATCATCAAGTGGCAGGCTTCGAGGATACAGATATATCAGGCATTCCTAGATTTTTAGAGTTAAGGTCTAGTAAAGCCAAAAAGAAAAAAAAAAAAATAGGCAGGTTGACATAGACTTGCCAATGTTTTATTTTTGCCAATTAAGAACTTTAAAAATAAAACAAAATCAGAGAGAGAACATAAAAAAAAAAGGAAGAAAACATAACTATCATTTTCTGTCTTCATTATTAAAGGAAAAGACATTTAACATTAAACAAGGGTGGGTGAAGGTACAATCTTAAAATAAACAACAGTTTAAAAAATGGATACCATGTGCTTTAAGAGAAATTCACTACTCTGTCTATATTTTTCTCATTTTTAAACGGACTGGTGAAAATTTGTCTCAGGTGGGCCTTTGGGATCTGACAGATGACAATTTTCTTCCACTTATCCTTGTACCACCTCGGCACCGTCTTGGCACACAAGAGCTTCAAGAATATTTGCTATATTTACAAATGAGCCTCTGCTGAGTAAAGCTTTCATGTGGGCCAGGCAGTTGGGGATAAGAGGACAGTGTAGCAGACCATGAAGATATCGGGTGGTGGAAAAAAATAAGGAATGGAACCCCCAGGAGTTACAGCATTTGTAGTACACGGCAAGAAAATAATTTAAGCCCACCCAAATGCAGAAGCACTGAATGTTAGTTAGTATCTTCCGAATGCAGGTTCTAATTTTTGAGGTTGTCCACTGAGATTCAGCTAGATGGACAGTGGTCACTTCATGTCCCCATCCCAATCTCAGTGGGTCCAACTAGTTAAGCAACAAAGTGATTTTACAGGAAAAAAATAGTACTCATTGCAGACTTTATTCAGGGGGACTATCGCTATTGGCGTAGGGACCACTGCATTGGGCTTTTGCAGTAGAGAAGAGAGATGGAGCTCAACTCCTGATACTAAGGGGGGATTTTATAGCCAAGGGCAGGCAGAGTGGGGAAGGTTAGTAGACAGAAAATTACTAAAAGGGTAGGGTAATTCTTGCTAGCTGACCTAACGGGCTTCCCGCTAAAGGCAAGTCATGGTGATCAGATCTTACCTGGAGGACATGGGGAATGAGGAAGGCGATGAGCTATATCGCTAAATTGACTCGGCAAGATTCTTGCTCGAATTGGGTCATGTAAAAAAAGGACATAGAATTCCAAAAGTCGAGGCCCACCTAGTTGGGAAGAAGATTCAGAGGAGCCTCAGTACCGTTTGGTCAAGGACGGACTCTTTGTCAGTGGTCTCTGTCAACATCATCTCAGGCTATAAACTTTTTTTTTTTTAATAATGCACAGTTTTCTGTGTTAGCCCAAAGGGCAATATTTCTTGACAACCAGAGTGAGATATCTATGATGCAATTGAGGCTGGTGAGAGGATGGACTATGAGGTCAGGCAGGCCTGAGCCCCCCAGGGCCCCCTAGTCACCAGCTGGTAACCTGAAAGTGACTTAAACTCTGAGCTTCAGGTGTCTCTTTTGTGGGATACAAATAATAACGGCACCTCTTTCAGTGTTGCAGAGGTTGAGAAAAGATGACGAACCTAAAATACAAAGCACTAAGCCTGGCTTAGTTGAGGGAGACCCAACACCTAGCCATTGAAAAAAGAAAAAAGAAAAAAAAATCTGACTGCATTTATTGTTCCACCTTGATTGACTCCATTCACGATCTCCAAAAATATGCTGGAGGCTGGAGAGGTAAAGAGTATTAAATCTTGTTGAATTCAAAAACACAGAAAGGTTCTGATCAGAGAGATGAGAAGAGAAATGAATATTGATCAGCGATGACAAGTCAAAAGTACCACAGAGCAGACAGCAGACAGCAGAGATTCAAGTGCCAGTATGAACACTGAGCAAGCTATGTGACTTTAATATCTATCTGTAAGCCGCAACCTTCTCATCTGTGAAATGGAGCTAATGATAGTGTCTACTCCTGGGTCGCCTGGAAAGAGATCCTACAAGGTAAACCATGTAAACCACTTTTCATGGCACCCGGCGTAAAGTGGTCATTAAAAAACTGTGATTTACCTTTATTATCACTATCAGAATATTATCAGAGCAGAATATCTGCTTGAGAAACTTGGCAGGAAGTGTATGATTGCTTCAGATCTCATTTCACCTTCTGCGTACACAGGAGTGATGTTATTAGTATGATGCCTTTCACTGTCGAACCAATAAGATCTCTCCGGAAGAGAAAAAAATATGAATGAGAATATATTAAAGAAATAGGTAACTCCCATAGTCCTCCATGCTCTGACAAAAGAGTGATTCTGTTAGTGTGATTAGTTCAAAACAGTGTATTAAGCCCAATGGAATCATTTTAAAATAAGACTCTAATTTCAGGAACCTAAGGAAGCCTGCATTTTAATAAGATATTTCATTGTACCTCAAATACAAAACCATTGTTTGCCTGACTCTATAATTTATTGTTAGACAGACACTGCACTATTACTACAGCAAAATGAAACGTGCAATGATTTCGCTAATAAAACAATTGGATCATAAGGCAGAGCACAGCTCGGCAGTTTAAACAGAGCCGAATACCCCTGAGCAGAGATCTGCATAGTCTAATATTCCCAGTTGGAATTTCACCTTTCTCCACTCTTCCGCAGAGAAAATCGCTGAAATAGACTGCGAACAATACCATTACCGGCTCCCTAACTTAATCCTTTGTTCCCTCCAAAGAAAAGACTGCCGCTGATTATGAATATTCCACTCTAGAATTTCCATCAATTAATATACTACCGTGTTCTTATTACGGTATTAATAGCTTCCTGATTTACATTAGAAAGTATGTATTTTACACCATTGGTAAAGCTATTTCTTCCTCTTTAACGGAAAGTGATTACATAAAAAGAACTTAACAATTTGGAAAATGGAGGTGGGCATGTGGATAATTGCCTGGCAGCAATATATTCTGTTCTCCCCCAGTTTTTCTCCTCTCTGCTAGGGAATTCCTATTTCGAGGTCAAGGAGGGCGCGACAGCTCCCCTGAACCTTCTTTGTCCTTAGACCTTTCATCTGGGAAGAGACTCTAAGCTCATTGGTGTGTCTCCCAGGTCTGCCTCCGACTGTCCACAGAAGGCAGAATTCACAACCCACCTTAACAAAAACCCAAAAAGGCAAAGAGAGGCCCAGCCCCCTTCCCAGTGAATAAAATGAGGCCGGTGGCAGCATAGAAGAAAGGCAGATGTTGAAGAAAGAGTTCTATTTTGGTCTGGAGAGAAGCCAACTTAGGTTTGCTTGTCCTTCCTTGCTGTGCAGGGACACGCCTAAGCCGGGCTGTCACTTACATTCCTTGAGCTCTAGGCACCTGACCTGGAAAATATGGGTATTCATGTCTGCTTCCCGGATATTTCGTGGAAACCAAATGCGTGCGTGTGCGTAGGCAATGCTCCTAGTAGTAGTGGATGGATGGTGGGGTGGAGATGCTGGAAGGAAGGTTGGTATCTGCTCTCTTCCTAAGTATGTCTGAAGTCACAGATGCCCCCCCTGCAAAGACTTAGATGGCCATGGGGTTGGGATGCAGGCTTCTCCCTGCCACCTCAGGCAGAAGATTGTAGGCCTGAGTCACCCCCACAGTGATCTCTGAGTCCTTTCTAGAACTCTGGCCCAGAGAACTGAATACTCTCAGGGTAGCTGCGCAGAGGAGTTGAGATCCAGAACACTCTCAGTGGCCTGTGTTCAGAGCTTACACTTTTACTACCCCGTTGTCCTGCTATCTTTTAGGATGGTTTCAACTGCCACCGGGATTTACCAATGAATCTCGAAGATGCTGTTCTCAGTCCTGTCACTGTGTAGGCACAAGGGAGCTGCTTCACCTCTCTGGACTGCAGCTCTACAAAACGAGAGGGTTCCAAGTGGTCACAACTGGCGCCCTGCACAGGACTGCCATTCCTCCACTTGGCTCACTTCTATTTACATTAATACCTAAAGGGCAGCACCTTTGAGTCCTAAAGATGCTACATAGTTCAGCCGCTGTCACGTAGGAAGCCACCTGTCCTCTTCCAAGATGCACTCGTTCCTAGAGCATGTCTGCAAGACCCTATAAAGAACCCCCAGCATCCTCCTTCCTTTGCCTGTACTCCACTTCCTAAACCTAAGGTGTCCTGGGTCTCGTCCTTGCACACCTAGTTCTTCAGGTGCTGCTCTGAGACTTGGGAGCAAATGGTGATTGACAGGGTTGAGTTTTGCTGTATTTCTCGTAAAACTGTGTCAGGAACGATTAAATGGCAAGGACTCAAAAAGAGATGGATGTACCCCTCCTGAGGCCGTGTCTACACATGACCAGAGCCGTCCACCGGGCCAGCTTAGTGAAAAACACCAGTCAGAGGGGCTGCGTGATTGAACTGACAGGCCAATTCCCCAGCCATGGAAGGCAGCCTTGGGCTATGGCTGGGGGCAGGGCAGCCGGCCCTTTGGTTTCTTTCCCCATTTAAAGCACTTTGCAGAGTCTCAAGCCCAAGGTAGAGATTCAGTTCAATGTCTGTGGATTGATTGATTAATTCAAAGCCCCTGAGAGATCCCATAGGTTCACGGATAAAGCGAGACAAGCTGAGAATTTTCCTGTCTTCCTCAAAAGAAAAATGTTCAAGAAGCAGCCTCCTAATTGGAGATGATTTACATTTCTGTCTTGATCTCAGAACTGAAGGAGTGGATGAGAGCCTCCACCAGCAACCACCGGAGTCTCGGCAGGAGCATCTAGGATGTCCAGATTCTTGCCAGACACCTTTAAGATGGGGACCAGCTTCTGTGGCCCCTAAGTATGGTTTGGTTGTTTAGATTTAGGGAGTCAAACAAGTCCTGGCCTCAATGTCAGCTCTGCCTATGCAAGTCACTAAAACTCTCTGTCCTCAGTTTCCCTACTGATATTAAGTGCTTAGCAAAGCATCAGGCAGAGAACAGATGCTCACTAGAGGATACTTGTTATTATGAAGGTGATTCTGATGACACCAGACATGGTCTCACCAAACACAGAAGCTAAGACTCCAGGAGCTGTTCTAACTCAGATGAAAGTACCTCCAGTGCCCTTTGGGGGGACACCATAGTCATTAGATATTTATGCCTTTTGCATTTTAGTGGAGTTATGACCCAATGTCATCCAGCAATGTGATTTTTGAAAGGAGACTGCCTGTCAAGATGTCTGCCTCCCGATTTTTCAAGTCTCCAAAGCAGGAGACACTTTGGGGTTTTAGACGTTACCTATCTACAAGGTAACCTTGTTAAGATATCCTTGGGTCCTCATAGTCTCACCCCAGAGTGAGACCTTCCATCCTGGAAAGAGATCTCTATTCGCTGAATTATATCGGAGCCAAATGAACCAACACGCACTGGAACAGGGGAGAGGGGATGTGAAGTTAACAATACCTTATAAATTCAATTTGCATTCCCCTCTTGATTTTAACCCAATCTACGTGAGCTCTCCAAAATAAGCAGTCATTTGAAATCCTCCCACGTGTCTTACACGTTTTAAAACACTGTCCCTTTAATAAACCAAACCATACGATGTGGTTTTAACTGGTTCTAGAATATTCTGATAGTGAAATATTTTCTGTTTCTGGGCCAGAATTGGTCATTTCTTCTTGAGAATATGATGTTTGAAAATCAGTTCCTCCTATTATAGATTTCTCCCTCAGCTTGTAGAAAATCCATGATTCCCTAAACATTGGTCTTTGAAAGCACATTGACTAAAATCTTCATGCTTAATTCATGAAGCGCAGTCTGGAGATTAGTGGAGCTGGACATGGACCAGGAATACTTTATCATATTCTAATAAGCAGAGGCTGAAAATTGCATTTCTAAAGCTACAGTATTAAAGGGCATACCGCAAAACATGACCCAAACATAACTCAGTAGTTTTACAGTGTCTGAAAAGGCTTTGATATGATAAAGTATGCTGACGAGAGGAATAAACACAACTAGAAATTTCTGAATTTAAAAAGGAAAAAAAAAAAGGAGGGGGTTTTGCAAACATTCAGTATATTTGTGGAAAAATATATGTTATAAACTTATACACTGTAATTCCTATTACACAAGTATTGACTATTGAGTCATGCTATAGAAGATCTCTGTAGCATCACAATTCGGGGGTTTGGAGAGCATGAAAGCATGAGAGATGAAAGGAAATAAATAAAGCAGCCTAATGAGGTTAATTTGAAGGTTTCCAGAAAAACCTAAGTGCTGGCTTTTCGCCCTTCCTTAAAACAGGTCACCAGCATTGTTTCTGAAAGCAGAAAGCAACGCGTATGGGGGGCAAATGCTTGATGGTTCACTAGGGACATGGCTCAGAAAATGGTACGGGATAAAAGCCCTCCCTCATGCAGGCAAAAAGTGTCTGAAAAATGATAGAAATGTGTAAAAGCAACCATAGAACTTAATACATAAATCAGCAATGCATATAGCACTGAGTACAGTGCCCGGCACACAGTACATGCCAATAGATATCTTTTTAATTGATTATCAGTTACTGTATGGGAGAGAGAAAGAAACCAATGGACATAGATCCTGTGCATGCCACAAGAGCACATGGATGCCATTGGATTTACTCTACTGAGTACCTGTTAAGCTGTTTTCCCTTTGTAAATGAAGCATTATGTCAGGAGCAGTTTTTACAAAGACAGTAGCTTCCAGACTGTAAGCACCTGGACTCACTGGGGGGTTCCAGAATTTCTATGCAGGAGATGGCGGTGGGGGCGGGGGGACAGAAATCAGGCAGGAAGGAGGTGGGAGCCCAAGGATTTGTCTTTAAACTGCATCAGCATAGCTAGAACATGGGCATTATTTAGACGACATGTTTATCGGAAAAGTCATAGTGGGTCTGCTTCCGAAATTTGGCTGATAGAGCGGGGCAGTGTGATCCCACCCCTCGAAGCCAAGCGTCATCACTGCTGAGATTATAGTAGAAAGATCAGAGCAGCAAAAACCCTGCTGATTTCTGTGATTTTCTTTTTTATGGGTGTGCACTCGCCATGCTCCCTTCACTCACTATTTAACACGGGGTTTACTTTTCTTTCTACCAGGCCCTGTTTACTGCCCCAGCGAATCTCCCTGCTGGCCTCCAATGACACAGCCCACGCTTTCCCCTTAAACAGACCTTGACATCTGTACTTGCCAGCAGTTTCACAAATCTGGGTCTCCTCTTCAGCTGGTTGGTCCTGCTCATCCTACATGTCCCCACTGGCTTCATTCCTGAGTCCACCTCAGCACCCCTGATTCGCCCACACCAGGCTGGACTGGATATTCTTGTTTTAGGTTTGCACAGCATCCATGTCATCTTCTACCTTACACTGATGACACCTTGATGACTGCACACCTCTCTCACCAGGCTACACACTCTTGAAGAGCCAACACCTTGGCAGGTAACCCAGAACATCCCCAGGCCTAGAAACAGGTGAACAAATAAAGGTTGTGAATCCAAAATATCTAATCCTAAAGGGAGTGTGGATATCATCTTTTGTTCTATACTCACTTTCACATTAAAAACAAATAAGCCTTATTATGTCTAGAACAGATACATGCCAGATATGGTTACAGAAAACTTGATCATAAAAATGTGCAGAAAGAACAAAGAATGAAAAACTACCTATCCTCACACTGTTCAGTATTTTTCTCATTTTGAGTATAAATTTTACCCCTTTTGAACACTGATGTTCTTTTCTACTCTACTGAGTTCAGATTTCTGACACAGCAGCTACCTGATGAGTCATTCCAAAGCTGTTCTGAGAATGGTTCACATATTGAGCCATTCTCATTGGCTGCCCAAGAGGCAGGTGGCTCTGCCTGCTCTAGCTTAAGCACATCATTTACCTCTGATAGGCAAATAGGGCCAGGGATAGAGACTGAGGACTCCAGCATTAAGAGAGATGTGGCCTTATACATAGCCACTCGAAATCATGAGTGGACATATTTGTTACAAAGACATGGCATGGCTTTGATCTATCCATGGTCCCAACTAAAAATGCACATAAGTGCTGGAAGGAGGCAGGAGTCAGCAGCTGCCGGCTGGGAATAATAGCCATGAGAAGACTCTCAGGCGTGAGCCAAGAAGAACAGCTTTGGTTCTGCTCTCAGCGAAGGGGAAAGGATACGTTTCCAGGTGTTGTCCTTGCAGCTTCCCTTGTCCCGTCACTGCCTGACCCCCTGCTGGGTGGTATGCTACTTGACTCCAGATCTGTTTCTGCAGCAGCTGTTGGCAATGAAGTACGTGTCTACCCATCCTTGGTGGCTGCTTTTGAAGGTTGGCAATGTCTTCTCTTGCAACTGCCACTGTTGCAGCAGCCCTGTCTGCATCGCAGCCTCTAGCCAGGTGCCCCGCCACCCCCAGCCTCAAGACAGAGTGTTCCCTTTAAACAACTCCGGTGCCCGGGGGCCAACTTCTTTTTTCCAGGAGTGTGGATACGAAGAATGGGGTTACTGTGAAAAGAACTCACTACTTCTCTAAGAAATCAGCCCTTTATGTTCCCTTAACTATAATATTTTTACTTGCAATATGCATCAGCCATTTTTAAGTAAACAAAGGGGGATTTCAAACAGAGAAACTATGAAAATGAAATTGCTTTAATTTATATCCCAAAGGACTAAGGCTGTAGAATTCTCTGAACGTTAAATAAATAAATAAATAAATAAATAAATAAATAAATAAATAAATAAATAAATAAAAACTTAAGTGTTCAGTTGGAGGTAGCCTATGAGGAGTAAAAGGGGACAAAGGAGCCTGCTGTGGCCCAAAACAGCTTATTAGTTCCTACACCTGCCCTCCACATAATGTCTGGGGTTTGTCTAAATGTAAAATACAGAAGTGTACCTAAAGTATCAGTCCCTTCTGGAAGGGCAGTGGGAATGCCATGGTTTATATAATCTGAAAATGATGAGTGAGTCGTGGCAAGCTAAGGGTTGAGACTCTCCTTGTAGGTTCTAGACTATAGCAGGATGGGCAGGGTAGGCTGTGTGCCAAAAGATAACAAGACAACAAGCCAAAAGACAACAAGACAACTCTGGGGTCCATCATCGTCACTGTCTGTCAAGACTCAGGTAACACAAAGATAGATGAGATCTTGTTACAGCAAATACAAAAGCATGGGATGATTTTGGGTTCTGCTGCTACAGAGTATTGCTGGAAATAAGAGTCTAGGGAAATCTCGGAAATTGACTTTGCAGTGCTGCGTGGGGTAATATGAATCGATCTATGCATATATGCACATGGGCTTGCTTCATTTACGGGGTTTAAAAGGCCCCAAGGATTCCAGAAGATGAAGCTGAGGACAGGTTAAAGGATAGGCATTAATAAGGCAGGGGAAAGAGAAGTTAAGAAGTGGCTTTATAATGTTCTTGCTGAGGACTTTGTTAACATTATTGCATCTCATCCTCAAATGGATATTTTCCCATTTGATAGAAGAAGAAACTGAGCCTTATACACACATTCCTGATTACACAAGCTGGACATGATGATGGTGGGACACAAATGTAAACCAAGATCTTCCACTCCTCCCTCACTCCCAGTGCTAGGGTAAAAAATCCAAAGATAATTTTTGTTTGTTTGCAGCTGAGAAATGTGTGAGCCAACTGACTCAATGTCTCATAGGATGTCATCAGCTTTCATTCATTCTTTCATTCTTTGTCCCATCTCTCTTCTCTAACTGATTCTCTCTCCCGCCCCCACCCCCAACTCCCCTTCTCTCTGTTCAATAGACAGCCTCCCTCTGTGCAACCTGGAAAGATGCTGCCAATATCAGGGCCTCTGAGCCCCTGGGCAACTGGGTTACGTTGGGTTCAGGCATGCAAAACACTTCCCCTCCAGCCGTAGCAGCAAAGTACCTGGAAGGACTTAGAATGTTCTAATTATATGTCAAACCTCAATCCAGCACTGCAGCTAGGAAATGGGAACTGTAATTGGTCAGACCTGGGTCACGTGGTCATCCTTTGGTTGAGGAGTCATTGTCCGTTAGAGATCAACAGGCCCATCCCCACCACAAAGAGTGTAATAGGTGCTTCCCAAAGGACAACAGGGATCTATAAGTAGTGCAACTTTGATGGGAAAAGATGCTGGGCAGACAAAATATTAATTACAAGAATAAAAATCAGGAAAAAGCCCTATGATCCTCAAAAGAATCATGATACAGTTCAGGGTAGTAAAGGTAGAATGGGGCAGTAGGGCCTGCTGTCTTCATCCATTCTGGCTTCTGTAACAGAATACTAGAGACCAGATGACTTATAAACAATGGGCATATATTTCTCACAGTCTAGAGGCTGGGAAGTCCAAGATCAAGGAGCCAGCAGATCCAGAGTCTAGTGAGGGCCTGGTTCATAGACGGCCTTCTTATTACTGTGTCCTCACATGACAAAGGGACAAGGGAAATCTGTGGGGTCTCTTTCATAAGGGTACTAATCCTATTAATCAGGCTCTGTCCTTATGACCTAACCACCTCCCAAAACCCTCACCCCCTAATATCATCACAATGGGGGAACAGGTTTCAACTATAAATTTTTAGCAGGACACAAACATTCAGTGTATAATAGCTAGTGTGGCAGAAACTGCCAATGTGTCCCAAATATTCATTTTCCCTTCTTCTTTGGCTACAGAGCTTTCCCATTTACCTAGGCACACTGAAACCAGAAGTGAAGCTTGCAATTCCCAGGCTCCCTTGCAGCTACCTGATTAGCCAAGCGACTGAATTGAAGCCATTGGGAAGGAAGCAGAAGTGTTGGGTAGGGCCTCTTAGAAGGCTCCTTGAAAGGAGCCTTCCTCCCACCTTTTCTCCTTCACGTCGCCTGGTCATTTTGGACCAGGAGGCACCCTGAAGAAGGAAGCAGTGCTGCAAAGCAAAGAGAAGGAAGCTGGGTCACTCGTGGCTTTGTGGAGTGGCCGCATGAACCCTGAACGGCTTATTTCTGCTCTTCTTTTATGTGAAAAAATTTACCACCCTGGTTGGGTCCCTGTGACCAGTAGACAAATGCAATTCCTCATTTACACACGTGGGCTCCCATCCAGGCCTGCCGTGACTCTCCAGGCCTGGTTTCCAACTCTAGCTGGCAGCACCTATGCTTCTTCCTCTTTCTCCTCCTCCTCCTGCTTCAGCCACAGATTCTTTGAGAACCTAGGGACTTGAAAAATAACTCCCTGTCTTGACTATAGAAATGCTTCCATTCTTGCCACATTTGTAATCTTCGTGTATGATATTCTTATGGCTAGCATTGAACTCAGGAACTCTCAAGTAACTGTATTTAGTTCAATATCATTAACTGACTGCTTGGCCATGGTACCCTTCCCCAAATACCAGCTGTCAGCTAAATGTAGCTATTTTCTATTTGGTAAATAGAATCTAACCTTAAACAGTGATACAGTAAAACAAAATGAAGTGAAACAAAAATAACATGTCTATTTTGCAGGAACCTTCGTTGACTACCAGACTTTTTTTTTTTTTTTATACCATGGTGTTATGTTCATATATGTACATCATATATTGTAATACAAAATGGATATTGACTGCAGCTGAGGTGAATATCCACATGTATTGACCTCAGAGGTAAATATTGACTGAGACAAAGGTAAAATCGATGCTTATCTTGAGGGATAATAAATCTGGATATCTATTGAAATAAGAAGTCAATAGGAGCATTGTTACAAACACTCGTGGTTATTGTCACTTGAGCACATTTGTACAGTGAGTGGTCGGTCAGTGGTTCTTTTCTAGAAAACTAGAGGCGGTGGCAGTTTACAGAGGCTGCACAGCTGCCTTTTTGCCACTTTATGCCTCTCTCTGTTTTGTCACCAACTAGCATTAGACTAGGTAAATAACCCCAGCCCACCCCATCAAACGAAGTCTTCTTCAGGAGGCAGTTACTGAAGAAGGCAGTTAGCTTAGCAAACTGAGGCTCAGAGAACACAAGAAACTCATCTATGATTACAGAGTGGTGCCCTGAATTCAAAGCCTAATTGGCTCTTGTTAAATTTGGTCTCTTTCTACCGCATCACCGTCTCTTGATAAGAACTATAAAACTGGGACTCCAGGCAATAGAGAAAAATGTAAGTAAAAGGTGAACACAGAGATTTGTGAGGAAAGGCCTATCCGTTGTAGACAGGCCTTCACAAAGTGGCAGTAACAATTTCTTTGCAAAAGAGGCCAAGAAATTTTTGTGACTCCACTTTCCATTACTGTTGTCCATCATTATCATCATTACAGCTAAATTTTGGTGAGTTGTGACGATGTGCCAGGTACTGTGTTAAGGGTCTTACAGACCTTATTTTGATGAATTCCCATAACACTATGAGGTCATGTAGCAGAGACTGGGTCATCTATCCAACGTTCATTCTCCGTTTCTCCTTTGATGGACGACCACAATTTTGTTCACCCTTCCCCCATCCACTATATGACTAAAACTAGGCTGTGAATCTTCAGTCACCTAAGCTCCCAATCATGGTGGGTCCAGATGCTTCACTGGAATCTGTTTAGATATGAGCATTACATAGAGTTCTGAAATATCAGGGTAAATCTGTTGAGGGGCTTTGGGGAAAGGTCCTCTTGTTCCCGAAGGACATACACAAGAACAGAAGGTGCCTTTGTCCTCTAGCATTATGCTCTCTGGTTATGATGTCCAGAAGTGCTGTAGTCATCTTGAAAATGTAAGAGGCTCCAACTGAGGAAGAAGCTGGTAGAGAATCTCAGGAAAGTGGAGCCAGATCATGATGTGCCAACTTTTTGATGATCCTACTTCTGGACTTCGGACTATGTGGGAAAACATCTTCGTATACCATTGAAGCCACTGTGAGCTGAGGTTCCTATCATTTGCAGTCCAAAGCATCTCAACTAATACAAGTAGATGGCATATTATCCACCTTTTACGCATAGAGAAACTCAGGCTTAAGGATACTAAGTGTTACATGTGGCAACTAGAACCATCTAATCCAGAGTCTGAGTTCTTAATCACTTCTTTGCAATCATTCCAGGCATGCTTCCCATCTGAGGCTTACACCATGATCTACTGGATATCAGGTCTTGCAAACGAAACCCACCAGAACTGTCATCGATCCCTTCTAGCTCACTTTGCAACTCTTTTATATAAATATTGTATAAGATGTATTCTGTTAATATCTACTGTTTTCAGAGGCCCTAGATTTCAGAACTGTTTTACTGAGTTCCACTTCTCTCTTTCTTAACATATACACTGCAGAAGAACTTGGTTATATCTACTCAACACCTAGAGTTGCAAATTTTCAAATGGCGTCTGCTCCACAAAAATCCTGTATTCTTTTAATTCTCCTTGTCCAACATCCTCCCTATCCTTGTCCTTCCTTCTTCCCCAATCTGGACAATACTACTTATTTTTCAATTAGCAGCAGAAATAATAGATTTGAAGGATATTTCCTCGACCCTTCTTGTCTGCCATCACCATCTTGGATCTGTCCTCCGTATCAGTAAAACACCTTGATGCACTTCTTATAAGAGTATTCAACACACTGGATACCTTCACTAATTTTTAACAGAGTGCCTAATATCTTCCAGGCATTGTTAGCTTTTTCCTATACTGTGTATTTCTATCCTTAAAGCAGAAATCATACTTCATTTATTTCTGTAATCCTAGGACATATCATAATGCCCAATACATAGAGAAATCTAAGAATTTACTAATAATTATAGACTTCAGGTAGGACAGGAGATGTCACAAGTGGTGAAATTCTTTTGAAAAATGTCAACAAATACCAACTCCTTATAGGAAGGCCTTCTTCCCCTGGATTTTTCCATCTTTTCTCTCTTTCCAGCTAAGAAGCAGCATCATGGTTAATGCCCCATGTTTCTTTTTCTATATAAATGGGGGAAAAGCCAGCAGACAGGTTATGAAATAGTTAAACTTGGAGAAGCCAAAAGAAAGTGAAGAGTCACACATTATAAGTTCCAGTTTTTTACCCTCAGAGTCTGTATTTTTAGAGAAAATCAGAGTACTTTATCACCCAATTATTGGTTATCTTTATGCCATTGCCAGAAACTCAAGCTTAAGAAACTACCTCTCTCTTGTAGCTTCTTCATAGTGTCCAGGGGCCTGAGTGATGGGCACAGTGGGGAAGGCACTAAAGAGTCCAATCTGTTGAGGGCCCAAATAGAACAAAAATGCAAGAAAATGGGGGAGATTCACTCTTTCTTCCTGAGCTGGGGCATCCATCTTCTCCTGTCCTTGGACATTGAAGCCCCTACCCTGGTTTTCAGGCCTTTTGGCTCAGACTGAATTATACACAGGTTTTGATGATTCTACAGCTTGCAGAGAGGCAGGCTGTGGGACCTCTCAGCCTCCATCACCACGTTAGCCAGTTCTACAATGTCTCCCCTTTCTTTCTTCCTTTCCTTTCCTTCCTTTCCTTCCCTCCCTCCCCTTCCCTTCCTTCCTCCCTTCTCCTTCCTTCTTTCTCTTTCTCTCTCTCTCTCTCTCTCTTTCTCTCTCTCTCTGTCTCTTTCTATCATCTATATATCATCTATCTATCTCCTATTGGTTGATTCTCCAGAGAACACTAATACAAGTGATTGAGTCAGATGAAATAAATGTCTCAATATGGTGGCCATGTCCCCAGAAAGAGGCACTGCAGAATGGCTACAAAACAGTATAGATGGGAGACAAAGGAGGGAGTGGTCATCTCTCCCTGAAAAGGCCAAAGGTCTCCTCTTCCACTTCCATTATCGCCAACACCACAAAGAAACCTGTATTTCTCCCTAGGGACAATTCCAGAGTCTTCTCTTTATCCTCAGCGTCTTGCTTGGTGTCTGGTACATGGTAGGTGCTCAACCAATTGATGTTAAATGTATAAGACGTTAAAGGCATTAAGAGGTTCCCCAGAACACCTCAGCAGGAATGAACAACTAGATAAAGACAGAATGACCTCATCTTCTCTGAACCTCCATGCTCTCATCTAAAAAAAAAAAAAAAATGGATTAACTGGTCCTGTAAATGGCTTTTCTAAGTTCCATGATTCTAGTCATGAGAGTTCCATTCCTATTCATGACCTTCTCTGAGCAAGTTATGAGGCCACTTCAAAAATAAGTTTCAGAGTCCAAGTAAAGGAAGATTTTGCTGCTGAGTTAGAGTTTTCTGAGAGTCAGGCTCATTGGGTACAGAGTAGCCCCATCCTGTCCCCCAAGATAGCAACTAAGCATTTCACCAGTGGCAGACTCAGGAAATCAGGCTGCTAATTTAATGCAATGGCCTGAATCTTCATTATCTGCACCTAAAAACCATGAGTCAGGCCTCCTATTTGCCAAATGTCACAACCTGTTCGAGTATGGTGGTATTGTCACCTGGAGAGTATTTTGAGGGTTCCAGGCTGGAGCAATAGAGCCACCCAGGGAAAATTTAGCCATTTGTCTCTCTGATACTGACCCTCCCTGTATCCATGCAAGGCAGGCCAGCACCAGCACATGTGCCAGTGCCATGGAGAAGTGCAGAGATGTGTAATCAGTGCCACAATGGGGGCAGACACATAATGCAGAACGTAACTGCAGGGTCTTCTTAGTGTTTTATCTAATTGCCACAACTACAAAAGAAGTCAAGTCCTGTATAGACACTAATCATGTCCAAGAGGGAGGCCCCTTTGATTTACATAACCATGGGTAAATATGCAGAAAAAGGATGTCACTTAAGAGACTTACTGTTTCCCGACAGCAATGCATTGGCATGCATTGGGACACTGCACATTTACCAGGAAGCAGTCCTGGCACAAGGCTATAAAACAGCCCAAGACAGCATTAGCCCACCAGCGAACATTTCTCTTCAGCTCCTCAAAAAACAAGGCTAGGGCCATGAGCAAGCACTGCTCTGCCTGGGCCACTCCACTCCCTCTGCTCCCCAGCACCAATGTCCCGGAATGCCCGAAGGGTTCCATGCCAAAGAAAATGACATTTCCTCTGACCAACATCTCTGTTTACGGTAATCGGGGTAGGGCAGTGAGCTAGTCTCAGGATGCCAAGTGATCGCTTGTTTTCAGGATAATCAATAAAACACTTATCTTGAAAGATTCATGCAAGTTTGGAATCAATTATGAATGGGATGATGATAAAACTCTGAGAGAGAGTCACTGGATATTTTTTAATTTATGTCAGAGTTATATACTATTTTGTTGGTTTCTCTGAAATATTTAAAAAGAAGACTCACTATACTATACCATTATCGCATGATTTAGTAGGGGTTTTCAAATTTAGATGCTGTGGAATCTTTGGATAATATCTTTTAGGTTTAAAAAAAGGGAAGGTGGGATTTCCCATCAAGGGTATGAAGGTATTCAATGTTGTATGTAGCAGGAATGGCATAAATTTTAGACCTAATAAATTGAGCCTGAAAGTAAGGCCCCACCAGATATAGAGAGATGATCATGAGTGTGTTATTTAATCTTCCAAAACTGAAATTCCCCAATGTCAAGGAAATGATGATGGCATCTCCATCACAAGGTTATGGTAAGATAAAATGAGATTATCCATATGCAAGTTTTACCACAATCCCAAACATGTAATAGGCACTCAACAAATGTTAAGTTATTCCTAATATTAAAATTCTGACTTGGTCACCTTGAGCAAGTTACTTAATCTTTCTGAGTCACCATTTTCTCATTTCTAAAATGAAAATGACAAGTATGTAGCAAGGTGTTTAGGGAATTAAAGTGGATAATGAGTAAAATAGCATCTAACACTAAACCTGACAAGTGGTAGGTACCAAAAACGACAAATAATCGTATAGGAAAAATTCACTGTTTTTCCTTTACTCTCATAATACTTCTGACACCATATATGTGGGGGTTTTCCTACATTGACCAATTCTCTTGGTGTCCTACAATGCAATTCACTTCTGACACTAAACAGAGTTAACAAAGACCCCACAGGTTAAGGGCTCAGTCCTACAAGACTGCCCCACTTCATTTTTTTAATTAATTTATTTTTTAAGGTGACATTGGTTAACAAAATCCAATAAGTTTCAGTTGTACACTTTAACAGTAAGGCATATATATATATATATATATATATATATATATATATATATATATATATATATATTTTTACACTGTGTGTTCACCTTAGATATCTTTCTGTCACCACATATTTGACCCCCTTTATCACATCTATCTCCACCCCACCCTCCTCCTCCTCCCACCCTCTGATAACCACTAGTCTATTGCTCATGTCATGAGTCTTTGTTTGTCCTGTTCATTTGTTGCTTTTAGGTTTATATCCCATATATAAGTGTTGTCATGTGATTTTCAACTTTTTCTGTCTAGCTTATTTCGCTTAGCATGATTATCTCTAGGTCCATCCATGTTGTCACAAATGGCAGAACTTTATAGCTGAGTAATATGCCATTGTGTATATGTATCACAGCTTCTTTATCCAAACATCTATCATAGGACACTCCAGTTGCTTCCATGTCCTGGTCACTGTGAATAATGCTGCTAAGAACATCGGTGTGTAAATATCTTTTCAGATATGGGTTTTCAAGTCTTTAGGGTGAATTCCCAGTAGAGGGATTGCTGGGTCATATGATAGATCAATTCTTAGTTTTTTGAGTAACCTCTAGACTGTTTTCCATAGTGGCTATACCAGTTTAAGACTGCCCCACTTCGGATGCCAATCTCAAGTAGTGGGTTCCCAGGGTACCCAAAATTTATGTCTGACTTGACTACAAATCCAAAGTTCCCATGACCTTCTCTTAGGGTTCAACAGTTTACTAGACTGCCTCACATAACCAAGGAAAACTGTTTATTTACTCTTGCCAAATTATTACACAGGCCATTTTGAAAGATACAAATGAACGGCCAGATGAAGAGATACATAGGGTTGAGTGTGGAAGGGTTCTGAGCACAGGAGCCTCTGTCACCACTCCACCACCTTTGGCTTATGCATGTGTTCACCAACCTGGAATTTCTCAGAACACCATAATTTAGGAATTTTCACGGGGGCTTCACAGGCACGATCAGTTATTAACTCAATCTCCAGCCCCTCTTCCCTCCTCAGATGCTGGGAGATGGGCTGAAAGTTCCAATAGTTTCCAATCGTGCTTGGTCTTTCCAGTGACCAGCCCCCACCCAGGAGCCCATCATCAGTTAGCTCATTAGAGCAAAAGAGGCTCCTATCACCCAGAAAATTGCAAGGGTTTTAGGATCTGTGTGTCAGACACTCTAATTACTAAGGAAATTACAAGGGTTTTAGGAGTTCCGTGTCAAGGACCACATTTTAGCAGGAGCCAGGGGCATAGACCAATATATTTATTTCTTATTCTTTCACAACAGTATTCAACTAGAAAAAGAACAAAATTAAAAGAGAAGCAAGAAATCGATTCTTATTTTTCCTTTTTACGAGTAAGAAAACTGATGCTTAGAGAGCCTTACCTTGTTTCAAGTTACTTGAAGTAATTCCTTTGTTAAGAGGGCCCAGAACCAAACCTCTGGAGAGGAAAGGTGGGCAGTAGGGATAGAAGCACAGGCCGGTCAGACGTTCCAGAAGGTGAGCCATGATGTGGCACCAATCTGGAATCAGACTAGGCTGCATCATAACTAGAAATCTACCCCTGTCTGGGGGACAATGGGGAAGGCAGAGGAGGAGGCCTCTGAGGAGGGAGCTAAGCCTATGGTAGGCAGAAAAAGAGATTGTGGTGTGAAGCGACTTTGAAGGGGGTCCTAGTTAAGTCAGGAAGGAGTCATGGCGGCACCACCATGGAAAAGAAGGAAAGAAAAGAATGCAGAAAACACGGAGCCTCGGGGGAGCCCAGGGCCTGTCTGACTGAATGTCTACTAGCACCCCGGCCAGCAAAGGACCAGCTGGGGGTCTAACCATGATTGCAGCTTTGGGGAGCTGGTCAAGAGCTGTATGAGTAAACCCCATAACTAAGAGGCTGGTTCCCAAAGACACAGAATGCTAAGGAATTCCCAGTTTCCTGATGGCCACTTGTGGCGATGATCTCCGTTCAGCTTAAGATCCTACCCCGGAGAGAACAGCTGCCAAGGCCTGGTCTCCTCTTGGCCCTGAATAGATCAACATTTGGTCTGAGCTTGCAGATGACTTTTTATGGGCCACACCATTTAAGCTCTCCTGGTGGTCAGAAATAGCCCGGGGGTGGTCAGAGCCACAACATTATAAATCGGATGTTATATTTAGTTCACATGGACATGGCTGAAGAACTTCTTTTTAGGTTCAAGTTTTGAATAATGGATCCATAACTGCTTTTGAACAGGTCTCAGCACAATCCAGGAGTATGCCAAGTGGTCGTCTCAGCCTTCCTCCATCTCCACCATCTGGCCCTCAGGCACCCTGGTTGTTGGAGAGATCTAGCTTGTGCTTTGACAGAGGCAGGAGGAAAACTCATAGAATGGAAAATTCTCTCAAACAATTTCTTTTGAGGTATTGCTTACATGATTGAAGGGCACAAATATTAAGTGTACAGCTCGATGAACTTTTATATGTGTACAGATCCATGGAATCATATCACCAGATCAATATATGGAACGCTACCCAGCACACCAGCTGGCACCCTCTTGCCCCTTCAAGATCAGTGCCCCTCAGAGAGGTAACCGCTTTTCTGACTTTGCTCACATGAAGAAGTCTTGGCTGCTTTTGACCTTTATATAAATGGAATCATAGTGTGGACTCTTTTTAAGTGTCTGGCTTCTTTCAACACTACACCTCACTCTCAGACTTTATAAGGTATATAAAAATAGCACCTCTGCCCGCTTCTCTTGGGCTTCCATTAGGTGCTGGGCTCAGAGCAATCCTCATGCTTAATCCTCACTGCAAACTCAGCAGATTGGAATTATTATTCCAGCCTTACTGACGAGGACACGTAAGCATAGAAAGATTAAGTGACCTACCTGGTGCAGAACTTCTGGGCCAGACATAAGCATATTGGGATCATGGGTTGAATGAAGTGTTAGACTCCAAAATCCACAATCTTCCCTCTTGGCCAATTTGCTTTTGATTCTTGACTACGGGGTTAGGAATAATTTACATAAAGCCCTCCTTACACTGCCTGACACACTGTACATGGCAATAAATATTAACTATGGTAATGATGAAGATAAAGGTGATAATGATGATTATGTCAACCCTTGAAGCAGAAAGGAACAAGACAGACATGGTCCTGGGCCTCATGGACCTTATAGCTTGGTGTAAAGGACATATAATAAACACATAAATAACTCTATAATGATAAATTCTGACTAGGAAGGGAAGGAACGGGTTGCTCTGGGCCACAGTGAACGGCGAAGCTTAGACAACATTTCTGCAATGACATTTTTCTTCTTGAACTGTTGGAGAACAAGAAAGCTGGAGACCTTCAGCAATGTCACAAAGCAGTTATTGAAGATGCCTAAAATATTCTCCCAAATAGGTATGCAACACTAACCAGCTTTGCTCTAATAACGCTCTTCACCTGAGAGAGGCTCAATTACATCTGCAGTGGACTCTTCAGAAGGAGCATTTAAAAGGCAGCTTCGCCCTTGACTCTTGATTCTGCATGTCAAAAGCACTTAACTGAAAAACCTCTGGATTACCAACACCAATCAAGGCATTTGCTCCTGGGCCAGACCACCCCCTCCTGATGCTCTGACACTGAAGGCACTTGTATTATCATTATATTATCATTGAGTCGATTGCAGCTTGGGAAGATGAGCATGGGACCCCGATATTTCAAGGCCTCCTTTCAAGGAATTGCTGCCAAGTACATCTTCCCACAAAACCTACAATCCATATTCCATTTTATGACCTGGTATTCTGCTTCAGAAAAAACAAACACAAAACTCCTCTTAATGGATTCATTGTGGCTCTAAATTCCTTTGAAGATGCTAGAGTGGTATCTCACCTTACACTGATTAAGCTAGGTTCTAGAGTTGTTGCATAAAACAAACCTGAATGCTGTCAGAATTACCCTTGATATGCTGAATTTTCCTTTGGAGTTGGCTTTCCTAAGAGAGCCAGTTGTGGCACCAGCATTGGCTCGGCCCCGTTCCCGTGGCTGAACCACCAGGTAAAGCACCTGCCTGCATTTATAGACCAGGTTATTACAGAACACACATCTTTAAACACTTCATATTACAAGATGTGTCTATTAAGAGACTTGCAAGGACAAAGCCTTCAAAGAACAAAAGATTCCCATTTTCTTCAAGATTTTTTCTCAGTGAAAAAAGAAATATACCGGCACTATGTAAATCCTTGTTTGTCTTAGCTAAAATCGAAATTGGGCAGGTTAAATGTGTACAGAATGACATGCACTAAACTTCTGCTTATGAATGTGACATCTCAGTGGCAAGGTCCTTCTTTTCATCATCTCTATATCCTTAAAATGACCAGAGCTCCAGCACATAGTAAGTTCCTATTCCACGTCAGTGGAATGGCCCTCTCATAACTGACCTACCAATTAATAGGTTCCCGGGATATTTTGCAATAAGGGGAGAGATAAGGATCCTTGGGTGGAAGTAGCTGGGAGCCACAGTTTGGCTCAATTTGATTAAGTTCTTTCTAATAACTATATCTCTGCATAATAACAAATTTCCTATTAAGCAACGGTCATTAGTCATCTACTAGAAATGAAGTATCGTGCTGAGGTTAGAATAATCAAAAACCAATTGACCGATGATATTTCTGTGAAGAAGTTGTCATTGGTCAATAAAGAATTAGAAATATAAAGATTGCATATTGTTTTTCATAAAACTAAATGTATCCAGATTTTCGAACTGTCCTTATATCACCAAAAGACGATGTTGGCAAGCCAATCAATGTCAGTTCACATGAATATGATTTTTCACAAAGTAAATATCGAATGTAAGCAAACAATGATATTTCTTATTTATCAGGAATATAAATGATGCCACATTTTCATCTATGTTAATATAGATATTTTTATCTACATCTAACAGTTAACCTCAGATGACAAGTGTAACATAACCCAGCAGCAATTGCCATCAAAAGTATAGATCTTACTTTATTTTTACCTTCACCTGACATACTTTGGCTGTATACTGACCACTTAGGAACATTCTTTTGGCCGTAAATCCAATCAATAAATCACTCGTGCAGAACATATAACTGTACATTTTCTGCTCATAGAAATCCATTGATAATGAGTGCTGATTATAGAGCAGAGAAACCAAAGGTGTTCAGGTACCCAGTGTCCCTTCTCAGAGGACTAACCTGAAAATGATCCTTGTCTTGCCTACAAATGAAATATTTAAAACAATGTTTTGATGCCCCGAGTTATACCTGACATATTTGTCGATTTTCACAGACGCTAGGAGTGATTAGATTTGGGGGTCAGTTACTTTAAGGTCATCTGAAGACCACACATTTTAATTTCAAATGGAGGATGACAAACCTGATAAGCAAAACTTTATAAAATAAAAGGATATGAAATCAACTTACTCTACTAGTTGGTATGGGGAAAACTTTTGTATTAAGTCCTGTCATCTAAAGGAAGGGAACCTGGTGTTAGCAGAGATAATTTTCCTGACAAATAACCTTGATAAGTTAAGGCACCTAGAAAATGTACTGTTATAAACTACTTCAAACCATGGGTAGCATTTATTCTCAGTGAAGAGGGGGAGTAGAGGGCAAGGAGACTTTGGTTTCCTGTTTCAAGAAATTTATTGGTAAAGAACATATTCTTAGGGGTTCACAATAAATCTAGAAGGATCTTTACATTGAATGTGTGAGATAACAAAGACCAGCAGGCAGACAGGCGATTATGATCACAAAGGGTTAAACTATAAAGACAATGAAATGGCCTACAAGTGCTTTAAAACTCAATTAAAATAAAACCAGTTCCTGTTAGTTTTTCCAATCCAGATTTAAGACTCATTCTGTATTATCTATTCATATGAAAAAGGGTACAGCAATTGAATTTTGAATTATGCTAACCCATTTTCTCAGCTATAGAAAATGTTGGCTTCCAGCCCAAGGAATACAATAACCGCATGCTCAAGACCCTTAATTATCTAATTAATGTAGTGTCATTTTAGCAATTAGTTAAAATGACCATATGTAACTTTTTTCTTTATAAGATCAAAACTGTAAATATTTTTAAATACTTGTTATACCATGCCATCTCCTGAATATTAAGGGTATACAATAGCAATTAAAAACAGAAAAATGACTAAGAAAGCTTTTAAATATTTAAAAAAAAAAACAAAACACCAAACCAACTCTAACATAGGCAGTGGCTATTTCCATATGATTAAACCCATATGATAAGTTCACAGACATCCTGTAGATCTCTACTAAACTAGACTTATGACCTTGTGGATGGGAAACCACAAGGCACATGTGAGGTGGAAGTGGGGCACGGGAGGTATTAAGAGAAGAATTCATTTTAACGAAGGCCCTAATAAGTGGCATAGAAAATGCATGATAATTAGAAAAACGCTTCACAGAACACTGATCTTCCTCCACATTTTCTCCCCACTGCCACCATGGAGCTGAATTTTAACTTCAAATCCTTCATATATTCTGCGAACCAGTGTCGCAAGTTGCTTCTATCAGTTACTAATACAAAAGCTTTTGGGTTATAAAGTTAATGTTGTAGAAAAGTGTACTCATGCTAAAGAAATTATTTCTGTGCTATTTGTTTGGTTCTTCCATTTGGCAGTCTGTCTATGGCAGGACCACTAGCCAACACCTTTGGACATTTGTCAAGGATCCCTTGTTTCTCATGGGCCAACTCAGTCCCAAAGAGGTGTTATTTATTTGGACCACAGAGGCAATCAATCGGTAACTGGTGCTCAGCATTGATTGAAATTCTCTGTTGGCAAAGAGCACAGCAAACTTGGCTCTTGCTTTCAAAGAGCATGCAGTCTGGTGGAGAAAGCAAAGCGTGCGCGCGCGCGCGCACGCGCACACACACACAGAGAAAAGCAAGTGCAGAGCTCCTGGGAGCTACTGTGCCTTAAACACTATGCATAATTTAGAAGACTCCTTTGCAAGCCCTGGAGTTTTAACATTTTGACTGAAGTTTAAGGTTTGGAGTGAAATGGTGATGCTTTCCTTGGGACTCAGGGAGTCTTCAAGGCAGCCTAATTCATGTAAAAGGAAACTTACACTTTTCAAGCACTGTTATGACCCAGGTATCACTGTAGGGGATTTAAAGATATCACTGCCTTATTTCATGTCTCACAGGTACTTTACAAGGTATTTTTCTGAAGAGGTGGGAACTCAAATATTTCCCAGCCTGTTTCTCCACCTGTAATGTGGTAGAGAGAGAGCATCTCCTAGACCCCATCAGTTCTTAAATTCCACAAGTCAAAGCTTAGGGAATGCCTGATAAGCCTCCTCCTCTAAATCGGAATGCGACCTCCATGTTTCCATCACTGCATATCATGGCGCCTCTCTTGAGCCCCTGCTCCCAAGACTGCCTCATCTTCTGTGCCTTCCTACCGCAGGGTCTCCATTCGATTAAGGGTACCTGCACTGCTCTGAAGACCCCATACTCTTCCCTTCCTTTGATCCTTCTGTCTGTGAGGTGGGGAGACTTGCCTACTTTGTCTGCCTGGGGAACTCTGTTCACCCTTCAACTTAGCTGAGATATCACCTCATCTTCGGAACCTGCCCTGCCTCCCTCCCTCACTTCATATTCTATGCCCCCTATGCCCAACTTAAACATATTTCTATCACACTCTGTTGCAATTTATTTAGGTATCTATCTCCTTGATGAAGCCGTTTCTTAAGAACAAAGCAAAACCTGGCCTTTATCCCTAGTACTTAATAAAGCAACATCCATAAAATAGGAGCTTCATAATTATTGCTGAATCAGTAAATGGATTTTTACCAGCTGCAAAAAATAGAAACAGAAAGAAAAACAGGACAAAGAATGAGAGAGGCAAAAATGACCATGTGGTCATGTGGTCCATGGCTGACCACATGAAAAAAAAAGAAAAAAAAACAAAACTATAAAAAGGGCAGAAGAGGTATGATATAACCTTATTATTGTTATTACTTCTCTTGTGCTGTCAGTTTCTGAAAAGCTGTCATAATATTAACAATCAACAAAGCTATAACAGCATTACAAATGGCATTCATTTACGAGGACATACCCTCACCATTAAGCCAGTTCACAAACAAACATTCTGCAGCAGATAATACATGTTCCAGGTGTCAGAGATGCAATTCTGAAAGCCACACTGAAAACCGGGCTTCCAGAAAACCACGAGGTTGCATTCATTTTCATTTACTTATAATGTTGATGTAACATATTGATCTTTTTCAAAATGACCCATAGCTGGAAATGAATTTCTTTCACATGGTTCATAACAACTACATATCTATCTATCTATCTATCTATCTACCTATCTATCTATCTATGCATCTATCCATCTTATCTGTATATTTTTATTTGGTGTATATATATATATTTATTTGGTGTATACATACACACACACACACACACACACACATACACACTCCTTATTATTGAGTGGCCAGAGACTAATCCAATGTTATAAGATTATTTTTAATAGTTGAATAGGCAAAAAATATTAGCAACAGCTTAATTGTCTCGTGTTAAGGTCAGACAGTATCTAAGTACTTTCTGAAGCTCGTGGTCAAAATGATGGATGTCCGATTAATATTATAAAGTGTCTACAAGAACAAAGGCTCTATTTTTTTTTTCTTTGAAATCTGGACTCACGTGACGAATGTTCTTGTAAAAATATTAATTAGCAAGTCTTGGTTTTTTGAAAGAACGGTGGCTATGAGGGTACAATTAATAAATAGAAAAAAATATATTTCAATACATTCTATCTAGGTAAGATCCTGAAACTGAATTACCAATGGTACAATCCCACACAAGGTCACCTGTACATGTGCTAAATTATGTCATTACCATTGACATTCCCCAGACTCTTCGCAAAGTAGCAGCTTCTCCAAGACTACTAGAATGACATAGACAAAGAGAGTGCCAACAAATGTCATTCCAACACTATGAACTGGGTTATTACCCAAAATGTCTTCTTGGAGGTGTAAAGAATGAACATGGGTACAACTATCCCCATTTAAATGACTTAGTAACTAAAGCCCAGAAGTGTTAAGTAAATTCTCTGAGATCTCAAAGCTGGGAAGTGTAAGAATTTACAGCTGAACTCTAGCTGGTCTGTTTCCAAAATAGGTAATCATACCCGGTGTTGTGTGAACTTCCTTCTTGGTGAATTTGGGGTTGGATGAAAGGTGAGCCAGCTAAACGATGAGCTAGGAGTCAGAGAGCCTTCACTTATGGTGGCGGTGCTAAAACTTAAGAGACAGATGCTAGAGGTTATACTCTAAAGAAGGCTAAAATCTAAACAAGGTTTTACAATCTGAATAAGCTATAAAAAATTTATGTTTAATTTTACAAAAAGATATTTTACATTTAAAATACAATTATTATATATACACCATATATATCTCTCTTTCCAATAAATCCAAAAGACTAGACAGAAAGTCTAGTTAGCAAAAATTCCCTTTCTATCTTCCCATCTCTCTGGCTTGGCCAGATTACTATGAATGAATCTGGCTCTTTGGAAGCATTGAGAGCTACCAATTTCCATCAAAGTCACCTGAGCTCCAAAATGTGACTAATGAAACAAGGCCACCTGTAGACTAATCAGTCCATTTTGGAATGGTTTGTTATGCATCAATAGCTGAGTAGAAATGGGATGGAAAAAACAATGGTCAAATCATAGAAAAGTGAGCAGATAGTGGTGTGTATGGAGTGACATAGACCCGCAAACACTGGAAGGATTCTTGGGAAACAATTAAGATGCCCAAGCCAGCATTTTTATGTGGTCCATGACCTTATGGCTGCAAAGCTTCACCATACACATTTAAAGGGACTGAACTGGAAAAACATCTGATATTTGCCTCATGGAGAATGAAGGATACTAGTTTCCACTCAAGCCCAAGTCTCCAAGCAAGAAAAATGTATGAAAGGAATAAGCAGAAATCACATCATAGCTGAACTGATAGCAATGTCTGCCGGGATGAGAACTGCAACTGTTGGGTGTACATTTTGGACAAAAGAAAGAAAACTGGACATTTTGTGAGTCCTAGAAAATCATGGAAACATTATTTGTTGTAGAAAAGTTGATGAAACATAGAAGGACTTGAATGGAGGCCATTTAAAAGATTCCTCAAGAATATGGCAATTATTTCTTCCCTTTCGAACGGAGAGTATATTGAAGTTTCTTTTAAAAATTCATACAGGAGAATCATTCTATGCAACTATAAGAGAGAAACTGTCAGACAACATTCCCAATTCAATATTCTATTGTGCTTCAAGAAAAGATTTCCATATATTCTAGATTAAAAAAGCCTCATAAATAAATGATAATCCAGTCCAAGCTCTGAAAAATGAAAAAATAATTTTGTGTTTGCATTTTACTCCACTGAGTAAAATTTAATCTCTCTTTTAATATAGCATGTTTTATATAAAGAGGTAAAAAAGATGTAACCTTATGAAAATTGATTTTGTACATGCTTAAAAATGTCCCTTGCAGTATTTATCTAGGCATTTTCCACCTGGGAGTATAGAGAGGCATCACACGTCGATAACTTTACCATGTGGGATTAAAAGTAAATGGAGTTATTGTGATTTGATTCAATGAATTTTTTCTTTATAGTGTTAAAAATAATAATCAAGACCAGACAGTGGCTTTATCAGTGTGCTGTCCATTATTCAGGCTATGCGTCAAAAGAGCATCACGATCTATAATAGTGCCAAGCACATGCTAGGTGCTTACTAAATATCTGTCATATGTACAAGTTAAGAAAAACAATGGAGAAAATCAAATGCTCCAGTCTAAAGCAAAGCTGATGTCATAGGGTATTAGGATGGGGTAAAATCAGACCATGTGGATCTTCCTGTAGAAATCCTCCTGTTTTCTGAGCATCCCTCAGTGGCGCTATAAAGTATAGGGACTGATGCCATGCCCTCAGAACATAAGACACTGTAAAGACTAAATTACCACAGTCTACTGTCCTCTAAACAAATATGTTCTAAATGCCTATTATTTGAGAGACCCTAATCTTCAGGGATCTAACAATTCTTATTTGAATAACAAACAGTTCTGAGTATGGCCTGCCCATCACCTCTAGGGGTGAAACTAGTCTGGAGGTGAGATCTTCCCTGATTAAATAATAGGAGAGTGATATTGCCCCCTGTTGACTCTAATTTCTCCATACTCCAATCTATCCTGTGTCAGATGCATCACCCTAAAATAAAATCTTTATCCTGCCTCTCTTCTGTTCAAAGACACAAAATGAGAGGTAGTTCTTCCCCAGATGTAGGGTAGGGTGGAGTATAGTGGAGAGCAAAGGAGAGTAAGTGATGTCTTGGGGAGAAACACGTTGAGGAAGTCTTGGAAAGTTCTATTTCTTAAGTTGAGCAATAGGTAGCTAGACAGTCAACTGATTTGTCATTATTTAAAATATACATAAATTACTTAAATGAACTCATGTATGTACATTGCATAATATTGAAAATTTTTAAATGCTCTGGTATCTTAAAACTGAATTAGGTGTCAGATGTTTGATTCTTTTTATGTGTGTGTGTGTGTGCGTGTTTGTGTGTTTCATTCACTTGCTTTTCTTTATAGTTTTAGCCATATCCTTATATCTTCAAATGATTTGTTTAGTTTTGCCTATATTTTGAACTTTATATAAGTTGAATCATTCCACGTATAGTCTCTGTATAACTGCTTTTTAAATTCCATATTATGTTTTCCAGGTTCTTCCGTGTTGATGTGGGTTATGGTAATTCATTCCTTTTCACTGCCCTCTAACATTCCACTATAGGAATATTCCGCCATGTATTTCCCCCAGTTAACACGAATGTACTTTGAGGAGTGTTCAGTTTCTTGGCTCCCAAATCTATTCACAGTATGACCCTGGACAAGTCATTTACCTTTCTAGGCCATAACTGGCACGTAAAAAGCTAAATAATTGACACATTAAAGAAACTAACATACAAAGAAAAGATTGCCTGCATTTTTAACACTTAGAAGCTGCCACTGCCCCCTTCTCCCTCACTGGCTGTTCAGAAATGTACATTTCTCTTCTACTTTGAATATAAACAGCTTTCCAAACCCACTTAGACATGAAGAAAAGATCAATATTTCATGTCAAGAATAGACCTCAATTCTAAATTTAAAAATTACAGGGCACATGAACAAGCCCTCTGGTCAATGCTATCACTTCAACAATGCGTAATGTTTGCCTTGACGGGGTGCCTTTTCACTTCCGGTTTCTTCTGTCTGGAACGTTTTTCCTCTGGCTCTTTACGTTGCTGGCTCCTTCTCACCTGCGAAGTCTTGACTTCAGTGTCACTTGGCCAAACTTCCTTAGAGTGCCGCTCTTCTATCCCTGACCTTCCTTCCTCGCACATGGCAAGCGCCACGTTTGCTTGCTTCCATGCATGTTGTCACTGCTGAATATATTTTATCTAGTCATTTACTTGTTTCTCACCTGGCTCCCCCACTGTAATGTGAACTCTGTCAGGGGAGGCGCCTTCCTATCCGTAGTGCATTGAACAAGCACCAAGCATCTAGTAAGAAAGTAGTAAACAAGTAATTGTTGCATTAGTTCATCTACCGCCATGTTTCGGATAGGACTTTGTGGCAGAACTGGAGATTTATGTGTGAGTTTATATGTAAATAAAACATGTGGACCCCTGATCTCTAATCCAGCTGTCTTATTCTCTACTTCACTAGTTTCCTCCTGAGTTTGCCCGTACAGTTCAGCCTCTAGAGAGGCAAACAGGAACCCACGTTTCACCTGCATTCTCACCCATTTCCCCTTTATTGTATGCATACGATATATATGTTTTATGAAAATAAATAAATAAAAGGCTGTATTTTCTCTATCGTTAATCCACCTGATTGTTTTAGAGTTTTAATCTCACCAATAACCATCCCGCTTCAAGCTCTTGAGGATGGAAACCATCTCTTATCATATTCGAAATTCACAGAGGAAGCTCAAAGAGTACCACATGTCAAGAGGTACCGATGGATATTTATGATTAAGGAAGATGATCGGTTAGAAGCAGTAGCTTGTCGATGAGGTCACAACATATTACGAATATGGTTTATTACCAGTTCCCAAAGATATGCCCTCTCTTTGGTCAATAAGAAAAGGATAAAAGGTTCAAGATAAGGAAGAGGCACTTTATAAATGAAAACGTTCACTAATAAAATTAGTATGGTTATTGCAGGAAGTGCTAATTTTCCTGCTCACTGAGAGTTTAATAAAAATGTTATGTCTACTCTATAACTGTGATTAATCAGTATGGTATTGAGAAGTGCAGCAATTCTTTTTCAACAAGGCAATTTTCAAAATTTGAAAAGGTGTAAATTTCATGCAAATTGCTTCATAATCATATATATACAAAACGGAGCTGACAAAATTGCAGTTAGGAAAGGAATCATTAACATTTAACATTTTTTATTTTTTTTTCTTTTTTCAACTGCTCCTTAAAATACTGCAAATGAGAAGATATGACCGATTGAAAAGCATACAGGTGAATGTCAACAAAATGGTAATAATTTTAAACAAACTCAAATATGGAACTTGAGTTTGAACAGTGACATGAAATAGGAGGTTTTATAAAGGAAAGTACTGCTTTAATGACAAGAAAATGTACCCACTGTTTTAATCACAATATAGAGAGACAATGAAGCACTTTTCTGGCTTCTCAGTGGGAAACAGTACATTTTTGCTTAAAGAAAAGTCACGTTTCTGCTCACATGATTCCTTTTTAAAAAGTCCCAAGTCTTGTAATTTTAAACTATAGTTTGCAAACTATAAGGGCTCCTCAGACAGATAAAGTGGCCTATTTGGTAAGCCCCCGTGCCTCACTGTGATGGCTTATATGGGACATGCCCCCCTCCCCGTAATGAACACACCTGAGAGGATGACGCCAGATGCCTCCTGTCTCATTGTGCTTAGAGTCTGCAATAGCACTGTCTGGGCAGATCCAAAGCAGGTTATTCATCTGTTTACATAGCTAAGGGGAGGATAATAAGACCTCAAGTGTAAATATGACGGTGTTAAGATTATTAGACGCTTTGACTGATGGCCCTTAAAACTTGTAAGACACAAGCAGAAAACAAACCTGAGAATATCCTTGCCGACACTGGTATGAATATTGTGACATGTAAGTAACAACCAGCTGTTTCTGGAGTTTAAGAAGTTGAAAGCTTTTTCTTATTTTTAATGTATAACTTAGAAAGCAGTGGTTAGCAATTTCTGGGTAATAACTCACAGTGGTTCCAAATGGTCTAAGCATTGCCACGGTTCCTTGCATTGGGCCAATTTTTTTTCTTTTTTTTTCCTAGCAGGCATTTGGAGGGACAATGTAATGATAAGTAGGAACCATTTTCCTCCCTCATCTTCATCCCATACCTCATACATTTTCTAAAATTATGGCCCTACTCAAGGCAGTTATTATGCATAGTCAATGTTCTTTAGAAGAGTTTTTCAGAGGATGATTTTTGGTTAAAGTGGCATATTTTAGAACCATCTGGTCACATGCATTAATGCACACTTTCGAATTCCGCACGGATTTTTACAACGGCGTTCCTCTGCCCTCTCTCCCATGCACTGCTTGTAAATAAGACAAAGACTCCTGCTGCCTTCAATTCGCCGAGCAGTGAACAGTGGCTCCAGGTTTAACATGGCAACACATTTTCCATTACACGCTAAGATTAATAAACCTCGCAGCGCCCCAGACGAGCCACTGGAAAACAAGGGCAGTAAGGTGCTCGTTTCTGTTCCATTAGACACGGGATGAGCCACAGGCACGCCACACTCTGTCGCTCTAGCCTGGTAATGGGCCCTGGGCAAGACCACCCTGCTGGAGGCTGTGCTGAACTTTCTCCTTCCTTTCCCCTGACTCTGACACAAAGGCAGCATGGGCCAGGTGGAAGCTTCCACGGGCCAGGGGGGCACCAGGTTGGTTCTCCTTGCCCTAGTTTTGCAACAAAGGGCACCCTTTAAAAATACATCAGTCTGGGATGGTGAGAGGCAGGGGTAAGCTGAGGGACCTTTCCACTTCCTGGAAGTGCAAGAGGACAGGATCTGGGAGCCAGCAAAGCCTGCGGAAAGGTAAGGAGATGGGGGCTCAAATAGGGGCTCTGCCAATCACGGCCTTCGCCAAAGTGTCACTCGTGATAATCACTGGGCTTCTCTGACCCTCAGTTTCTTCATCTGAAACTGAGGATGATGAGCATACCTAGCTCATGGTGCGGGATAAACAAATAATGAATCTATAAATCTATAACATCAGCCTAGTGCCTGAACACAGAAGGCAACAAATGCGAGTTTCTGCTACAGCAATACTGGTAATTGCTATGATTTTAATGACTATTATGACTATCATCGATACCATTACTACTACTGCTATTCGGAGACATAACCCCTCTGATCTTCAATCCCCTCAACTATGATTTCCCTATCTGGTAACTGCACTATTGGCTATTGAAAAGCATGTCCTAAAAGGCGCTTGGCTACAGGCAAGAAGAGGCTGTGAAGTTTGGGGACTTGGAAACTATTTAGGTTGGCAGTTTGGGCTGGGCTCAGCTGGGCAGGGCTCAGCTGGGCAGGTGCCCACTGTCAGCCAAGCAGCTCTGCCCCCGGGGGTTGGCTGGCTCTTGGTTGGGGCAATATGGCAACACGGCTGCGTGTCTCTCAGCACCCAGCAGGCAGGCCTGTGCTTGTCTGCACCCAGACGTGGAAGGCTTCCAAGAGCAGCAAGTGGGCGAGCACTCATGCAGAAGCACTTTGCAAGGTTTTGCTGGTGTCGTGTTTACAAATGCCTCCATGGCCAAAGCAAGTTCCATGGGGCATGCTGATGTGAGGGGTGGAGAAGGTGACTCCACGTTCTGATGGGAGAAGTAGGACATCAGTGCAAGGGCACACACATACAAGGGGGACGGAAGGATGGGTGGCCATTGTTACAATCCACCACAGGTGCTAAAGGTTGGCATTTGGGGATTTAATATCTGTCAGCCAGGACATACCTACAGGCAGTTCCTAATACCATGGGATATTTTTGAATCAGATAACTAATCAAGTCTCCTGGATAATTTACTATAGTTTAGTCCAAAGAAGACTGCGCAGAAGATAGATGGCCTCCTAAAAGTCTTTTGGTTCTAAAATTTATCTTTAAGTTCTTCTTCAATAGAATTTAAAAATAAAAGTGTGTGCATGCATGTAGGTGTGATCATATATGTGTGCACATGTATTCTAAATACAGAGTAGCTTTAAACACTTTATTCTACTTGGGTATTGTTCAATTTTTGGCATCAATGCTTGTTGGTTTCGTGCATGAACCACCCCACATTGCCCTGAAATTTCAGTTGCTTCAGTGATATTCGGAGCATTAAAAATAAATAAATAAATAAAATAAAAGGAAAGTTTCAGAAGGGCAGCACTTACCCCATTCACAGGAAAATAGACCGAAAGTATTGTCAGAGTGTTTTGCAAATGACATTTTCAGCAATATAAATTATGATTTATTTTCCCATGTAATCATCTTGATTGCAGACATCCTTTTGGAGAAATCGCACTGCTCTTGGCTAGCTTTTTAAAGTCTCACAAGACAACTTTCAAACCTGATTAGTATGTATGATGGGAAATCAGATACATTATATTTAGCTTGAAGTGCAGAGCGCCGTGGGTACAAAGAAAGAAAGATAGGGGATTAAAAAAAAAAAAAAAGAACATCTGTAATCCTTTTCAGAAGAATTTGCACGGCACATGCCAGGGTAAGGAGCAGAGCTGTTGAGTTTGCTCAAGTTGTCCTTATGTAATTAACTGATTGTGTATCATCTCCTTATCGTGCATCTCTCAAGTCGCTAAGTTACATGATGTGATGACTTTGTGCACAGGACCAACTCATGCTTTTCTGTTACGACATTTAAGAGCTCATCACTTCCATCAACAGTCTTCCCTGTATCAAAGATTGTCACTAGTGGCTTGTGTGTTACATCCCATTAAAGTGGAACTATCAGCTTGTCAGTGGGCACAGGAGGCAGGTTTTGACTAGGCATGGATCTCTGACAAGAAGCTATGCTTGGTACCAGGCTTCCCCAACTGTGGTGTGTCATATTCCCAGTAGGATCGAGACCAGATTGAGGCAAGGGGGACACCTGGGGCAAACATTTCAGCAGTCACAGAAGCTGAGGGTCTAGAAAGTACGGGATGGCACTTACAGGAACCCAGAAGTGGGTGTCTCCTTAAATGGATGCCTCAGGTGTCTTGCTTGCCTAGCCCTGGTTCTGACACCTGAGAAGCAACAATAAAGGAGAAACACATCTGCCCCTGGGGTGTGAATGGAACTGGTAAGTAGTTAAAACACTAGTTCTGATATTAATATGACATGGCTATATTGGGTGTAGAATGCAGAGCTTACATGGGGTTTTCAGATAAAATGAGATTTCAGAGGACTTTTGTGTGTAAAGTGGAAGTTGAGACAAAACTCTCAGGCTCTTTGAGGCCTGTTTTCCTTTTCTTCTGCCTATTAAGCACTCACCGTGGAAAAATATAAAAAGCTTATAATTTCCAGAACACCTGCATCGAATGTAGGGTTTACCACCTAGTCTGATTTGACAATTCTATTCAGAGGAAAGAATGATGGGAGGGATACTTGCTGAGTGCCTACTGTGTGACCGAACAGGGCAACAACTGGACATCATTTACTGCTGCTTTATCATTATCATAGCCATCTCGAATATTAACACACTCTAGATGGGGACATTGAGGCACAGGGAAGATAATGATTTGAATTAGGTCATTCAAGACACCAAATTTTTTCAGCTCAGCTCCATCTGCTGATAACTGAAAATCCTGAGCCATATAATCCCCCTCCCCCGCAATCCCCATTCCACCTTTTCAGGCAAAATCAGGTGCTTGGCTCACAAGAAAAACATGTCCGTCCGCAATCAAACCTCTGATCTCATCTAAAGGGTTCTACTTAAGCTTTCTTTCTTTGCCTTCTATATCTTCCTTGAGTATCCTCTTTCCTTTATATTAAACTTCCTGCCTCTGAAAAAGTCTGTGAAAAGATCTAAGCTTTTGTTTTCTGTTATTTTTTTTCCCCTAATGTGGCTTTGGTAGGTAGAGCTCAAAGTTGGCCCCCAAGATTCCTGGCCCCTGGTGTACACCTGGCCTTTCTCAGTTATTCCCTCAATCACTAATCTAGGTCTGCTATAAAGAGATTTTGCAGATGTTAATTAAGGCTCCAAATCATTGACCATAAGATAAGGAGACTATCCTAGTCATATGAGCCCTTTAAATCTGAGTCTAGATATCAGAGTCAAGGAAAGTCAGAGAGATTCAAAGCAAGATTCAATGCATGAAAAAATCTCCATTGGTGGCTTTGGGGATAGAAGGAGCCACAGGGCAAGGAACGTGAGTGGCCTCGAGGAGCTGAGAGTGGCCACCAGCTAACAGAGAGAAAGGAGAAAGAGGCTCCAGTCTTACACCTGCAAGAAACTGAATTCTCCTACCAGTTAGAGTAAGCTTGGGAGTAGATTCCCCTCCAGGGCCTACAGAAAGGCACATCACCCCAACTGACACCTGGAATTCGTCCTTGCAAGACCTTGAGCAAAGAACCCAATCACACTGTGTCCAGACTCTTGACCTACAGAACTGTGAGCTAATAAATGGATGTAGTTTTGAGCTGCTAAATTTGAGGTATTTTGTTATGCAGCAATCCAAAACAAATGCAGCAGCATGTAATAATCCCACCTTTAAAATAAATATTTTCATCTATTTATTTGGCTTTTACAGTCATTATGCCTTCAGAGTGTGAAATTCTTAACACAGGAGCTCAATCTTTATAGCTATATTACTGTTTTTCAATTAATTACTAAAGAATTGGGTCCAAAATAATATTTATCACTAGTTTTATGAATGATGGTAATATGATATTGCAGCCAGTGAATCTAGATCAGCAGCTATTTAAATTATTTTTCTATCACATGTCTTACACAAAGTCAAGTAAGAAAAATTTCAGATATAAGCAGAGCTCAGAATTTATTCTACAAAAGGTAACTGTTTTAGTAGCACTGGCTTATTCTAAGTGACTACATATAGAAAAGCCCTATCATGGGTATTTTTGTATCAAATATCATGTAATATAATCTCTCCAACTGCAGAAAGGGAAAAAAAAAAAAAAGAAAAAAAGAAAAACAGCTTTGTAAATTTCTTCTTATCACCAGAAAAGGGACGAGAACCCTTCAATGTCACTAATTTTTCTGAAGCAATATAACAGCAAACTCCTGAGACCTTGGCTATTTCAGACAAAATAAAAAAATGTAGATTCAGGAGGACACTGGGGAGCTGGGCTTTCTGCAACAGATTGTACGCCAAGTCATAAATTGAGGTAAAGTATGAAAAAAAGGGGGAGAAAAAAGGGTGGAACTTGTGGTTTTGTGCCTGTACACTTGGGGTCTGTAAGATAAATGGGCTGAGGATTTTCCCGTCCATTTCTGCTATACAATCAGACGATTAAAGTCATTAGTTACAACACTGTTCCAAGAAGCTACTGCAAGAATGGGGTTTCCCTTAAGGAGGAGGATTAAAAAGAAGAAAAAGAAAAGCAAAGAAAATCCACAGAGAATACACAAAAATATATGCACACTAAAAACCAAGCCAGTGTATGTTTGGTAATAGTGCTGCTTTAAAATCATATGCTGTACTACTTTCTGCATGTTTTAATAACACACTATATTGCCAAGGTGATACAGGCGCTGTTTGGGGCACAGGAGAAAATTGGAGCGAAGTTATTTTCATAAATTCATTGGCTAGATAATGCCTTACTCTTCCCTCCCCACTAAAACTTCATCTACTTGCCCTTCTATATCCAATCAATAATTATGTCTTATTTCTATATCCAGTCCTAGATGTGGCCTCCACAATTTCTTGCCTAGATGATTCTAAGAGTCCACCTGCTGCTAGCCCGGCCTCTGTCAAACCCATCCTTGTCACTGAACCCAGAAGGCTGCTTCAAAATACACACTCGGTTCCCTTATTATGTACAGGGGAACCAAATTATCTGTAAAACTTCCTAGTGATTTCTATTGTCATGGAGATAAGATCCAGAATCTTGTTTGGATGCCCAAGCCACCTGGGGTCTTTAGCTTTGTTTCCCCTTCTAGTCTCACATTCATTACCACTGCCCCTCTTCCAAGCTAGGCTCCATCCAGACAGAACCATGTATATTTTCCCGCAGGGACCAAACCTTGTCTGGATGCTCAAGATGTGAACAAGAGCAACAAAGCCCTTGTTGTTGTTAGGGGGTGGGTGACAGTCGGGGTGGCCAGCAAGTAGTAACCAGATACCCACAATACAATTGTGGCTGTAAAGACTAAAAGGGTATTATGGAAACAATCTATATTCAAATTTTGTGGGAACAGGAAGTTTAGGGCTCCAACAAGTCTTTGGGAAGAGTCAGAGTTAATTTAGAGAAGGAAAAAGACCATTCTTGACAGAGGGATCTGCACATACAAGGCCTGGCCTTTCAGAGCACCATCAGATCTGGGATTGAGGAGCCAAGATGCTGTTCAGCTCAATGAATCAGAGGTCTGGAATCAGGGAGGCCTATGAGAGGTTACTATGATGGCCAGGGAGAGTGGTAGCCTCATGAATTAGTGTATTTGCCATATGAAGTTTGCACATTCCAATGCCTAGGAAGCCTGGCAATTTCTATAAAGAGGAAAGTGTGCCTGATGAGCACCATGGAAAACCAGAGGGCACATGCTCCCCAGCTGGCGCCACTCAGAAGCGCAGGCAAATAAAGCCAGCCTTGCTTCATCAAGACAAGCAAGAAGTCCAGATTGTTATACGAAGTTTCCCAATTTTTTAAATGTTGGTAACTAATTCATTTTATTAAGAAAACAAAAATCCAGCAGTCTCAACAAAAGACATCTGCAAGCCTCCCATTTGCAACTTCTGGGATAGGAGTTGGAAATGAGGATGGAGTGTGCAAGTGTTGGAAAATGTTCTTGCTTCTTCTCCAGGGATTGGAAAGCGAAAGTGTTGAAAAGAAGGCTGATCTCTGGGGCAACAGCAGCAGCCAGGGCCCAGAGCTGCTCAGGGGTGAAGGTGAACTTCTCTGGAGGCTGAGAATGAAGTCAGTCACCCATTCATTATTTCATTCCATGAACAAATAGTCGCTGAGGGCCTACTATATGCCAGGTACTGTTCCAGACTCTGAAAAAGCAGCAGTGAGCAAAACAGACAAAATCCTCGCCCTATGGAAATGCTCATTCATATCCTCTTCCTAGGGAAAATGAAAAGTGGGAGAATTTCCCGTGGTTTTAGCAAAAGTTCCAATAGACACAGTTCGCCCTTTTCAGTTCCAGTCCTATTCTTCCCTCACTCCCCTCCCGCCCCCCTTTTTTTTTAAATCAATACAGGACAAATGACCTAGAAGTGGAGGAGGTCCCAGAGGATCAGGGCTCCAGCATTCCAGAAAAGAGGAGCAAAGAAGGGTTGCCTCCCTTGTTTCTGTTGTATCCCCAACATCCAGAATACTGCCTGCACAGAGCTGACGCTCAACGAACATTTGCTGAATAAGTTTTACAATTTGGGACTCAGAAGTATTACCAAGATCCCAGAAAAAAAATCGCTAAAGTTGAAATTGGCTTTTGTACATTAAAAGCATTTCTCTTTTGCTTCGAGGTCTCTATGTGACAGTTGACAGGTAGAACAGGATCTCAAGATAAAGGAATATAATAATTTGTCCTTCGTTCTGTTAACAAGATTAGGTATTCAGAAACGAGCAGAGTCAAAACCTAATATCTCTTAACCAATGTCACCATAATAAATTTAAAAAAAAGTATTGAAGAACTAAAAGAAAAAAAAATACCTAGTATCTCACTTCAGAAAATTGCAACGAAGGAGTTCTGACGATCTCCTTTCCGCAAATCCACCTCTGTCCCTCACTTATGACAATCCCCTTCCTCTGAATTTTACTGTGTTTCAAACTTTGCCAATCTCAGAGAAAACAAAAAGAAATCAGTGTCGTGCAAGTTAATACTCACGTCTCTTTGGCTGAATTCTTTCCTACACATGCACACCAGCTCATGGTGGGCAATGATGACCCACCACCTGTCAGTGCAGATGTCTACTTCAGTTGATACCTGGTACCCTTTTGGTTGCAGGTACTTTATAATTGTCCCCTCACGCCACTGCAGTCAGATCGTACCCAAGATAAATGAATCATCTCAGCTATGGGAACAGACTGTTTCCTCATAGAAATTCCCTGACCGTGCCTGGTGCTCTGACCCATAAGAACTCTGCTCCGCACAAGTCTCGGCCTTACTTGAACCACAGCCTGACAATGAGCCATATGTTACCAAGAGCCAACCACCTCCATTTCTCCATGTAGGATTTATTATTATTATTATTATTAATTATTATTATTTATTATTATTACTGTTATTATTATTATTATTTCTTTCCGAGAAAAGAGGAGAGAAAAAGTACTCAGTTTATTTCCAAACTCCCATGCATCTAATGTGCAATAGGCTGGCATTTGCTGTTAAAGCAGAAAATTATAAGGAAGGCCTAATTGACCCTCCTGTGTCTTTGAAAAAGCCTGTCTGTGGTCTCTAATTGACCCTCTAGGTACCTATGGAACAATGAATGAATCTTCGGGAAATAATGGAGGGTGATGATTAATAGCCTGGGTCTGGCTGGACCTCTGTCTCTCGCAGCTCTTTTCCCTGCACTTGCCTTCCTCCCTCCATGACACTCGAGTCCCCGGATTTCATAAGGAGAGATTTATTATTATCGCTGAATAATAAATACCCTGTAGCCGACGCTTTAAAAAATCGGACACATCATGATTCTACAGAGATTGGGATAACATTTATTTAAGCTGGCATTCTCATTTTTCTCCGTGGCAAGGCTCTGAAGAGTCTTCCTCTGGTATTTGTAGACAAAGTGAAAACAGGAGGCTTCTAGTCAAATCACTCCAAATGGGAAGTACTGTGGAATTGTGAGGTGTTTTCCTATTCCAGACAATGGATGTTCTCTATTCCATTTTGCGCAGGTGAGGAATGAGGCACTTTAGGAAGTGAAGCGAATGACGACAGTAATCATACTGATGGTAAGAAGTGACACTCCTTTCGTGGGATGGCCCCTTTCGCACATTATCTTGAGAAATACTTACAAAAGCCCTGAGATGTAGTCAAAGCTATTATCCCCATTATTCAGATGAATATAATAAGGAGCAGAGGGAATCAATAAATTGCCCCAAGTCCCAAGGTCCAAAGCCCCAGGCCTGTATGCCTCACAATATTCAACAATAACTGTGCTCAACATACAATATTAAGAGAAAAAATTTTGAAATGTGAGTAAGAGAATAAAAGGGAATACCTTTCCTTTCTCTTAGTTTGGCTTAAAAAATTTAAATGCTTCCTTCCCCTAGACTGGTAACAGAGTACATATATTTAAATTTAGAAATATTCATCTCTCTAGAGGATTATAAGAAGCCAGAGAGGTTTTTGGTTTTTGTTTTTTTGATAAATTCATAGCATTAACAATATTTATAATTTAAAATTATTTAAAAAAAAAAGAAAGAAATAAAAGGAAGAAAGAGATGGAGGGTAGGAAGACAAAGGGAGAAGAAAAGCCACTGAAACTCTCCTTGGCTCCCGCTAAGGCCTCCACTTTGCTCAGGACCTTCAAGCCACAAGCCGTCGGCCAGGCCCTGCTAGGTGCACTGGGCCCCTTTTCGTCTTAGTGCTTTGTGAGAGAACAGGCTGCCTAGGCAGCAAAATTAATGCTTGGACAAGGATTACAAATTCTGTGAAATGTATGGATCCTCTCCCACATGAGGTCCACTTCTGTCATCAGAAAGCACTGGGCCATTATTCAGGGCCATGGGCTTTGGGTAGGAATGGGCTTCTGGAAGCTGCTTTTGGGGGTGACTCAAAAATAGAGAAGTTGAATAATCTAATATATGTGCACTGGAGGATGACTGTATGTCACCTCGATGATCCCATCCAATGTTATGATTTTAAAACTAAACAAGATTATCCTCGAGAATTTTGTCCAAAGGCAGACCCCTCTTGGGGTTAGTCTATTCCTAGAGATAAGAAACAACTCATCCATGAGCACACTTTTCAAATGCAAACCAGCTGATCCAGAACCCACACTCCAACCCCCTCTGCTGGGCTCTCACACTCCGGGCCACTACTCGCCTGCCCATATCACCTCATAGCCACGTACCAGACAACTAGAGTCAGCCCCTGTGCCCCAGAGCTCACTGAAATTATTCAAACTAGCCAATCCTAAGCCTGCTCACTCTACCCTCCCCAGTCCTCCCTGCTGAAACCACAATAAAGGCTCTTATCCACTGTCCCCCATCCCTCTGCCTTCTAACCAACCCTGCAGCTTCCTCACATGGCCCCCATAGTATGGCATGTCCCCTTTCTCATGAGATCTGGTGGTATAACAAAATATCTTTTCAATGGTAGTTGTCTACTGATCTCCATACCTAGATAATAACAAAACTTATTAAAATAGGAAGTAGAGGAAAGAAAGAAGGAGGGACAGAGGGACGAGAATGGAGGGAGAAAAGAAAAAAAGGAAAATGATTGAAGAAATAAAGAATGAAAAAATGATAACTAACTTAAAACCTGAGAAGCAACTAATAGAGAAATCTTCCACTTGGGTTGAGGATATGCTCACTGAAGACACGCGTGAATGCTGCGTGTGCAGCAGTTCCTGATGGGGAAACCTGACCTCCTGTCCAATGGCCAGTATTCAGTGGGCTCCCAGTTCCTCCCAGTTGCTTCTCTGATCATGGCTATTTTAATCAAGAAACTAGCAAAGACATGAATTTCCTTGTATGACTGACAGTAAACATCTGATGTGGAACTGGATTATAAAATGACATCAAACTATAAATAGAACCATACTAGTCCCTTTCAGATAACTACCAGTGCTTTTATTCATTAATATTCAGATGCTATGGAGGGTGCAGATGTGCCTTCTTCCCTCCTGGATCCCAAATAAAACACCCCGTAAGGAAGCAGATGGCTTTGTATAAATCAGATGACAGTTTACAGGGTGAGATGGCTTCATCAGAACACTATTATAGTATAATCTTTTTGGGGGGGAATAAGGTTAAGCAAATCCAGCTTTAATTGGAGGCTACATTTAATTACATGTTAAATTTTGGGTCCATTTAAGGAGTGCCTTGGTCTTTGGGTCACCACACAAGTGACCTCTCCATTATTTCCCTTCCAGAGAGAGTCCCAGGTAATGGGTAAAAAAGTATGTTACAAAGCCAAGTATAGCTATACCCCCTACTAAGAGCTAGTTCTAGTAAGAACCAAGAGCTCTCTCCCATTCAGATCTCAAAATCTCCCCGTGTTTGCTGCCACGTGTAAAAGGAGATGGTTTTGCTGATTGGAAACCACATGACTGAAATAACACCTGCTTGGGATAAAATAACCCTGGAATGAGAAAGGTGTTTCTATTTATTTTGATTGCAAGCATAAAATAGATAGCAATCATGTAGGCCTGATGGAAGGAGACAGGACCTGCCCTTTCAGAGGCACTTCGTGGGAAGCTGGGCGCTAAGCGTTTCTTAGCCTGTCTGGATCTGAGGAGTGGTGTCTGGAAGTGGCTGCCTCATGCTGATGGTATTCACCATTCAAAGTGGAGGCACAAGGAGCAAACAGCTACCAGACATACTCATCTAGCTACAGAGTATGCCTTTCCTTTAAAAAAGTGACAGAAACAGACCACCTTAGCCCTGTTCCCTGGAACATTCTAGCACTTGAAATAGTAGGATGGATGTCCCTGTCTCTGAGAATGCAGAGAGATACTCTCCCATTTCCTTAATACACTGGGTTAAATTTTAGAGTTACCACTTTAAATAAACATAAATAATGATCACCAGCCCTCTTCTGTTGAGAAAATTCAGACATTGATACACAAGTATTTATAAGACAAGCCACCTACATAAGACCCAAAAGAAAGACAGGGAGGATTCTGTTTCCCTTAGGTTTCTTCTAAAACTAACAGTATGATTCCTTAATATCTGTATCATGGAATACATTTCTTGTTCTTCAGAATCCTAACCATGCAGCATCTGTCCTCAAAAGACTTTGTAGCACACCCTTATAACAGATTCATCAATTAACCCTGAGCCTCCGGGCAATGAGAAGGTACATCATCTCTCTATTCCTTTCTTTCCTCTTTATCCTTTAAAAAAAAAAAAAATGATGCCAGCCCTTTACCTTTTTGCTCTAAATCTTCATTCCAAACTTTCAACATTTTTACCAACTGCTCAGGTTTAGAAAATATCATCTCCAAGCTGGCTCTTGCCTTCACATCCGACCATTCCAGCTCAGCTACCATTCCCAACAGAGCCGAGAAGCAGGATGTTGGACAAATAGCATTAGGGTTAATAAGAAATCCCAAAGCAAGAGCTTTGAGTTATGTCAGAAGAAATGAACATTCAAAAGGCAAGCACTCATTCATGGTTGAAAATATCATATTCTTAAACCATAAAAATCAAACAAAAATGATTTTTTGAAATTATTATCTCCCAGACATGTGCTCTGGACACATGTGGCCAGCAAAACAGGACTCACAGGCCAAATCCAGCCTACCGCCTGATTTTGTAAATAAAGTTTTATTGACACACGGCCAGGCCCATTTGTTTATATATTATCTATGGCTGTTCTCACCATACATAACACTTTAGTAGTTATGATAGATACCATATGGGCTATAAAGCCAAAAATATTTACTATCTAACCATTTACAAAGTTCAGAGGCCCTGTTCTAGACTGAAAATTAGACCCTCAAATCCTCGATCTGCTTTTTCACCCTTTCACTATAAACGGGATGATCACATAAATACATTTTGATGAAAATATTAATGAATTATTAATTTGGGTTTAGGGAAGAAGAGAAAGTAAAGTAACTTTTAAAGATACGACCATTATTTTTTAAATAAAAATTAGATCTATACCAGGTAACTCGGGATTCAACCACAAATATATAGTAAACGTGTACCATATGCCAGGTATTTTCAACATGGGTATTTCCCTTGATTGTGGGGAAAAAATATATCTCGGTTCTTCCTTTTATCTTTTCTCTCTCTCTCTCTCTCTCTTTTTTTTTTTTCTTTTTCTTCAGTCCACTATATCCTTGTTTACTCTGCCTGGTCAAATGAAAAATGCTTTTAAAGTCCCCATGTCTGATAGATGTCCTGCCCAACATAGGTTAAACATACACGTTTATAGGCATTTTGGTAACTCAGGTCACCTAAGAAGTTCATTTTACCCCTAGGCTTGATATCCAAACTGTAGGATTAAGCTGTTTAGAACATACTTGATTCCTATAATATGTAGTGATTTTGCTAATGTTGTTCAGTTTTATTTCCTTGCCCAGAATGATTTCCATTAGCTGGTTTGCAGATTAGCTGTCTAATCTCCTAACAAGAGCTCTTCGATCAAATGGTCTGAAGTGGCCCCATGTCTTGCCACTGCTGAGTGACTGATTTAAAAGATGGGCACAAAGTAGACACACAGAAGTCCAGATAGTGTGATTAATGGTCGATCCAACTTTCTCTGAACCGCATATCATGACTTAATGGGAAATCCTGAAGAGATTAAAGGGGGGAATTACATTACCATGAATAATATAAAAAAGTGATATTCTGTCTAAAAAGCTTTTGAGTGCAAGTGACTCGAACAAATATATTAACAGAGCTTACAGCAGATTCAATCAGGTTGAACGTTCCCCAGAATTTATTTTGAAATAAGCTTTATATATCAGAGATGTGAAGAATGAACCTATTCGTGACTGGCAGGAAAGCTATTAACATGCAGATTTTAATTCTGCCTTTGACTCTGTAGAGGTTCTATTGTCCCTCCCTTACTACCTGCAACCTCTCCCAATTACAGATGTAGTACACTGCCACAAATCACAATGCCACAATTACGCTCTAGTGAGCTAAAATTTATTTTCCTCACTTTATTATAACTTCTAAAAATCAGTTCAAATGTGTAATGATCAAGGCACCGATAAAGCTATTAGGTTTTAAACTATGAGCTATGTCACCCCAATCCATCTCTCTATTGGAAATGCCAATTCAGGGGTACGTTTGGGGGACACAAAACTTGGCAGTTAAGATAGAAATCTGCTTTACAAAATCTAGGTGCACATTAACTCACAATTATGCTGTGATGTTAATGAGGTTACGGTGTGTGACAGGTTAACGGGCTGCAGCCAAAAGGCAAATATTGAAATGAAGGCGTTTATTTTCGAACCAACAAACCTGAACGGAACCATTACAATAAGTCCCATTAGCATTCTAGTTATTGGGCAAAATAATTTCATCTCTAAAATTAATTAAATAAATTGGAATGACCTGGAATCGTTTCTGTGTCAAGCGGACAGAACAGCACTGCATGAAAGGCAAACTCATTTGAAGTCAACTGGCCCATCAATTCCCTGACAGATTATGTTTAAGTTGATGGGAAGTGAAACTTAAAAATATGATTCATCCAAGAAGGCAGTGACGTGCTCTGAAGGAAAGAGAAAAGGAATTTTTTAAATAAACTTTATTTTCTTTTTGAAATTTAGCAATAGACTGCCTTTGGATTGAGGTACAGACTATGTTGAAAGTTCATTGTTTAGAAAATTCCAGTTCTGTCCTGAGCTGTCCATATTTTGTCTTTCCAAGCAATATGGATTTGTTAGCAATGAAGATTAATAAAATATGTGACAAGTGGAAAGAATGGGTGAGGTCCAAGTGCTATTCCCAGTTTTCTGAAGAGTATCGACATCACACTCTTGGTTCAAATCAGGTCCACAACCCAAGACTTTCTGGATCACCTAATAAATGACAAGTGAAAAGTAGGTGAAGCACCGGCTCAAGAATTAGTGATCAGCAGGCGCTATACAAATGTTAGCTGCTACCCCTTGAAAGCACGTGCACTGCAGAGCCATGTGAACTTGGTATCTGGGTGTCTACTCTATCACTTAAGACCTGTGTGACCTTAGAAATGCATCTAGCCTCTTTGTGCCGCTTTGTGAATCTGTAAAATAGAGATACTCAGAGTGTCCCCACTGTTGTATTAAATTGAAAGAACTGGAATACACGGAGTACTTACTATAGTGTCTCCAATGTAAAGGCCCAGTAAAGGTTAGTTTCGCCCCATCTCCATGGGTTGAATCTGGCGTCTGCAGGTCTGGTAGCTCTTTGCAAGTTTACTGTCATACTTGACTTTTCTAGGGTTTTCTAAGTAACACATCAGCAGCTTGTTGCCCTAGATCTAGCTTTCTCAAAGTGTGTTCTGTGGGCTGTCTGCACCAGAAGAACCAGGAGTGCCTATTTAACACACAAATCCTCTATCCTGGATGTATCGAGTAACAATCTCTGGGGAATGGGGTCCAAGAATGGATATTTGAAAAATAAGTTCCTAACTGAGTCCTAAGCATCCTAAAGTTTTCAGAACTTCTTGTTTCAACAAACAGGATGTAAACAATGGAATCAAAAACCATCTTTTTTTGAGCAAATTAACTGCTATTTTACAGCATTAGATATGATTACAAAGTGATACAATTATGTATCCTGTGTTCTTTTGAACAATCGCTCACCTTTATTGTCTAGGCATGTGCCATGCAGGCCACCTTTAGGTTCCTAGGACTTGCTGCATACAAGACCGGGCCATAAAGTCCTGATCACATCTACTGTTTGCTCTCCTTGTCCCAAGCCCTTATCCTGCCTAACTTCCTCCTCCACACTTTCATGCCTCAATTCCAACCTCACATCCTCAGGGAAACTTTCTCTACCCACTAGACAAAGTCGGAGTCATCTGTTTTAAGCTGCCAGAACAGTAGTACCTTATACTCTGTCATAGCATTAACCATTTTGCGATTATTTAATTACGTAGTTTTTTTTAAGAGACAGTCTTCTCTTCTTCCCTGAAAACTGATGGACAGTACAAACTGTTTCTTCTTTATCCACCATAACATCCTGCATGTCTAGCATGGAGCATGCTATGGATCAAACTGTGTCCCTTCCAAATTCAAATGGTGAAGCCCCAACCCCCAAGGTGACTTATTTGGAGATGAGCCCTTTAAAGAAGTAATTAAGGTTAAATGAGGTCATAAAGGCAGAGATCTAATCCATCATGACTGATGTCCTACTTGAAGAGGAAGATACGCCAGAGATGTATCCAACACAAGGATCCCCATGTGAGGATACAGTAAGAAGGCGGTCATCTGCAAGCTAAAGAGAGAGGCAGCAGGAGAAACCAACTTCACCACTAACTTGATCTTGGACTTCCAGCTTCGAAAATCCAAAGAAGTAAATAAATTCCCATTGTTTAAACCACACACTCTGTGGTGTTCTATTCTGGCAAACCAATACAGAGCCTATTCCAGAGTGGGGGCTCAATAACTGTTCAATGGCCAATATAACTATTAGGTATCATTGTGTTCTCTCCACTTTCATTATATCTGGGGGAAATTAGACTGTTGAATGCGCTTATGAATGGGTGAAAAGAAACGACATGAAGGCATTCCATGAGCAGAAGGCCATGCAGGTCATGTGGATAACTGATGCCTCAGAAGCAGAACTTGGAATCAACACAGCATCCCTGAGCTGGGAACTGGACCGTCACTTAGTCCAAACAGCTCTCCTTCTATAAAACCTCTGACTCTTGTAAACTGCCTCCCACCCTGCAGCCTAAATGCTGCCAATGAGAAGAAAGTCACCACATAATCAAACCACAGTTCTGACCAGCTGTGATTACGTCTTTTCGGGGAGTCAGAGTACACTGACGATTCTTGGGTATCTGCTTAGAAAGAGAATCCTTAACATGAGAATGGAAACTTAATTCACATTTAGTTTGTTGTCTTATTCTCGAAATAATCTCATTTTTAATTATCTCATTTGAATCTACTGATGGCAGTGAGCTGGAAACTGGCTTTGATGTCACACACTTCTATTTTAATTACAGCTCTGTCACTTAACAGCTCTGTGAATTTGGCAGTGACTTCATTCAGTCAGCCACAGTTTCCTCATCGGCAAATAAGAAACCATTTACTTAATAAAATGGAGATGGTATCTATGTAATAAAGCTGTTAGGGAAATTAAATAAGATAAGGGAAGCAAAGTACTCAGCACAGTGCTCTCCATAAATCAGAAAATGGTTGTATTATTATTAAGAAGTCATATTTTATTATTATTAATGTAATAAATGTTAGCACTTTTAAAAGATGTCAACTGTTTAACAATTATAATCAGAGAGAATACTAGTATGTATCAGTTCTCTGTTTCTTTACCAAAATATTTGCTCTCAAAACTCATTTTTTTATTCATTGAAAAGAGTTTGTACTAGATCTTGGTTAAAATATGCAAGTCAATTAATTCACAGATATTTTGAAAGTAGGAAACAGGTTTCTGCTTGGCAAGGATTTTCTTATTGTAGTAACCTCCAAGTCCTACTGCTGGAGGCTTTGAAACTGAGGGATGTGAGGCTATGTAGAGATTATCTTTCATCACAGTGTTCTAATAATAATCTCTTCTTTGACAAGAAATTTATGGCAGGCTGCAGACGTTAGTTTATTGATGATTAAAGTATCAACTGTCCTTGATACAAGTAAACAGGATTTTTGAATCATAAGCAGTGAGGCAGGGTACACACCAGGCCCTGGGGGCTATGCAATTTATGGACATTCAATTCTCATCAATGTATTGTCAGTATATCCGAGGCATCTGACAGGTTCCTGTTTCAAGGATGGATGTTCTTTCCACAACCCAAGGGGCACAAAAGGTAAGGTCTCGGCCTCATGGGCTTGAAGCCTCCATTATCACTGAGGATTTAATATTGGGAACTGCCCTTGGCCCCAGATTTTTCTATTTCCAGTCTTTCAGGACTTGGTACATCCAACATGGTACTTATGACAGATTTTGGCAACCGTTGAAAAGTTTCCATGTCAGGGTCCAGACCTCTGTTGAAAGCGCTGGGTGGACGTTCCAATGACCAAGCGATGACCCTCAGAGTTAATGTTAGAAAGGAGGATTGTTCACACGTGTAGGGGACTGGCTGGCAATATGAACACCAAGGATGACCCTGTGGCAGAAGCTGCCTACTCAACAATCATTGGTTCTTCCCTCACCCTTGCTAATAAAATCCCAGCACCCACCCTCCCCTCCCAACCCTCAGCTCAAAGATGAATCCTTGACTTGTAGGAGACAGTCATAGTGGTCTCATTTCCCTTGCTGAGGCCCCAGCATAAATGTGGTGCCATTCTGGCCCCTACATCATGAGGGGGCATTCTATTGGCAGAGATATCTGGAAGGATGTTCTTCCCTCTTTAAGGTGTGCATAAGATAGACACATTCTTATCTTTTTCTGCCTCCAGTTATGATTATCTACAAGTGATTCCTGGGACTTGGCAACCATTTTGTGACCGTGAGGTGAGCCTGCCTAAGACGATAAACTGATGTGTTCGGGAAAGCAGAACAGAAAGTCAAGCTAACCTAGGTGCTTGAAGATATTTTTAAGCCCTTGAATTAACCAAACTGAAACTGCTTGACCTCCAGACTTCTTTTAATGTTAGATAATATATTTTGTTTTTGTTGCTTAAGCTACTATTAATGGAGTTCTCTATTACTTATATCCAAAACTCCATTTCTTAAAATGACTTCACCTTTCCCTCAGTATTTTAAAATATTCCCTCCTTTAGCCATAATACCTATATTACACAAAACACTCATTTTCTAAATCAAAAATGCCCATGTGAATAGTAACAGAAATGGGCAGCCTCTTTTAACTAGGTTGCATTTTATTGTTTTCTTCTTATCTGAGATCAATGAGATAGAATGAATAAAGGGGTAAGAAGTGGCAAGGTGGGGGCATAGGATACTGTCCGGAGGGTAAGCCTGGTAGGCACTATAGCATAAGACTTGGAAATGGCACTACTAGATTTCTAGGAGGAATCCAGGAAGTAAAACAGAGGTATACAAAGTCTGGGCAGAGGTACCAAAGATAAACTTCCCCTACTTTTTATCACAGTGTCTGTGATATCTGAGATATATTTTGTGAGAGGGGTGGGAGAGATTCATTCTCAAGGTTATTGGGTGGCCATGTGCGTGGCAGCACTCAACACAAGTAATAAGATGATTTTGTGAGATAGCAAAAGAAAAAGAAAAATATTAATTCCTCCCTCCCTTTTCCTCAGTATCAGAAGGTTAATGGTATAGTGGACTAATGCCCTCAGGGAAAACAAAACAAAATAAAATAAAACTGTATTTCCTAGCATCCCTTGCAGCTAGATTTGGTCATGCGACTCAGTCCTGGCCAATGAGATGTTAGCAGTACTGAGCTGCACCTCTGGAACACTCCTTCAGGGAACTGACTCAGCTGGAAGTCATCCCTCTTGCCTCCCCCTTCTTCCTGTTTTCTGTGGTTTGAAATTCAAATGAAACTTAACGTTAGGAGTTCCAGGAACCATCTTAGATTAAGAGGTGAACTTTTGGGGACAGAAGCCAAATTACTGAGAATGATAGAACAGAAAAACAGAAGGAGTCTTTGATGATTTCATGGAACCATTGAGTCAGTACAGGCCTTATTTTAAGTGAGAAACTAAGCTCTTATGCATTTAAGCTAAGGTTGTTTTGGGTTTCCCATTTTATGCATTTTTAACCAGCACCCAACTGAAACAGTGGTATTCTGTTATCTAAGATGTCTCTTGTTGTCATTTTACGATAATATTGACTATATTTACTAGCTTAAAATGTCTATAAAATGTCTCTAAGACATTTTAACTCTCATTCTTCTGCTAAAAGCCTGTAGATTTTAGGTTCAAATCTTTCTTTTACTTTAATGGAAACCTGCGATGTGCAAGGTCAACCAAAAGTTACACTGAGCCAGACCCCACCCATCAACCAACTCTAGTTTTCACCTGTGGCACCAAGAAACCATTTGTGAGGGGACGTGTTCTTCCTCCTTAGATCTAACATGAAAGATGAGGAACATAATCACAGTCGCTCCACCATAAATCTACCACTCATAAATGTATCTTCATTTTATTCAAAAGTGGTTTTTCACATATTCTTTTGAAGCATAAGTTTCCTAAGTTCACTATCTCCTGCACATAGTATCATTTCCTATGTAATGTTATATATAAGACCTTAGGTCTAGTATAATGGGGTTTTGTACAAAAGCCTGTAATTTGCTCTATTCCCAAGTTCAATGGTATCAACCAACAGTACAGCCCCCTAGTTCTTTTCTTTGTAGGAAAAAAAAAAACATCATTTTAGTAAAGACTTAAAGTGTGCACATATACCTGGTTTTCTTTCCTTCCAGGTCCATGGGAAAATTACACATTCCTACCCTCTACAATGTCATGTGATTGGCTTGACCAATACGCTATCGAGTGGAAATGACATGTGCCATTACTAGCACATAGTGGCTGTTGTGACTGTCTCCAGTGGTGAACAAGAAGGTCACGTGTGAGATGGTGTACCTATGAGACAATAGAGACATCAACCTGGGTCCCTGAGTGTCTGTGTATGCAGGGACCTTGCTAACCTACCTTAGGCATATAAAGTGAGCAAGAAATAAAAAATGTACACTATGCTTAAATAGCATCCCTTCCCCATTCACACCTCCATTCTACACACACGCAGCATACACATAAACTTTTATATCAGAAAAGAGAAAAGTATTTACTATTTTGCTTCTACTATCCTTTCATTTCACTATTGGTTCTGGCTACAGAAAGAGACTGGAATAATGTCCTCGGGGATCAGACAGACGGTGATGACTCTCGGGCCCCTCATCTGGACTTTAACTGAGAGTCCCACCTTGATTTTCCCTGCATTACGAAAGAAAGACAGAAAGTGCAAGCACTTGGAGCTTATTATCTCTGTTTCTTGCAGAAATGCCTTCGCTAAATTTTGATTCAGAGTTTTACCAGGTTAGAAAGCTGATACAAGAACTGTCTATTTGAAATGCACTTCTGTGCCTTTTATAAAATCACAGTTGAGCACAACTTTGCTTGCTGGATTACCCAAGGCCTCACATATGGACCTGAGAAGGAACTATCTGCTGAAGTTCAATTCCAGGGAAAATGTTCACCTCTGCAGATTGGCTTGTGTTACAGAGTTTTCATTCCCTGAAAACTTTGACAATAGCATGCAATGTGGTTTGCCTTCTACCTTGACTGTAAAAAAATGGAAAACAAAAAAACCTGGGACCAAATTCAAAGGCCAAGCAAGGAAACCGTTCCTGCAATGTCCACTCCTGCCTTCTTCAGATTGTCCCTCTTTTTTCTCTGAATTTTTATAATGTGTGTGATACTTTATGTTTTCTAGCTTAAAGAACACAGAGCCCATCGCCTCATACAAAGTCAGTTTCATCCCTACCCAAGAATCTACACTGAAAATGGCATCAGGAGATCATAGTGGGTTTTTGTGTAGCCAGTATCACTTATGGAAGCCTGAATTGTACCTATAGATGGTTTCTGTTAGTTTACATTTCACATCTTGAAATGTTTAGTGCCAAAGGAAATTTGCAAGATTTCTCTAGTAGCATTACTTTAGAAAAATCATGAAGATGAAACCCAAGTGGGGTCTGCCCAATTCACACTTTTTCTACCCTGGGTTTAGAGACGCCCTCTGGTAACTGGCTTCAAGCAAAACACAAATCCATGAAAACAGTCCCATGAGTCTTTGGCTGATTCTTAAAAACAAAACAAAAAACTTGAACTACTTTTTATTTTTTTGTATTACAAAAATAGCACACATTCATGAAAAGAGAAAAATCAGACAAGGAGGGAAGGAAAAAGCAGAAACGGTAACAAGTAATACTGACTGGTGTATTTTTTGAGTTCCTAGATCTTTATCTAATTCACCTGCATATAAAACTAGGAGGCAGGTACTATTACAATTGTCACTTTATAGATAAGGGCTTGGACATGTACCAAGGCTAAATTGCTTGTCCAATGTCACATCTCATAGCTAATTAGTTATGGAGGCAGAATTTGAATCCAAGGCTGTTTGGCAAAATTCATTAACTTAACTTTGAATAACTAAATTACATCTATCCAGCTATAGTTATCTTGCTGTGTTTATTTCAGTGTCTATGTGTGTGCGTATGTGTATGTATTGGAAACAAAGGTAGATTCATACAGTATATGCAATTTTGTAAACTGCTTTTCACACTTCAATTGAAGTTCTCAAAATACATTAAGCTCATTGAATGTTTTCAAAGGTCTTTCAAAAGTCTAAATTAATTATACCTAATCACCACTCTCAACTTAGTTGACAATGATCAACTGTGTAATAGTGGGGGCCATAATTCTCATAAAAATCTCCATTGGCTAAAATAAGTAAAAACTCATAGGGACTCAGAAGCTCACTGCTCAGACAGGGATGTAGCCACTATCGGCAGATGTGACGTAGGCATGTTCCATAGTCAGAGACCCGTAGTGAACATCAGCATTAATGCATAATTGGCAAATGACATTTTGCTCATATGCCAAAAACAAAACTAATTCATTCCTTCTTTTACCCCAAATCAGTGTTTTTCATGAATAACAATTATGCCCATGTGCAAGGACTAATATATTTGCCATCAGCAAATGTTTTTGGATATCACACACTTTACATATGTGGGAGAACCAACATCCAAGCAACCTTACTGTGACGTTTAGAACCAAAGAATCAAGATTGTATTTAAATGAGTCAGTGATCACCCTTGACAACTGATGTATAAAAAGCACGTGAGCTCGTGATTCTGTTTTTTGTTGTTGTTGTTGTTCCTTGCTGCAGGACACTAGTCCTGTCTGGGTTCTGTTGTTAACCATTCGCTTTTTCAACCGTATCTAAATATATGAATACATCATTCTCTCAGACAGACACTGACCATAGGTCATAAGTCAGAGAAATTGTACTGGTGGAAACAGAAAGGACTGTTGATTCTACTTCTGAGATTGGGGTGTGGCTTGAGTGTGTGTGTGTGTGTGTGTGTGTGTGTGTGTGTGTGTGTGTGTGTTGGGGGATGGGGTGATGTTTTGAAAATAGGAGCCAGAACGATTGTGAACTGAGAAATTTCTATTTAAATCTAAGTGCGGTGTTATAAATTTATACTGGATCTGATTCTATCTATGGAGAGAGAGTAAACTGCTCAATAGAGGTGCATTAATATCAAGATAAAGAAAATGAACATCAAGTACAAATGTTCGGGAGTCTGTCTCCTGTGTTAGATTGTCTACTGCACCTCACCCTTACATTAGCATTGGTAATAACCAGCTGCCTCTCTTTGGAGAGAAAACATGTTTTGGGAAACTGCAGAAATTTCATTTCCCAGAGGGTCACTGCAAGTACAATTTGTATATATGTCTCATGTGCAAATCTGTCTATACATGAAAGAAAGCTTAGAAATCTTTAAAAATGTGTCTGTGTGCACCCTAAAATACATCTTTGGACCTAAAGTCCTACTTCTGAAAACAAGAATTAACTAAATATTTTGCATTTATTCTGTGCCCACTTATTATCAATAAAAAATTGCTTACTTTAAGAGAAATACACTCTTTAAAATTCCACTGTCTCTTCTCCTTCCAAATAGTGCCATACGTTTTCCTTCTAGAACTACAATAGTAGGTTCTGTAACAAGAGTGCCTACCACATGCCAAGCAGAGGGGCAGAGTGCTGGTTATTTTTGTGAGTTATTTCAATTAATCCTCAGAAATGAGTCCCCACTTCATAGAGCTACCATGATTTTGTCTATGCACCTAATTACTAACCTAAAAGCTGTAGTTCAGCTCAACATGTATTAATTGAGCACTTGCTATGTGTCATGCTAGAGGAGAAACGACGAAACAATTTCGATAAAATGTAGTTAAGTGGCTATGAAAAAGAGATATGAGATACTAAGGGTGCCAATTCCTTAAATATTATGCAACACAAAATGATGACTCTTGTCTCAAGATGCTTCTGTGGTCTCCAAATTGCTTCCTTACCGAGACTCCTCATTCAGCCCAACCCCCAGCCGTGAAAGGGCATTGCTTTGCTTGCTGTCCAAAGCAACTATTTCGAGTAATGAAAGAAATTGCAACAGAAGAAACATATAAACAAGGTAAGTTTTCAAATGCATCTCTTAGGTACTATTCAGTACAAAATGAACAGAAATAAACAATCTTCCAATATCAGGTGACATATTTTATACTTTTCCGCCCTGTGTTTTAGGAAGGTAGCAGAAAGAAAAGTGCTCCTAAATCAGGATTTCAAAATCAGATGCTGGTATTAGAAATAAGATTAACCTGGTCCCTTAACAATCAAATTTATGACTAGTAAAGAGTTATGAAAAATTCTATCTCGATGTCAAACAGAGCAAACATGGTCTTTGGAGGCACATAATGACAAACTGCAGCTTGAGCAATAAGCTCAGGGAAGGGAATGAGCAGTTCAAGAGTTCAGAACATGTTCTGTGGAAAGGTGCTCAGTTAAAGAGAAGGGCTGGCTCCAGACAAAGGCACAGAAAGGTCATCCTTATAGTCATTTCATCTTCATTACAATGCCTGTGGCCAAAATGCACACACCAGGCCTTGACTTGCACACTGCACAGAGGTTTAAGACTTACGGGGAAATTCAAATACTAAACAGAAGTAAACATATAAGGCACTGGCAGCCATGCTTAGATACTGCTATCAGGGCTTCCGAACACAGCCCCAGCCATCCAAAATAAATGTGATATGAACAGTGTTCTCCCCCCATCCCTCGCCCTGCCCTTTTTTTTTTTTTTTTTTGGCGTGAGTGATAGATTAATTAAAGATTACAATCTATCTTCTTCAGAAGGCCAGAGAATTGAACTTGCAATCAGCAACTTAATTTTCTTTCAGGTAGCTGCCAAACTTAAATTTGTTCTACCAAATAAAATGATTTCCCCCATTTGTACAGCTCAAAATTCCATGTTCAAATGTCAACATCCATGATTTTCCCTGTAATTCAACCCTCATCTCTCAGTTTTCAGGAATTGGGGGAAAGGTGAATTTCATTTACTGATTGTCAGCAGGCTGCTTCAGAGATAGGCTAGGGCTGCTGTAATGGAAAAGTGGGCCCTGACTCATGCCTCCGACAACCTTCCTGAGGAGGCCAAGGTCAGTGGCTTTCCATTTTGGAGTGCTGTCCACATGGGCAGACAATTATACCCTCCTACCCTCCCCCTCTCCAAACTCACACAAAGCCAGCTGCCCTGATACAGCCTCCTCCCCATTCCAAAGGAAACCTTGCTCCATCCCTACCTATCCTTATCCCCCACATGAACTGGGAATGGGAACTGGGATACTAACTCCAGTCCTCAAAACAGCTGTAAAAACAACAAGAGCATAACTAAACTCCCTGTTCCTGCCTGTGCTCGAGTTTGGATTTTAATAGATGGATTTGTTTCCAATTGCAAGTGCCATGGTGTAGCTCCCGCTGCCCACATCAGCACGACCAGTCGGATTACAAGACACAAGAGAAAATGTAAATCACACTGTGGTGATGAGAAGAATGAAATAACAACTATCATTTGTTCGGCTGAAAGGCAGAGGGTATAGCAATTTTAGGCTCAGTATCTACAGTCAGTGAGAAAACCACCTCCACCTCTTAGGAGCTGCATGATTTAGGACAGGTTACATCCTCCTAAACCTGCACTTACTCACATGGAAAATGTACATCATATACCGTGGGGGTATTTTGGGATTAAGGATTGAGTTGGATGATAGATGAATAGATGACGGATGGATGGATGGATGGATGGATGAAAGGTAAAAAGGAAGGAGAGGAAGTTGACACTGATATTTAAAAGATTTGGCCTTCGGCCAGCACAAAGTGAGTGCTTCTGTTGTTTATGCTGAGGACTCTGATCAGACTACACAGAGAAGAAAACTCAAAGAGAAAAAATAATCCACATAAAACTAGAGGCAAGTCATCTACTACTCTTCCTCATCAGTCTTCATCCTCCTCCTCTCCTCTTCCTTTCCCATCTTGATTATCAACACCAGAAACCAGAACCCTATGCCTACTTAGGGTTGCACGGGTCTGTCTTGGATTGAACTGATATTACGCTGAGACGTAATGGACAAGACTCAAATAGCATGTCCTTGGCCACTGTTGGCACTGGGATATATATTAGCAGAAGGAAGTTGACGAAAGAGCAAAGGAGTCAGAGCAGGCCTGAAGCAGAGAGTGCACGCACAGCTCAGTGCACAAAGCTGCAGTCAAGGGTCACCTGTGCAGCCAATTCCTCAAATGACAGAAGGTTACAACCTTCTAGACCAGCCCACCAGATGGCCTACTACTGGGGGCAGCCTCTGTCTCGTGGGACTGATCACACTCATTCTTGATGGATTCAGTGATCATGAACTCATTTGGCTGAGAACATCAGACCCTGAAATAACTGTTGATGAAAACATACAGTTCTATGAAGGATAAGACATTTACACTAAAAACTTAATTTAATAGGGACGAACGTGAAGAGAGTGGTGCCAAATTATACCCAATGACATTTTCAAATGCATGTATATGCCATGGGGGGAAAATGTTGTCTAATGACAATGTTTTATGTCATGCTGCATGTATTTTAAACTTCAGGATAATAATGCTAGACAGCATTTAATGAATGCCTAGTGTATACAAGGCATGGTGGTAGGTACTTTATAAACACTAGCTCTAAACTTCCAAATGACTTCATCAGAGCTCCCACTGCCACTGCTGACACCAAAAATGTTGAGAGCTAACATTTACTGAATGCTTAGTGTATATCAGGCACCTGTGCTAGACACTTTGCATGCAGGAATTCCTGGCCTACTTGCAATTAATCATCCCCACTTTACCACTGAGGAAACTGAGTCCCAGAAAGCCTAAATTCTTTGCTCAAAGTCACCTCCAGAAAGTTGTAGAGATGGGTTCCCTCTCATCCATGTCTGATTCTGTTTTTTCTCTGCCACATTTGCCAAAGGAAACAGCACTCTTAGAATTTCTGCAGGTGCATTGTGAAAAATACCATACACTCAATGATTATAGGAAAGAAGAGATCATTTTAATCTCCCTTATCAACAAGAGTCAGAATATGCCAGCCAAGGTAGGCTTTCTCTTAAAAGATGATTCAAAAGTTCATGGCATCAGTCACAAACAACATCTCATTTCCGAGAGTTCACTGCTTGTCCACTTACCCTCTGTTTCAAGGTGGAGTGTGGGCAGGGTATGTGTGAAAGAGTCATAGAGCTCTTTGAATAGTGCTTTCCTCTCCTGACTTCTCTTTGGAGAAATGGAATCCTACAATTAGCTCCCGAATAATAAAAGTGAGTAGTTAGAGCTGCAATAAGGAGATGGAGAGAAGATAAAGCAGGGAGTGATTACCCATATCATCCATCTCCCAGACTCAGAAAGAGGGGGCCATGGGAGACCTAATCCAGCCTTGGTCCCCATCACTGATCACTCAGACTTTGATGGCAGAAGCAGAATTAGCAGATGATGTTATCTCCCTGAGCAGTCCCTGTCCATCTGCAGCCTCTGATTGTGGTGTAAGGAGAAGTTCCATGCAGGATTGTTTCAAAGCAGGGAAGGGATGACATGAGAAGAGACAAAATGAGACATACACAAGTTTTGCAATTATTCCTAGTTGATATGAACTTGGGGGTTGGGGACTATCAATCTATCGTCACAATATAAAGCAATATTGCAGGGTATTCTTTCAAAACCTGTATTTTTGAGAGAATCACTATTTAGACTAGAGGGCAGGAGACAACTGGCCTCCACATAGGGCCATTATCCTTTTATTTCACCTTCTCCTTCTGAGATTACAGGATGTTTTTCTTTCTGTGTACCATGTCCTCTTCCACCCTTGGGTCAAATCATGCCAAAACTATCGTTTTCATTTTTTTTTTTTAATGATGAAAATTAAATGCTGTGAATATCTAAATCAAAATTGAGTTTTGGAGAAATTACAGTTGTCATCTTTCACCATAAGTCTCAATGAGCCATCAGAACTTAAAAATGCAAGCAGAACAGCTAGTGTTTATTGAGCACCTATAATGTGCCAGGCACTGTGCAAACTGATCTGCTATGACTGGTTAACTTATACTTCATCGTATTCTGAGGAAGACAGAATTTTTCCATTTTTGATATGAGGAAATGCAGAGAGGGGCAGCCTCCTGCCCAAATTTGCAGAGTCAATGCATCTAGGGTGTCCACTTCAGGTAAGGATTTCTATGTTTCTTTTTAATTCAGGGATTCAACAATTCTAATATTAATTTTCTTAATATGACTTGGCTTATATGCATCTTTCTAAGAACTCTCTCTTAGCATTCATCTCTTAATTTTAGCAAATCTTTACAGGGTTACTATTTTGTATTTGGCCTGATGCTTATTACTGGGGGCCCGAATATTAACAAGATTGATGCATGTCTGCCCTCATGGGGCTCATGGAGTTGAATAGTGCATTTCTCCGAAAGACATGTAGACAAACATGATGATCATGTGTGCTAAGTGTGATGGGGCATCTAGAAAGTTCTGACGGAACATCCAGGAGAGTCATTCAACTTAGTCCTCTAAGATCAGGAAAAACTTTCTATAAGAATAATGAGACCTGAAGGACAAGTTGGAGTTAGGCTTCGGCATAATGCAGACAGAAGGACAACAGCTCTCAATGAGTAGAAAACCCATAGTTCTGACATTCAGAAAAGCCCATGATTATACTTTGCCATCTCTCACTTTACAAGTCTTTCAAACAGACTCGGAGAGTCTGTTAAAGGTGTATCAGCTGCACGACCAATTCTTCGGGAATCTCAAACACCAAAAATAGATGATAAGGAGAGACCCCTTTGTCCAAAAGGGGAGAAATGTCAAATGTTGCCTGCAGTGCCACCTCCGTGTCACTAAACGACCAGCTCCCATCCAGTGGTGCTACTGAGCCCACAGCCGTGTCACCCACAGCTTGGGGACTTGTGCACACTGACCCCAAGAAACCAACATGCCGCCAACAAAAAAGGCACTCCTTACTTTTGCCCCCTCCCTTGCTCATTTTCCGAACATAGTTGATGAGATAATAACCACCAGTTTTGAGTCCAAACTATGTGATTCAAGTATCCTGCTTTCTTGGCTATCTTGTCTGTTCTAAAGTTAAACTTCAGAAGGTAAAAGGCAATGGATAAATTCTCCTTGAGTAAAGCAAACATTTGATCAGTATTGGAGAGCAGAGACCTGCAGTTACAATTCCTGGCAAAAACTGCCAGTGCAGATATTCTGTTGCCAAATATGGCCAGAACCCATGAGTGAGCAGAAGGACAGTTAATATTCTCTTAAGAAAATTAAAGAGGCTAAGCCACGATATGTATGTGTACTGGTTGTCCACCCATTGCTTATCGAGGGTGTCTACACAAAGTTCCCCGAATGGGGTGAAGATTTCCCAAGCTTTTATGCCGGGGAGCAGACCCTTCTAATCAGTGTGGCCTCAGAAGCGCGTGGTGAGATTTCAAAAAGCAGACAGCTTATTCCCAATCCAGGAGATTCTGACTTAAGAAATCCAGAGTGGAATGGGGAAATCTTCATTTCTAACAAGCATCTCCAGGTGGTTCTGATTTAAATCCAAGTTTAGCACAGGCAGCCAGAGTTCAAGGTCATTTCCTTTGAAGAGTGAGGCAATGAGGATTTTGACTGATATTCTTTGCACTTTTAAGTATTCTTTGATTAGCAAGTATTAATTTGATAGTATTTGGAAGCTTTCATTGTTAAGTGTTTAGTGTGTATACCCATAATTTACAGTATTGTGCTAGGCCCTTCGCACTACATAGTGCTTTCTTCTCAAACAAAATACCCTTAAGAAGACTTTTCCTCTTTCCATAAGCGATGCACACATACAAAAAAATATTCCAGCATTTCTTGACTGACCACTAACAAAGGTCCTGCCTACTGTTATCGAGAATAACTTGTGTAAAACATTCTTTGCATTGTTAACATGGGGACTGACTGGCAGATAGAGCAATATGTTATTTGGCCTTGCTTCATTTGGTGAGAAAAGGACATAGTGTTTTGAAAACACAGAAATGCTTAACAGTAAAATCAGGGTCCTGAAGATCTGGATCATGTCCTTTTGAAATCAGCTACTAAATATTCAAGTGTATTCCATTGGCAATTTTGTCCAAAGAAACTCCTGTACATGGAAATCTAAATTGAAATGCACTACTTGAATCTGCCAGGAGAATTTACAAAAGCAGATAGATTGTAGACAGCGAGAGACTGAAAAAGTTCCTGTAATTGGCAGGCTTAAACAATTTCTCTCTAATTATCCAACTTCATACATTTGGGAAAAACTGAAAGAATGGGTAGCAAAATACAAAAGATAATTTCTGGTGTAAGATCATAAAGTATTAGATTAGATATCAACGTTAATAATCACGTGTTTATTGTACAGGTGTTTTAACAAAACAGGCTGCATAATTTAATCAAAGGAACCATCCTATAAGGCAGGTCTAGAAAAGGGCTTCACTTCCTTCCTCCTCATCCTAAGGAAAAACAAATGGAAACACTCAGGAAACTATTCTTCTTGGAGAATGGAAATGCTGCCCTTGCTCTTTCTGTCCCGCTCCGCACACTCCCTCCAGGGACTGCTGCATGTGGAAGTTTACCTTCAGGCTGGGAAGCCAAACTGAGATCTCATTTTAGTTTGCCTATTTTCTGGTTATCAGTATCTGGAGAAACCTAGGAAGTTTCTCTAGGAAACATATGCCAAGACACAGAAGATATACGCAACTCCCTAGAACCACAACAAATTCAAATGTAATCAGCATTAATGAATGAAGACAATTCATTGAGAAGGGATTTAAGACGTGAAATTCTAGTCCAAATTCCAGTTTGAAATTCTAGTTCCAAATTTGAATTGTAATTGTCACTTCTCTGAGCCTGAGCGTTCTCATCCACCAAATAAGCATAACCTACCTTAGAAGGACACAAGGATTTAATGAGATAAGGTGCTATAAAATGTTTAGCACCTCTACAGTAATATTACAAGCAGTCTATAAGTATTAAAATTATTATTATCACTACCTCTATCAGCAGCTAGATGCAGAACTCACCAGACTAGATTTCATGGGGCAAAGAATTTCAAATATCAACATAGAAACATCCACAACAAACCTCTTAGACAGTTAAATTTCTAAAACTATGATTAGCATCGCATGTCAGTTTTGCTTCCAAACATGACTTGGGGTCACAGACAGAACCACATTTACGTATAATTGGTACCCTTTGCAATCCTAGGTGTTTTATGGTATGCATTTAAAAATATTCTGAGAAGCCTTCGTCAGACAGTCATGGGACAAAATATAAAAGAAAACAAAACTGAGCACAAATAAGAACCTCTGCAAATAACTCAATAGGAGAGCTTACCTCTATGAGGCTATGCTAGGATGCATTCGATGAGGGGCCACTTAATATCACTGATTCTTATTAAAATGTATATGATGGAAAGTCCTTTTCTGGGCAACTGATTCTTCATCCAAGCCATGAGGAAGCTGGGGGTCTAAGATCTGAGTCCTTAGGTTGTGTGACTCCCACTGCTCCCTAATGCTAAAAATGAAGAACTAGCCTCTAAAAACCAAATAGGCATTTTCGTTTTCCTCAAACCTCTAACTACAAAGTTCGTTTTCACAAGCCAAATTTAAAAATCAATTAATAAATTACAACTGCCAAAGAATGTTAAAAAGCCCAGAGGCACCTAAGAAGTGCTAGGAAGAAACAACAAAGCATTAAGCCAGAGATAAATGGGTTAGCTGTGTGTTTACTGTAATGTTGACTTAGTATCCCAAAGCAAAAATTCTCTTACCTCCACTTACCACTACTTTGTATGATAATAGGAGCATTAATTTTAAAATGATCATGAATCAATCATGAAATCTGACTCTTGTTTTTACTGGCAACAAAACACTCTAATTAGCACCTTGAATGAGAGTGCTTTCTAGATGGGCATTGGTGAGAGCAATTTTCTGCTGTTAATTCTTTGCTAATTACCCATAGTAAAAGAGGCTGAAACAATACTAGGCTGTATTAAAATCTCCATCCCTCCCAATTACTAGTCCAGTGACAGAACCACTTTGAGTCTTTCATGACAGGACAGAGTGGAGTTTTTCAATGGCACTACTGACACTTTGAGGTGAGGGCTGTCCTGTGCACCGTAGGATGTTTAACAGCATCCCAGGCCTTGACCCACTAGATGCCAGTAACATCTTATCCACGCCACACCCTCCCCCGCCACCTCCCCCAGAAGTGATAGTCACAAATGTCTCCAGACATTGCCAAATGTCTCCCGACAAGCAAAACTGTCCCTTATTCAGAATCATTGGATTAAAGAACACCCTCTACATTAAGTTATAAAGATTAAATATAAGAACATATTAAAAAATAAATAAGAAGGCTGAGCATGCTGTCAGGTGCAGAGTAGGACTGAAATATATATAAACAGAGTTAAAACCGCTCCGTCTAAGGAATCTAAATCAAATGGAAAAGACACATCTGCCACCAACTTAGAAGAATGCTTTTGGATCCTAGGACTGGAGAAGACTGTTAAAAGAGAAAATATTGTTGGCATTTTCTTCATCTTTTCCCCCTACAAAATACAGTGGAGGCTGCAGAGCATTTTGATACTCAATCCTGACCAAAAGGAAGATCCAAAGAAACTATTTCATGCAAGCAAATATTTTCTATTTACCCTTATCAGAAAATATATGTATTGTCAAAAGAGATTAAATGATTAATTCATTTAACCTTCATTAATATATATGAAATATTATTTATTAAATTGCTAATAACTCACTAGTTAAAAGCCAAATGTGAAATCTCTAACCCATTAAATTTTACTAATTAAGTTGGATTTTAATGATGGGAGATTGTGAAGGAGTATCTGGTGGAAAATAATTTTAAACAACAACAAAAAAGCATCAGCCATGATTGCATTATCTATAATGGCTGTTTCTGGTTCCCATGTCAAACATATCATGACAATTTCCCTTAAAAACCAACAATAACAGTACCTTCGCAATAAAACGGTAGCTTTATAAAGAGAAGAAAGCACGAAAAAGGGAATCAGCCCAAATGCATCAGAGATTTACAAAGTGAGGTTTGCAGGCTAAAATGTGGTTCACGTTATTTGATGTTGACTTGATAACCGTACAAATTGGAATTGCCACAATTTAATGAAAGTTCCCATGTGATACACAAGAAACACAAACCTAAGTGAATTGTGCTTGAGTACAGTAGCAAATGTTAATAAAATACTCAAAAAAAGAAAAAAAAAATCCACTAGTGTTTCTTAAAATAGTGTTGTGTTCTTACCTGCAATTTTTTACCCTAAAACTCCAGCTCCTGGTTGTATCCTGGGCCTCCCATGAGATCCTGGCCTCCTGCGGGGAGTGTGTGAGCAGCTGTTTCCTGATGCCCCGAGGGTCATGTTCTCATAAATCAGACGCCCCATGCTGGACACCACATATGAAGGAAAATGTCGCATCTTTCTACAAGGAAGCCTGACTGCGATGTGCTGAAATCATTTCCACTTACTGAAGGCCTGTCCCCAGCACATTATGAAAAACAAAAAATCTTTTCACCCATGATGAAGAAAAATAAATATGGAAGAATAACTCTTTTTTTTTTTTCTCCATCAGACTGTCCAGTGGGAATTAAAACACTACCACCCGATACAGAATACAAGCATTTAAAATGCACAAGGACAGACTAGAATTGCTACTAAGCCCGTGACCTTCAGCTCCCCAAACATTTATGATTCGGTAATTACCGGATGGTATTATTAGTGATGGCTACACTACTTCCTCTCCTTTAGAACCATTTGAATACAGGAGGGTGAGTGGAATTCTCAGCATTTGTTTGGTATTGCAGTGTATCCAGTCTACAGAAGTCCACTTAATAACCTTGAATTTGTACATATTAAACACTATGAAAAATTAACATTTTAGGGCCTTTGGTTTATATATATGACTTTAAATGAAGGTAATAATTATTACTACTATTATTATTACCATCAATGATTATAGGATGGTAAGCCAATGATCAAAAAGAATTTATAGTGCTTGATTTTTGCTCGCACTAGTGTTAGACTTAACCCTACCAGATATTCAATTCAGACACCTGATTTTATTATCCTGAGCTCTTCACTTGTAACCTTGCCTGTACTTTTTACCAAAGCTAGCAGGAGCATCTCATCTGCTCAATTACTTATTAGTGTTGCTATAGAATACCATTTCCTCTTGCAGCTGATAAAATATTAATCAAAAACAGGAACTGAGCGATTTCCCAGTGTAGATGTCTTCTAATGGTAATACAGGGAGTCAAAGAGAGATCTGGAGGTCATATAATAGCTTCTCAGAGAGGAGTGACATCGGAGACAGAGGAAGAGATTGCAGGCAGAGCCCAGGAGTTGAGTGAGTTATTACCATTTGACACAGAAGAAAACTTCCAGAAGTGTGAATGGAGAGGACTTATGGGAAAAATCTAGATCTAAGAATAAGAGTTTTGTTTTTCTTTAATATAAAATGATCTTTCAATTAACCAGAATGACTCCTCAATTTAGCTAGATTTTTTTTTTTCATTCTAAGCCTCATTTTCCAACTACTTCCGGGTTTCATGAATCTATTTCCTGCCATAGAAAAAGAGAGAAGGACAAAGATAAATGAATCTCAATTCAACTTCTGAATTAGAAAAAAAAAAGAAAGAAAAAAAAAAGGCCTTCTATCTTTTCTTTTTTTCGTTCATAGCCTTATATATGTGGAAGGAACATCGGCTTTGGGTATAGACAGTTTTGGTTTGCAGACAGCCCTACCGCTCGCTATAAGGTGACTCACTCGCAAATTACTTAACCTCCCTGAACCTCAGTTTCCTAAAAATTTGCAAAATTTGTCATGAGTCTCAAATGCTCACTTTACCTACCTCCAGTACCAAAATTATTTACACAGCAATAAAATTCAGACAAAAATCCACCACGCTCTACAACCTAACAACACACACACACACACACACACACACCTAGTTTTATGGGTCTAGAGTTTAGGATAAACTGCATTTTCTTCTGTGTTTGCTCTGCTTTAAAAAAAAAAGTTGTTTTTTCTTAAAGCATTGACTAAATACTACCTAATACTTTCAAGCTACTCTTTTCAATAGTAGTGAAATAAAAGGACACTTAGAAAGGAAAGCATCTTGGTAATGTCAACAAACTAATTTGGAAACCAATAGGATGACTCCCATTCCTTTGGTTAATACCTCTTCCAAATTTACTTTGCACATATTAGCACATTTAATTCATTAACCTGCATGAATGCCCTGTGATATAAGTAAAACTCTGTTGATTTTTCAAAAAAGAAGTCCTAAGGGGTAGATTAATCCTCCAATTTTACTCATCCAGTAGCATCGTAATATGAGCGTGGGCTATGCCTTTTAACTATCTCTGCCTCTCTCACATTCCCCTAATTCTGATACGCCCCTGAAACATCTCTATCACCACCACTCGCCCCATTAAGAAGTAATCTCTAAAGGCAAAGAAGATGCTCAAAATATCTCTTGAGGACACTCCAAGATCTGATAGGATCAAGAATTAAATTATATACATAAGCTGTCACAAATTTTTAATTGAATAAGTCATTGTATCACTGTGAAGTTAAACAGAATCAATTCTATCCTCCTCCAAGACTAAGGAAGTGTGTTTCTAGAAGGGTCTGGAGGCACTTTCCTTCACCCTACCGAATTCAGTCCTTCATCCAGGTCTGCTGGCCCTGATGACTACTCAACACTATTCATTTTGAGCTTTTTTGGTTCCTTTTGCTTTTTAGCTCCTTAGCAAAATGCATACTCATTGCTCACCTATCACATACCACCCCTTCTTGCCCTTAGCTTAGAAATGCTGGGTCTTAACAGGCCTTGGATAAAAAGGCAGTCCACATAAGAGGTGTTCCATTCTCTACCTCCGGGATTCGCGATGGTGAAGTGTTCATTCTGTTACAGGGGTAGTAAATGCATGGATTTACAATGCTTTCACCACTTAGCCCATCCTTTGTAACAAACATTACCCCTGGTGCGTCCATGCACCAATCTGGACTCAGCCTTTGCATCCTTTCCCACAGGACAATCTGGTGAGCCATTGCTCACTGATGTTTGGCATCAAGATGACACTTATTAGTGATTTCTGTTCTCCAAAAATTTTAGCAAAGCTAAGTTAGTTACTTTCTAATACTACAGTGCAAAGTATGTGTACATTAACTGGTAGAGTATCCATCTGCTTCTTTATTCTCAAATATTGGAATGAAAAGTCATGCATACATTATAATCAATTAATGCTGTGATATGCTAGTCAAACTACTCTTTTTAGTGTGTGTACTCTTAATTACCATCCACTTTTACATCTAAAAAATTCACTCTAGGTTGAGACTTTCTATCAAGATTTTGGCTCCCTTCAGTACAATCCATTAGACTGATAAAAATCCATTTTAAAAATTTAGAGTCTGGTCCAGCAATCCCACACCTGGGAATCCATCCCACTGAAATAAAAGCATCAGTCTGAACATATGAACAAAGATGTGTATTGTATCACTATTTGAGGCCAAGCAGGAGTGCAGGGAGAAACCTTTGGAAACTAAAGAAATGTCCTTCAATATGTTCAATTTAGGGAATGATTGCATAAATCATGGTATGCCTACATCACAGAATATTATACTAAGGTTGGATGAGAAAAGAGAAATATAGAGCAGTGTGCATAAAATGATTCCATGTTCTATCAAGCAAAACTACCAAAAAGAAAACATTTCAAAAACCCTAACTATGTCTGCATATCTGTGTGTATATCCATATGTAGGATATACATGAAACATGAGCATAAAATTTAGAAGAAAACACATTCAATTGTTAACATGGTTTACCTTATATGGGGGGTTTGATGGAGGAGGGGACAAAGTGAGTGACAGAGGATGGATTTTTATTGCATTTAAGCCAAAATGCAATAAAAATGACTGTCTTAAAGATGAATACTGTCAGAACAATGTACTTATTAATAATAAGAAGAAAGAGCAATAGCAAAGAGTCGTGTAGCCCTCATTATGTCCTAGGCTTTACCTAACAATTTTAACACCTTACAGTTAGCTGAAGAAAGTAATATTATTATTCCCATTATATAGATGAGATAACTGAGGCACAAAGTCCACGTAGCTAGTAAGTAGAGCCCATCAGCCCTGCTTCAAAAATCACATCTATATTTGTAATCTATCTCATTTATAAGATTAAACTAGGAAAAAAGCTAAATGCAAATTAGACTACTGAACTTCGGTAAGTGGTTAGTAATCTAGCACAGAAAACCAGGGTCAAGCAAGTTTCACCAGACACTTCACGTGGCATGAGCCACCTTTTCCTACAGTACAGAGCACAGCTATGAACCACAGTGCCTGTGAGTACCAACCTGCACACGTGGATGCCCCAGAGACAGGGCTGAAATGTTATTTTATGTACAGTGAAGTCATGGGCAATGTGCTCCTCTGCCTCCCCGCTAATGGAAAGTTCTGCCTTGAAGCCAAACCCCTCACTGGAAGCAGGAATGTTCTGGTAAGATGGAGACTTCTCTGAAAGCAGGGACATGATTGTCTGTTCGCCAGAATCCTTCTCCCTGACCAGTGGACATGTATCCACTCCTCTGGAATGTGACTGCTGTGAGGGCAGGGACTTGCCAGGCTACCACCATGCCTGGTACACGGTCAGCTTCCAGTAAATATTTCTTAAATGAGTGAAATCTAGGTGCTCAGAAATGTGTGTTGCTAAGGCTAAAATGATGTTTCCATTGTGTTAAAATGGAAAAAAACAATCACTCCTAAGGGAACTGTGAGTGTTTTATATAAAGATCATATGAATGACAATAACAACAACAGCAACGGCACATAAAGCTCCTATTTGATAGGCACTTGCTAGACCCTTTATGTGAACCTCACAAGAATACTGGAAAGTAGGTATTTTTATCTGTTCCCATGCAGGCTGAGGAAACTGAGGCTCAAAGTGTTTAATTATCTGGCTCAAGGGCACACAGCTCGTAAGGCAGGCACCAGAATTCAAACTCAGAACCATCGCTCCTCTTTTCACTCCATCTCTGTGCTCTGCACACGTGCTCATTCGCTCATAAAGACTAAATAATAAGGTATCTTAGTCACTTCATTTAAAGATAGCGTGTAGAATAAGAAGAAAAAAAAATGTTTTAAGTCTGTTCTTTAAGCACTGTTCTTAATCCAGAGTAAAGCGAACCAAAAAGCCAAGTTCAGAAACTCCGAAATGTGACTTTTTTTTTTAAACACCTGTCCTGACAGGGGCTCCATGCAACCTCGCACTTCCAACAGACGAGACTGGCACAGACCGCTGAGGACGCCTGACAGATGTGTTAATGCAGGGGGATATTTCAGTTTCTGTCCTCTTTGGACCACAGCATGACAGTTACAGAATTCAAATCCATTTGTATCCCCCATTGAATCCCACATAATTCAGCAGACATTCATTACGATGCCATAATGATATCACACAGCCATAAATACATATGCTATGAGTCGAACAAGACATTCATATTTAAACATAGCTGGAAATAATTTCAGTTCTGGTGATTTTCTACTGCTCATTCTATTATTTCTCTGGATGCCTGAAATGTTAAAATACAGTAGGAAACGAAGAATACAAGAATAAAGATATGTGTGCATGAGTGTGTGTGTGTGTGTGTGTGTGTGTGTGTCATAGCTGGTTAATCAAGAAAAGGAATTTGGATATCAAGTTACATCGGATAAATATTTTGTTTGAGGAAAAGGTAATTTAATTATAGAAGAGAAGTTCCTTGATATGTCAATTTCAGAAGACTCGTGCTGCTATAAATGCAGTCCGAGATTTTAATATTCTGAGATATGTGCTTCATATTTAAAAGATGATTGCCCTGGTTCCATAAATAAGAAACACGAGTAAGACTTTTTCATTAAACTTTAAAATATATATCAAGCAACAAAAAAAAAAATGCAGTTAAAACTAAAATCACCTGAAATGCACCATTCCTAAACAGGAGGAAAAATGATTTCTCAGGAATCAGACCCGATTCCAGGAAGGAGTAAACAGATAGTTCAGATAACATAACACCAATAACGACAATGTTAATCTTATCTTGTTCTTATACTTCTCAACTGCAGACAGAATAACAGTTTGTCTTCAGCTTCAGTGATGTATCCATTAACAGCTCTCTTCCAGTAGTATTCAGACACCTTACTATGAATTTTTGAATTATTTAAATGGAAGGAGCATTAGAAAACCCTCATGTTTAAATTATGCTAAATAAGTATTCTTTCAGTTGGACTTCTGCCCGTGCAAAAAAATCTATATATTCTGCAGGCACGTAGGAAGGGCTCAGAAGAACAGGAGAAGATGGCACACGTGCAAAATGGAAAATGATGTTTGGGGAATAAGAGTGTACAAACAAGTAAAGGGTGCACGACATTCTAAATATCCAGACATTCGGGAGGAAATTTGAGTCCATACATTTACAGAGATGATGTCAATTTACTAAAATGCTTCCAAATGCCCATAAAACTCTGAACATAAGAATTTAAAATGGATGGAAGTCCAATTGCAATAAATCATGGACTAACTATACTATGGAATATTATGCAGCTATTAGAAGAAATGAGTTAGCTCTTTTATCTAATGACCTGGAGGGACGTCCATGATATATTGGTCAGAGAGACAAGCAAGTGAGAAGCAGTGCACGGTGCATAAACAAGGCAGGATTCTTGTAAAAATAAACAGAAAACTCTCCTTGTATTTGCCAGAGATGTTCCTTTAAGGATGGAAGAGCTTGGAGAATGGTTTGAGAGGCTCCTAGTAGGCTGTCAACTGTGGTCACTGGGCAGAGGGCATGGCTGGGGGACTGCAGAAAGAAAGGGGGTGTCAGGGATTTTGTTTCTTGCTATTCTTTTGCACAGTTTTACTGATTGTGGTGAGCACATGCTATCATTTAATTTCTGAGAAATTTTTAATAAAAGGGGGTAGAGAGAAGGGAGAAAAACCGGAAACCAAAGAGGAGAGAGAGAGAAGGCAAAGAGACAGAGGAAGGAAGGAAGGAAGGGGAGGGAGGGATGGAGGAGGAGGATAGAGAGAGAGAGATAGAAAAGGCTAATGAAGCAAAAAATCCCTGCTGGCCGAAGATGGTTCACTGTCAGGCATCTTTCTACTTTGCCAGAATGCCAAGATTGGAGAATTTTATTCTTTTCTTGTTTTTTCCTAAAGTAAATGTGCTGACTTATTTGGAAGAGGAACTCTTTGCCCTCTGCAAAGCCACCTTTACAGAAGAAACTGTTGCTGAAGCGCTGAGCATGCAGGCTTAGTGCAGTGTGGAGCCTGGCAGGTGTGGAGGCCGGTGCAGAAGGAAGCTGAGGCGGGGAGATGGAGAGAAACTATGATGTGATCGAGCCGATGGAAGTCTTCCATGTCATCCAGGCACTGCGGGGTCCAGTCAGAGGCGGGTGTGTGGAGCCTGCATGTGTCATCAGTGGTCTTTCCAGGACGTCCACAGGTGGTGTGAACCCACCCCTCCCTGATCGCCGAGCCAAACAAATCATTAAAAATAAATAAATTAAACTAAAAAGAGCTGGTGTTTTCTCTGAGTTTTACTTTCCAGTGCAATTCCATATAACTCAGTAAGTGTTTATCGAGCCCCTACTATGTGCCTAGCCTCAGGCTTATAATGAAATTTTAATATCTTACACTTCCACACACTTTGAAGGCTTTTTCTGATTATAAAAGTAACCAATTCATTTCACAAAATGCTCAAATGTACGAAAAAAAAAATTTTAATGACAAAGTTGCCTATAATTCCCAAAACACAGACTACAGCCGTCTTGTTTTATGCTATATCCCCAGCACCAGCCCAGTGAGTGGCACATAATTGATATTTCATCAGTATTTATTGAGAAAAGGCCAGAAAGCAGGCAGCTAACTTATAGTAATATTATTTATGTAAATCCACTTTCTATGCCTATATTTTTCTAGAACAAGGAAAGCAGCCTGTACATATTGTTTTTTAAACTACTCATTTCACTTAATAAGATATAATAAGACTTTCACCAACATTAAATGCAATTATTAAATGCACCAGAAAACCCTGAAACCCTAGCTACCTGGCCCTGGGGCAGGGAGTAACCTGGTATATGGGACATCACGCAAGCATGTTGTTACTGGCACTGATGGCTGGGAGGGAGGTGCTGCTTTCTCTAAATTTACCAGAGTGGCCATGAGTAGATTGGGATAATAACAAGTTTATTACTTTTTAGTTCACTGCATGGATTGTCCCAATCCATGAGTAGATTGGGATAATAACAAGTTTATTACTTTTTAGTTCACTGCACTGCTCTTTTTTAGTTCACTGCACGGAAAAAAAATAAAATAAAAATAGTGAAAATATGCCAAAGGAGAAACATTTCACAGGTCTAATAGTGAATTCACAAGCTATTTCCAAGCATTTGTTCATGCACGCACATAGTCAATGGCAGCTGTTGCACATCATGTGCTAATTATACACAATCATCTAATTACTAATTACTAAAGGATATTCTAAAAGGGGCCAATTTTTATATCCTTACTGTATGAATCAGGACCGGTAGCAGACTCCTGTGAGTAAAGTTTCCCAATGGATGTTCCAGAGAGGGCTGGTCCCACAAAATGATAAAAGTGGGGGACGGGGAAGAAGGGATCTAAGTGGTACATGAGTTTAGGAAACTATCTATCCCCTGGGTTTTCCATATAACGCTGTCCCATAAAATACAAAATAAAAAAAGTACAAGAGTGAGTGATTAGTGGCCATGATATAAATTTGTAAAATATTATTATTCTTTCCCCTTTTTACAGAGGTGTAAGAGACATTTGCATACAACAGACCGATAAGTACCACGTTTCTGAAATAGTTTTGACTACGGGATCCTTTTCCTTTCACCTCCTCTGTGCATCTGTAAACACCAGTGGCATTCACAGACAACCCATATTCGGAGCCAGCCTACCATTTTACTGCCTCCACTGGACGGCTGACTCATCATAAAATGAAGCTTCGGTTTGAATTTGAATCCAAGGTCCCTGCCCAATAGGAACAACCTTATGATAAGTTACTTGAGAATCTGAAACAAACTCTTGGATGAGCCTCAAAAAGTTCCATTTTCTACTGAACATTCCCACCAGGGCTCTGGTGCACTATTTCGACATTTATTTTCTCTGATCAAATAATTAAATCTTACGTCAAATATTATCCATTGTATTTCTTGAGAATGTTAAAGGTGCCAGAAATTAATTCCACATCGGGAAAGAGCCTCCTCATTATATAGAAGATATAAATTAGTATCTTTGGGGCATACACTATTTTATTAATTTGTTAATTCATACTCTGTCTCCTTCCAAAACTGATCCAAGGCATCTTTTTTTTTAATGCCATCATCAAAAATCAATGGGCCATGACAAACGGAAGGAATGAAAACAAAGCACTTAGACCCTCCAAAGGCACATCTTCATTACTTTTACTATTTAGCTTTAACTTTTAATCTTGGGCCATAAAAACTGTCCTAATAAAAGATCCATAAATATCTCCTGAATGTGCAAAGGAGCGACTTTGATGACCCTCAAGCATATGCTGGGCTCTTTTTCACTGAAGGGCCTTGGTATCTGTGACTGCCTGAGATGTAACGCTGAGCAAGATGTGGATGGAGATCTTTCCTGTATGTGATTCCACAGACTGTTACATTCGGAAGAGAAGGGAATTGCTTCTGTGTTCATTTTAAAATTTCGTTCCAAAAGCAATGAAACTATATCCTTCATTTATTTTCAAGCCAGTTGAGCAGGTTTTGTCATCGCTAGTTCAAGCACTTTTGAAAAATTGAGTATATACCACTTCTATAAAATGACGTGACAGCCTGGGACGTGAGTCTCACTGCAGCTCCACCCAGAAATCTCTCCTCATTCAGTTCTGCTTTGCACATGGTAGGGACTTAATTCTTATTTGCTTTGTGAATGAATGAATGAATCCACTCTAAGTTCTACTTTTTTAAATTCTGTTTGTAATTACACATTGAATTCTAAAGTAAAAACAATTAACTGCCAAATTAATAATTTCAGGTTATAAAATGGGTTTTTTTTAACATGTTTAGTTCTACTGAACAACACGTTTTTTAAATTAAAAACACTCAAAATTCAACATTATATTTCCTTCAAAATTTTTTTCAAATTAAATTCTGAAAACAAATATACTTTTAAAATTATATTATCATAGTGTATTTCTGCCTGCACAATACATAAGGATAATGGCTTTTATAATGTGATGTATAAATGCAAGTTTACAGGAACCAGCGATTTACAGTATTATAGATCTTTTTTTTTCACTTATATGTTTTTTTTTCTTTTTCTGTTACACACTATTCCGAGGAAACACTATAAGGTTGTAGTATTTGATTATGCTATCTTGATTACCATTATTTTCTTAGCTTTCTTAAATTAGATGCAAAGTAGCATTTCTAAGGTAAGAATATTGAAGAAAATACCGTGTTTGAAACCAGCGTTTCTAAAACTTTTTATTTCTTACACCCAGCAAGTTTTACACAATCTCTTTTCATCTGTAAAGTGGATCTATGTGATCCTATCTTGCACATTTAAGGAAGAAGAGTGTGTAAAGAGAAGTAACTGTGTGTTTTAGCACTAAACCAATAATCTGTCATAAATGGCATGCTGTATTTAATATTCAGATCAAGACATCTCTGTCTCATCCTAGCAGACCCTCCTGACAAAAGCCATCCCATGTCTGCCAGAAGTATCGAGTCTAGCTGAGGACAAATTTCAAGATGAACCTGAAATCAATTTGCCATCAAATTTTCATGCCTCTCCTAGACTATCTGTGGCATTTTAATTACAAGCACCCCAGGCGGGGGGTACTACAGATATTGACACTTTGCTCCTACAATAAACTTTATTGGCAACCTCTGTCTGAATGCAGTACTCAACTAGAATAACAAGAAATATATGAGGATATGGAAGCGGGGAGGTACTGTAATCACTCTGAAACCATTTCGTTCAATGGGCCTGAGCATTTCTTAGGCAACAGTGTCGTGAGATAGAATATGCCTGGCTCTCAGAAGTACAAATCACCTTCTAATTAGATAGGTCTGCAATGTCTTGGAGCTCTGCAAGGTCCCTGGATCCTTGTCCACAGGACAGTGAGGTATCATCTTGTTCTCTTTTTGTTTTTAGGTGGATATGTCTGGTGTATGTCATTTCAGAGCTCTGAGAAAAACTGTAAATCCTTCTAGAAAATCAGGGAGTTTGGGCAGAAGGCATCCCTGTAAATTATGCTAACAGGCTTGATCTAAGGAGACAGAAGCAGCCTCTGATTGTATTTGGAGACAGTGTGTATGTTGGAGGAGAGATAGGAGTAACTACCCATCTTTGCAGTAATGATAGCATTCTCTGGTTTCTTCCTGATTTTTGTACAGGCCGTTGGAAGGGCTGTAAATATCAAGAGAAAGGGGAGGACCTATAATTTTCTAGCCATAAAAGGTTTTTTGCTTTCTGAAAATTAATGTCCTCAGACTACAGACATGCCATTTTAACCAGGCACATCGAGTAGCCTATTATGCTGGGCGAGTTTGCTACTGGACACATTGTGCTGGCACAAGTCATCTTGCCCCCTCTGATGCTAATAAGGGGTGGAAACGATGCCTACCACCACGGCGGCTTTGTGCCTGGCACCGGAGCAGGCACATCTGCACATGCCATCTCAACGAGTCCTCAAACATTCTCACAAGGGAGCTGATGTGAACCCAGTATTCTGGTAAGTGTTTAACACTGGTTCTCCAATAACGAATGCATGCCTATAAATATACATACATACGATTATCACAAAGTACACTGATAGAAAAAACATGGCACACAATTTACAGGTAAAAATATGCAATCGTCTTTATTATAAATTCCACAGAAGCAACTGATTCTTACTCAGTGTGTTCACTGATTTCTGCTGAACTCTTGTGTCCACAGCCAAGATGCTATTGATGAACGAGAAATGTCCACTATAAATACTGGCTGATTCTAAGTTAACCAGTAAGACAATAGTAGTGAAACAATCAAGATAGATGTATTTTGGAACTTCACTCGTTCCTCAGTGGCATAAGTGGCTTCTTTGTTGAAATGGATAAAAGCTTTTTTTTCATGTGCTAAAAGAATATTTCCTCATTTTAATATTCATAATAAAATGACTCCAAACATGATATTCTTCAACTTAATCTGCATTATTAACCTTGTAATTACTTTCTTAAACCAAGACAATATAAAAAAAGCAATCAAGTCTTGATTTGTAGTTTTTGCCTATTTCTGTGGTGTAAATACTCCCATCACAGCTGCTTTCAAGCTACCAAGGTGATGTCACTGCACACAGGGCTGGGGAGACGTGCACGCCCTTCTATCCTGTTTCTACCACACGGCTACAACAGATCTGGATAAACCTCGAGAGCATAGATAATAATAGTCAAAGGTGGCAAAACGATGAGGAAGCACTGAGCTTTGAGTATTTAATAACTTTATTTTGAACATAACTTCTTTAATTGTAAGTTTATATAATTCACGTTTTAATAGCACCCGTGTTTAACAAGCAGGTCACAACAGTTCTGCCAGCTCTACACACTGCCGAGTCCCAGATCAACATGAGGGCAGGGCTTCACCACACGCTGGAAATGAGGCCAACAAGCATCAGGCATGGATGCACAAACACGTGTGCATACATACAATTTCACACGCATGCACACACATACGCGCGCGCGCGCACACACACTCTCTTTAACAAGAGATCCAGCTGGCAAAATCCCCTCATTTTTCTAGAGAGGGAGATACTTTTAAACACAACTAGGAGATTCACCATTGAAATCTAACAGCAGCTGATAATTAAATATCTGCGTTCCTGAAAAGAGTTGATAGGCTTGACAAAGACTGATAGGCTTGACAAAGACAAAAGAGATGGGAGGGAATGGCCTTTGCCCCTTTTGACCGGGGAACCACAGCAAGGAGCCCAGCCCTGTGGAGAGAGACCCGCGGCAGTCCCAGCACAGGGAGAGCCGCACACGCCCGCTCCCTTTCAGCATCTGTGCTCTGCTCTCCACCTCCTTCGCCGGGACCACCGGCTTCCCTTCTGTTCATTTGACAAGGAGGGCATGGTCTGCTTTCAATTACCCCTGAGAGATGAGCAACGTTATTAGGCTCTGAATCTTCTTTCTGAGGCAAAAACTGATTTGAGAAATAAGAACTAGAATAGGGATGGGTGTGGGTCTAGAAAACACACAGACGCCCTGATGTCAAGGCAAGGTTAGCCAGCCCTGGTCTGTAGAGCAATTAGCTGCATCCTGCAGTCAGAGGGCCGTGTCATTTTGTTTAGTCTGAACAGGTGAGAATTCAAAGGCTCCTCCACGCCTTATTAAGTGAGGCGGGACGTGGGGAACCACAGCGAAGTCAGCTCTGCTCCCGAGGCAGCGGGGAGCAGCATCAACATGCGACAGTACAGACAGGCGGTGTTCCCCCCTACAGTATAATAATTCAAACATGTCTCAAACAGTCGAGTGCATACATCAAGAAGCGCAATGCTGATTTGGCTGCAGACAGCACCAAGATATTTCTCAAAGGGCGTTGCAGGTAGGGGTGCTACGTGGGTGACATTCATGCTACGGGCTGTTTCTTCAAGGATAAGAGACCTAATATGACATTCTGTGGGCTTCTCTGCATGTATTTTCAAAACATAAAAACACCGACAGCTTTTTATGGACAAACTGGACTAGAAGTATTCTAAAGTAGTCCCTAGAAATGCCAGAACTGTAAAATATCTGTGATATATAAAATAGAATATCCTATCGCTTGTCAGTAATATAGTTTGTTTCCTTTTTATTTTATCCCTGAGGGTCAGTGGCTTAAAATAAACATCAGTGTGGCCTAGGCACAATTTACATTTCAAATGTGAAATCTAATCTAGGGTGCTTGGCCAGAAAAAAAGTATTTATAAGTTACCATTAATCTGGTCTTTAAAAAGAGGGTCAGCACGTAGAAATCAGTCATATTCCCGCTCCTCCAGATACTCCCCGGTTCTGACTCTCTTCCTCCTCTGCTCCCTTGGCAGCTGATATATAAGAGCACCGTGCTTATATATCAAGAACTGCGCTGGAGATAATGCTGCCCTCGCCAGAAAGATCTTGCTCCTCTGGTGTTTACAACAACGGCACAGATCAGATGGCAGCTGAGCCCAAATGAACTGGGGCTCAGCATAAAGCAGGGCCTGGGCAGTGATACTAATCGACACAGAACCACTACCAAGGGCGATACTCTTAGGGGTCTTCCCGCATAGCCGTGCGCAAGGCAGGCACGGGTAAGGCACGCACCCTCTCTCACCTGGCCATAAACATTTGGGCGGGTGGACATACTTTTGGAGATTCCAGCTATACCTTTTTGGGATGGAGGGAATCAAGAATGAGAACGCTCAGACTCCTTTTCTTTTTCCATTTTTTTCTTCCCTTTCTTAGGTTAAAATAAAATGTTATGCGCACATGAGCTCTGCTCTTCAATTTATGGAGTGGCTAAGTCACTGACCAGATTCGTTTCTGAGGCAAAAGCGGTATAGGATGTCGGCCTGTGCCAAGAACGCATTTGGGCACTGGGCCAAGAGAACGCGGCCTGCTTGCCGACGGGGAGAACAGAGAAGCCAAGTTATGGTCGGAGAGGCACCTCCTATCTCTGATGCAGTCTCTTCGCATCCACAGGAGCCGCTCCCCCCAAACTTGAAGCCAGTCGCCCCCCTCTCTAGGCAGCCTCTGCTTGGTCAAGTGACTATCTTTGGGGCACCGACTAACCGGACGCCCAGCAGTGGAGAGGTCTGGAAGAGGCTGACCGGACATGGCCTGCCTTCCCTCTGGATCATTTCTCTCCTCTGGAACTCAGCCAAGGAAATGTGGGTTGCCAAGTCAACCTCCTGCTTCTCTCTCCAAATCACATCGCTCATGATTAGGGAGAGGAAGGCCGAATCTTCCTCCGCGGCCCTGGAGTCCTCTCCACCCACTCCCTATACAAAATCAGATCATCTGGGTAATTTTTAAAGCGTAGCACTTGGGCCAGCTGGAACTAGTTGCCTGTTCCTGGCCAAATGCTTGGGGTTTCTTCCAGCCTCAAGCCTACGTGCTCCGTGTGCTAGCAAGGCCGCCGAGATATAGCCAGGACTGGGAATGAGGGATTTGCTAACCAGACTCCCCAGCAGCTTCCCAGGTTTGGAGCAAGCAGAAAGCCTTCTTTTCTGGTGAGGTTGCTTGGCCCCGACAGGCAGGTCACTGAGCTCTGGAGCCCAGGATTCCAATTCTCTGAAACCCGGGAGGACCTGGGTATCCGGCGTTGGAACAGGCTCTCTGTTGCCCAGGCCAAACCTATGTCCTCGCTCTTAAAAGAGTAAGATGATTTTCATAGGGAAACGGATTCGCTTTATTTGCTTTGGTCTCTTCCTGCTCAGGAGAGACCTGAGCGCTGCCGAGAGGGCCCAGGGGACCCTGACTTTATTCTACAAACTAGGCTAGTTAAATAAGGCATTGTCAAGCCAGAAGCTGCGTTGGACTCTTGGCAAGTGTATTAACTCAGTATGAAATAATATAAACAGAAAAGAACAATATTCCCTGTTTTCTCACTCCAAGCATTTTAGGGGCTGGGAATCAGTATTCATTTGGGATGAGCCAAACACTTTCAAAAATAAGCTCTGTGTATTTAAAAGATCTTTAGATTTTAAGTTCTGAAGAATGGGGGGCTGCTTAGTATGAATATTCCAAACAGCACCTATTGAGCTTTTGGGGCTCAGAAAATTTTAAGAATAATACTAGTCCTCAGTGGAGAGAAAGAATTGTGTAAAATACACCATTTACCTCCTTTTGGGCACAAAAACCTATACATAAGCATATACAAAAACATGCATTTATATATTCTGGGAAACCTGTAGCACTTCCCAGCCATTATTCATATTAATTAATGTATTTTTGGTTTCTAAACTGCTCAGCTTAACAACTCAAGTTGAGATGTTCTAGAAACGACACAATCCAGCCGTGCCCACCACAGAGGGCCCCAAAGCATGAACATGCAGGCCCTCCGATGGGGTGGTTTCACGTGTCCAGAGCAAGCTTGCAAGACCCTGATGAGACTCACTTTTGCTATTTAGAAACTGAATTTAATTCTTCTCACCTCCCTGACTCGAGATGTTTTGAGGATGAATCAAGTCATATTTCATAAATCTGGGGTGCAGAAGAAAAAAGAAGGTAGCATTACTAAAACACTGTCACCATTATTCCCACTTCTGGGAGCTGCCAGTCCTGTGAGCATTTATAAAACCACAAAGGAGCAGCAGCTTTCCATGTCTTATGAATCTAGGGAAAAAACTTTGAGAAGAAACTATGAGAAGTACTTGAAAATTTGTACAAAGATTCTTAAAAATCTGAAATGGAGGAATGTATTCCAAGAGAACAACAACCTTAATAATAATGTTGGTTTATAAAATAATTTAAGGTACATATGTGAATTCTAAGAGTATCTTTCTCTTTCTCCGGGATTTTCTTACAAAAAACAAAACAAAACAAACAAACAAAAAAAACTTCTGTAGTTCACTGTTTTTAAACTTTCCTGCTCTTCAGGGATATTTTACTCTCTAGACCTGCCAAAGAGCTGTTTCCTAACACATCCTAGAGAATATACAATTTTATTTTTCCACAGATGCATTTCTATACACCTGGTATTTCGGTTATTTATTAACCATGCCTAGTTTTGTGGTTTTTAGCTTTATATCTTTAAAGTCATTAAAACTTAATAGGAGAATTAATCATAAAAGAAATCTATCAAACAGTTGCCAAAGCACTTTTTTTTTTTCCTGACTGACATCTTTAAACTGTATTTGAATGTTATTTATTTCATCACATCCAGGGGAAAAAAAAAAAAAAACAACTTGCAGCTTCCAAGTTCAGAGAAAGCATAAAAATGTGATTTACTATTTATTGTACAGTTAGGCACATGCATATTATATATTGCATGTTAATCTTCAACTGGCTAACTTTAGCAAATTTGACAACACTACTGTTTGCTAGTGAGGAAAAAGAATCGACATCTGTTCTCTTCCAGATATGATTCCTTCTTGGAAGGAATCAGAAATACGCCCAGGCCTTCTCTTTTCTGGGTAAACTGATAGAAAGCAGGCTGTTTAAAAGGACAGTCAAACCACAATGCCCCCTCGTGGTCCAACAATGCATACACATGTAAGTGTTTCCGCACCTTGTGAATATTTTGAAGAGAAACCTACTTTTGAATGATGTGGAAATTTTCTTTTAGTTTTACAAATGCAAATACAAAGAGCATAGTGCATTGATGGTACTTTAAATGGAAAATAAAGAGCCGTTTTGCTGTTAGTAAAATTAGAGGCACATTTAATTTATCTGAACCACCTTGATCAAAACAATTATTTTTCTTACAATTTGGATTCTATTTTAATTCCACACTGAAGATTAGGAGTAGGGGGGAGGCGGGTGGAGAAGTGCAGCACATATATTTTCTAAACTAAATTTACAAAAGTTGAACCGTCAGCAGATACAGGTGGACCTGCAGGTCTGTTAGTTTATTGTCACTTCAGTTAAAATGGAATGAGAGCAGAGTCCAGATTTTCCCAGGGGATGGACGATGCCATCTTGCCGTCATGCTCTCAGCGTGCACCTCTGATAAGCAGCCCAAAGGAATTTCCTCGGGTCAGACACAAATAGTGATTCTCAGGTTCCCTTAATCCAGAAACACATCGTTTGTGAGTTAGGCCTCATAAATCTCAAAAACAGTCAGCAACACATGAGAGGCGATGTTGTTAGAAGGCTCAAATACATTAAATGAGAACATCTGAAACGTGGACTCATTAATCATACAAACAACACTGACACCTTATAGTAATCAAGGAATGCAGCACCTTCCTTTCTCAGAAAGCAGCTCATTTTATCTCTTGCTATCTCTGGAAGCGGGGGACTCAGAACAGGAGTTGTCACTACATTCCCTCTTCACCAGAGAATAACAGTTCAGGCCACAATAGTTCAAGGTCATACTACAGGTGCAGAGTAAAGTCACCCAAGTTCCCTGGTCTGGTTCTAGAGCTACCTGCTTTGCTAACAATTACTCGTTTCTGATGTAAAATTTTTTAAGATACATCCCCAATGACATAGATGATAGTATCAAGACATGCCATAAAAGGATATTGGGATGAAAATATAATCCACACTAAAACTTATACATGAATGTTCACAGCAGTATTATTCATAATGGCCAGAAAGTTGAAACAACCCAAATGTCTATCGACTGATTAATGAATAAGTAAAATGTGGTATATCCATGCAATGGAATATTATTTAGTCATAAAAATAAATGAAGTACTGAAATATGTTACAATGGGATGAACTGTGAAAACATTATGCTAAGTGAAAGAAACAAGAAAAAAAACCACATATTGCATAATTTCCATTTAGATGAAATGTTCAGAATAGGTAAATCCATACAGACAGAAAGTAGATTAGTGGCTGCCTAAGGCTGGAAGTGGGGGCAATTGGGGTGATGTCTGAAGGGGTACAGAGTATGTTCTTAGGCTGATAAAAATGTTCTAAAATTGATTGTGGTGATGAATGCACAACTCTGCGACTATACAAAAACAATGAATCGTACACTTTAAAAGGATGAATTGTATGGATGGTACATGATATGTGAATATAGCTTTTTAAAAAATAAAAAGAAAAAGAATATTTTTATTTTAATGACAGGCAGACCCTACAAAATTCCAATGGATTTAAAAGTGTCTGTCCCTGGGCAAAAAAAAAAAAAAAGAATAGAAAGAAGAGGAAAATTGCCCAGCCTCAGAGAAGCATGCTAAAACCCCGGGACAAGCTGGAAACCTACCTCGCTGTTGCAAAGGGGATGTGACCCAGCTCCATACTCCAGAAATATTCTACATAAACTCTAAAAGGAAGTATTTCTTCCCCCAGGTTCTGAAATCTGACAATAGGGCACTTTGGATCACAAGGGTTTTCAGCCCTTGCTGCCACCCCCTCCCCCCACCTCCAAAAAAAAAAAAAATCCTCTCCCACTAGAGATCAGCCTGGGGTATCGTTAGTTTTAAAGAATTTCCCAGGTGATTCAAATGCACAGCCAAAGCTGAGGGCCACCTTGTGGGATTGAGCCAACCAAAAAGCCAGAATACAGTTAGAAAGAAAAGCTGAGTGAAATGGTAGCCAGCATTCATTTCACAGGAAGTCTCTCCTTTCCATTTCTTCTCATTCTCCCATGCACATAGCTAAAACCCCACAGATATCTACGTGCAGCAGCAGCAACAGGCGGGACGTGGCCATGTTGGGCTTTTCGTTGGATGATTTTCACAAATATGTCAAAATGTTTGTGCAAATAAAGATATCTGAACCAATTTACCTGCTTTTTTTACAACAGGAAGGCATTTTTCCAAGAACTGTTTCTTTATAACCACCCCCACCTTCCCCCCAAAGAAAAAAGTGCATGTCAAGGGGAGGGTGCTTATGTTCAGAGTTCAGAATTTTGTGGGTATTACCTGAGGACTTCAGTTGCTAGCTCCCAGCTGGCCCTCTGTCCTACCCAACACTCCTCACTGTTAAATGCCTAAGGACAAAATCCCCCACCCCTCAACCCCAGCATGGCCCCACATAGTTTCCTGGCTGGGTTTTAACCCAAGCTAAACATCCATAAACCTGAGTGTGGTACCTGCATTACTTGCTGCCCAGAGGAAGAAACACACTGGCTTTGAATTCTTTCTTTTGGAACTTCTATGAGCCAGAAAATATCGACTCCTCACAGGCCAGGCACAGGCGTTGCTGTATGTTGCTCTCTCTGGGTCTGTACTGATCAATGACAATTTTGGAAAACATCGCCTGAATAATTCATCACAGAAAAAAAGCTTTTGGATTAAATGGTGTTACTGGGGCTTCCAGCACAAACATACATGTGTTCCCGAAAAGCTAATCCAGCTGGAAGGCTGCTCGGAAATAATCAAGATGACACCCAAACTGAGCCCCCCATTTTGCAAATTGTAACAAGCCATCTACCCACCACCCTCAGTCATACAAAAATGCTCAGGTGTCTCAGCCAGGTGTTCCAACAGCATGCGGCTGGCACATCTTGCCATGGTTTGCTAAATGTGGTGAAATGCTACCACAATGGACTTAGAGTGTGCAGGGTTTTTTTTTGCTTGTTTGTTTTTTGTTTTTTTTTTAAAGATAGATGAAGGGAGAAAGAAAGGAATGAAAGAAGGAAAGCAGGGAGGGAGAAGTGCAAAAATGTTGGCTACATTTCTTGTAGAGTAAAAAACTAAAGAGCAATGGGGACAATTCAATTTAAGCTTGGCAACTGGAATGGAGACTTAACACCCACAGTAACTGCCAGGCAAGCCATACATTTTTTTAAAGACCCATCTTTTCACACAAACAATTAGTATTCCGTTGCACACAAACAATTAGTATTCCGTTGACTTTAAGTAGTAGCAGCATACCTAGGTGAGCAAAATTCGACACTGAAAAGCTACACTTGGTTCAATTCATGGGCATCACACACCGAAACCCTCAACACATGTTTATAATCATTACTGCCTGCTTTACTGTTTCATTGTTTTGTTTTGCTTTTCTTGCTCCATGTGCAAAAACCAGGTTTCAACCCACTTCCTCTCCATCTGCCCCTCTTACCTCCTTTTTTAAAAGACTCAAAGCCGTGAGGTCTCAAAATGGTAAGAACATTTGGCACTACTTAATTCTAGTTAGCCAAAAGCATCTATTTATAGCATATAAAGATGGAATGTAACAGAGGGGCCCCACGGTATGAATTTCAAGTTCTGAACATCTAGAGACAATGTAACCTACATTGCCTTGACCTTATTTATTATTATTTCTTCATTATTTCATTCCATAGATATAGTTTACACATGCTGGTGTCAAGTCCTGTGCTGCATACTGGAGCTATAGATAAAAAATAAATAAATAAAGCACGGCCCTAACTCTTGAAGAGACTAAGCCTGGTGGGAAAGAAAGTCACACGCACAGTTACTGTATGGTATGAGTACAGCTCTAATAGGAGCTGGGAAGGAGCTCTGAGCCACGATGCAGGGAAATCTTCTGTAACCCAGCATCGTGGATCCAAGGACAGCATCCAGGTGACCTATAGTCTCTGCTAGTCACTAAAGGACAGGAAATCCCCATGAGTTCCACCTGCCCATTTATAAAGGTTAATGAAGGTGAAAAGAATAGGGGCCAAAATGAAAACAACAACAACAACAACAACAAAAAAAAACAGACTATTAAGAAGGTGCCGGTAGATAGCCAGGTGTTCTCCTATGAGTGAGTGCCATCCAGAGAGACTGTAGTGTATGTGCCACCCTTCTATCAAGGGCAAGACCAGATAGCAGAGAATATCTTGCTTGTTGCCTCCCCGAGCAAAGCAATCACGATCAGATAGGTGCCTTGAGTCTCACCCCCAGACTGGACACCTTGAACTATTCTGAGATAAAGACTTTCACCATTTTTTCATATGAAAGGAGAAAGGCCTGGATGGTTTTTATACTTAGTAAAATTCAGTTTAAATCAAACTCAGTTAATTATTGACTCAATGAGGATGAAACTGGAGTAAAATCATTTTTGCCTTAAGCCAAACTATTAAGAAGCCTCACATAGTTAATAGACTAAAAGTCCTCAGAATATTCCTTTAGACTTCGTAATATTCAATCTTAACTCAATCATTATGGTGCTTATCTCTCGATGCCAATGAAGGAGAGGCAACTGAGGAAGTTGCATTTATATTTAAGAAAATAAAAAAAGCATGCGGAATAGCCATAAACAAATACCTACAGGCTCTTTTACTGAATCAATAAAACACCATAATGTTCCTTCTGAATTTCTCTTATCATAAAAAGCTCTCAAGGTTTCTATGTCACTAATTTACTTTTAAGCCATAGGTGTGCAGCCTTTTTTTTCTGTCTCTAAGTCATTCACGCTTCCAGCAACAGCATTATACACAGTGCTTCCCTATGGGAAGGGGTTTATATTATCACAAACTTTGTGAGCAGGGCATGTGTAATTTGAAACAGTGATCCTTCTGGCAAACCTTGCCCTTAGTGGAGTAAAGGTGTAGGGGCAGAGACATGGCTCCTCCACCCCGCCCCCTTACAAGGTCTGAAAGCAGCAGAGTGAGCCCCATTAATGACAGTGTGAAATTTATAAAGTAATAAGAATAAACCACAAAGTGTGAGATAGGAAGTCTGACAAAGTTCTTTTCTCTTCTTCATGTTGACAATCTGGACGATTTCTTAAAAATACCAAATTTCCTTAAAAACACACATTTTTCTAAGTCCTAGTTCCTCCAGTATATGATTAGTCTGCCTTTAAATTTCTTTTTTTCTTTCTTGAGATAAGAACAACTTCTTGTGGAAAACAGCTAAGGGTGACATCTCCAGATCCAGCCACTGTCCCTGTAATGCAGTGCCAAGCCTTCCGAGTGTGGGGCTCTCTAATTGTGAAGACTGCTTAGATCCAATCTAACAAGTGTTTATTAAACATGAAATAAGGTGTTAAGGAGACGAGATAAAACTATAATTTGTGCTCACAAATCAATCATCCTAATGCTCATCTACAGTTTCAATAATTATTGTCATTGGTATAACCCCCAAACAGATCCAAAGCCTAAAATGATTTGGCCTCATGAACATAGAGCTTGTCAACTCAGACCTGAGAACCTGTGGCCTTTGCGGCAAGTTTCTCCTGATGGCCAGTAGTTATGATGAGGTGTTACCAGTGGAAGATTCCAGCTTTTGATATTACCAAATAACCAATCATAACAAATATACCACTCTGGTGGGTAATGTTGGTAGTGAAGGAGGCAGTATATATCCCCTCCCCTCTACGTGTGGGAGTAGGGGGTATATGGAAAATCTGGGTGCTTCCCACTGAATTTTGTGTAACCCTAAAACTGCTCTAAAAAATAAAATCTAATTAAGAAATGAAAAAAAAATTCTTAAAAGGAACAGATTCTTAAAAAGATAGGAAAAAAATGCTTTTGGAGCAAAAAAGAAATGAGCCTTTTTTATGGATCTATACTTTTCTGGAATCACTTGGTCCAATCTCTCCATTCACATATAGGCACCCGCAAGTCTCCCTAACCACCGCCATTCCTGGCCTGAGCAGAAACATATCTAACAGAGGGTCATCAATTATTTTATGCCAAGGCAAAAGGCCTATACCGAGGGCTTCCAGCCTTCACATCCAAGACCCTCACAGCTCCCTGTGGAATCATTGCTGATCATGCCTTCTTCCAAAGTTGACATTGTTCTTGGCAAAATTTTACTCCTTTCATTTTAGAGTACATCATTCTCCTTCCTGGTGGTGTGACAGATCCAGAAGAGAAAGAACTGATGGGTGAAGGCATCTGTCTTCAACAGTGCCTTTTCTCCTTCTGTGACAATGGCCCAGAGGAAGGTGTTGCTGGGAGGTTGGAGTGAGCTGTCCAAGTCTTGGTTGTGGCCTTCGAATGGCTTCCCACCCCCTGAACACAGCAATCATAATGAGAAAGCTAATATTTTGGCAATATGGTCCAGGGTGTGTAGAGCACGGCCTTCCTTTTAAGTCCACTTGCCTCAAGTAAGGGGGATGGACAAAGCCATTCACAATAACATGCCCACAGAAACACAATGGTCATAGAGTTACGATCATGGCCAAGTTAGTTGAGCAGACCCGCATTATGCCAACCACCTACCAATAGACATGATTCCTTCCTTAAATTCCACTTTCAGCTTCTTATAGATATAAAACTCTTCAACAGGGCTACGTGCCACAAGGATATCGTCGACGATCTTTGTATGCACTTTACCAACTTGGCATTCGTTTGTTTACAGCTTTAAAAAGGCCGAACAACGATGACTACACACGTGTGCTTGATTTTTTTATGAGACATATAAATGAAAAACGAATGGGAAGAGAGAATATCCCTCCCTTCTGAGGAGAGAGATTGTGTCACTCAGAAGGAGTGACAGGAAGATGGGACAAGCATGAGGACTCAGGGAACCTGAAGAAAACTAGATGGGAGGCGGGGGTGAGGGCAGCCAGAGAAGCTAAAAATCCATGTGGAAAAATAGTCATAAAGAACTATGAGCTCTAATTGGCTAAAAATTCTGAGACCAATGATGAAAATCCACAATTCTACTTAAGATACCCCTTTTCAAGGTGTTCAGAAGATTCTGTGGTTTCTCATTTTTAATTGCATTCTCTTGGGGGAATTTCTCACCATTAGAAGTAAATTTATTGATTTTTATTATTTAACTATGTATTAATTTTAAATTATAAAAGTAATCCATGCTCACTGAAAAAAAAAAAAAATCTAGTACAGATTGGCCTAAAGTCAAACGTGATTGTTTTCCCACGGCTTCCTACCCAAACCCATACCCCAAGGGTAAAACCTGATGAAAAGTCTGCTACTCATCTTTCTAGATCTTTTCCTATGTGCACACAGATGCACATTTTAAAAATGATTTTTAATTAAAAAACAATACAAATCAATAAACCATCTCTACTCTGTAGTATATCATGTCCCACGGGTGTGACCTCCTGGGCTGAGCCACGGAATAAGACAGCTCCAGTCCATCTGATGGCGGTGAGCTGGGCTGAAGCACAGTACTGAAGGAGGAAGTAACAGGACTCTCTAAGGACAGGCCTAAAACACTCAGAACCGGCTGTCACTGTGCGATGGACATCAGCCTCTTACTCAATTGACAGGCCTTCCTCCGGCTATAGGATCTTGACTGTAATTACAGGAAAGGCCATACCATAAAGATGGGGGGAGGAGCTAATTGACAAAAAGTTCAATGTGCTGACTTAAGGACCAATGACCAACCCTTAAATTTCTTTTCCTTAAAAAGCCACTGATGTGTAGTCCATTAAGCCACAACCGTGCAAACCCAGGAGATAGGGTATTTCCAAACAAAGCACCTGTGAGCCTCACACAGTAGACTCCTAGCCTTTGCATCAGACAGGTCTTCGGAGGGCCACCCAGCAAAAGAATTTTTAAGTGGCACAAAAGTGATTAATTGCTGATTTTGTTTCCTTTTGTTTGCTTATTGCTTTGCATTTGTTTCATGTGTATTTACTGACCCATCTAAAATGCAAAAGAAAAGACATCACCTTGAGAGTCAGACCTTCTCTAAGCCTCTGGTTCCCAGAGGCTTGTTACCTTCCAATCATCATAAAAGTCTAGCATCCTTGTCCGGCTTAGTAAGGAAGTATTACCGTTAATCTATCCATATGGAGAGAAAATTTGAGATGATCACATATCATGCAGTGGGTTAGAACACAGACTTTAGAGTCAGGCAATTATTTCAGCTGTATGCTCTTGGCCTGATTACTTATCTTCTACGTGCCTCAGTTGTCCCATATCTGAAATAGGGGTAGAATTGTGGTGAGGGGTTCATTTATGTAAAGTATGCAGAAAGAGCACTACATATTATATACTTATATACATATAAGAACATGGCAAGTGCTATATAGGTATTAGCTATATTTATTATGTTGTTTTCATTGTTATGTCATTAATCAGAAGTTTCTAAAAAAAATGACTCTCTTTAAATACCTTCAAAATATTTTACAAATAACTCAGTTGACACTGTAGGGACCTAGAATGACTGAATGCAATTGCTCCTCTCTGTATAAGGGAATAATAGACACACACATTAATTACCCACACAAGTAGACATAGCTAGGTACAAAAGATATGTTCCTGAAACTATGTGTGCAAAAATCAAATCATACCGCCAATGAATGGAGTAAGGTTGACATTGCAATGGAAGCTTCTGGACCAGAACAATGCTAGCCACCTATCTTGATACACAAATTCTTAACATAGCACTTCTTCTTATGCAGCTTGAGCTTACAGTTAGAGAGTGAGTGTCAGGCCCCACCAGATAAGGGAAGCAGGAAATGTTTGTTATTCCATCACGTAACTGACTCGAAGTTTTGCAGCCTTCTCCTAGGAGGAAGGCCAAGCTCTAACTGCAAAACATTCCTGGGAGTAAGATTCCCAAACTTGTTACCACTACACAGAAGGCCAGTCTGCAGGAAGAATTATGATGTTTTTACCAAAATATCACTTGGGTGATATTTTGCTAGGTTGGTAAAGGGTATCTCTCACACTGACTTCAGATGGTCAGTAATGGTTACTTGGGGTAGTGTGCTGAGCATGATTCTGATTGATTAGTGATGTCTGTCATGGGTAAAGGATTTGTGAAGTGGATGCATGCACACTGGACACTCACCATTTCAAATTCATGTTGCACAAGTATTCAGTATATCAGGGATAAAACTCTCAGTAATGTGTCAAAAAGGCTACGAATTGAAGAAAAAACACATTTTGATATGATGATGCATATTCTTTAAGAACCAATTACTCCCTGAATTATAACTCTGTAAGTTGTTAAAAATTATTCAAGGCACATGAGTACCACAATAAAATTTCCCTAAGCCGATATATAAAGAAAATTTCAACATAAATTCAGTCTCACTTGAGAGGGAAAGGAAACACAGATTCCATAAACACCTCCTAGCGGCAGGCCCTGGGGCTCTGTACCCAAGGTCGCACCATCTCTTGTTCACTGTCGTAGTTCTAGGTGTAGCAAAGTGCTCTTACATTACACACAACCAAGCCAATGTGAATTACATGTTTAATAGATTTGGTTCTAACACACTGTGAGGTGGGTTTATGGACAGTGATAAAAATGAAGCTAGGAAGTTGTAGGAATAGGATGAATTGCTAAAGAGTCACTGAGGAGGTCCACCCAGTAGACCATGTCCTGGGTTAACCTGCCCAGTGGCTAGTGAATAGAAAAGAAAAAAATAAATAAATTACTCAATTGAAGACACACTCATGCATACACACACACCTTCAGAAGGCATATCTCCTAGATGATTGTGTGACTGCCTTGTTCAATCTCGACTGGCCTTTGGTTTAAGACTTCCTATAAGCTGTATACATGGTGTCTGTGAAACCATCTGTTTTCTTTATCGTGGAAATGCCACTTGAGCTATGGTGCCACTTATTTTCTGGGTGTTCATTTAACTGTGATGTGAAAGCAGCTAGCTGGCCAGGAATCTTCAGGGGAGAATTCCAAGTTTTAGAAATCTAGAGAACAACTCCAAAGTGCACACCCACACCCTCCACTCTGTGCATCAGAGTAAGTATCACCCACTCTGCGTAAGACATTTCAGGCGCAGGGAGAATGACAGGTGAAGGTGTGAATCAGCAGTGTGGTGGGCTGCAGAACCTCAATAAAGGTAACTAAGGGCGGAACGGAAGGAAGCGCAATGAGCAGGGGGTGACTCTCAGTTCTCCAGAGGCGTCTATGCCCACCCCCTCCCCAATCCTTAAATGACTGTTATTCAAAATAGCTTCGTATGCTCAAATTTTCTCCAGGGGTTTCAAATTCGGCTCTCATCTCCCAGCTTGCAAATAAAGAAACTCCAGGTGTGAATCAGCAACTCCCTGTTTGATTGAATTTTGTAATCACTCCCACACACGTGATGCACCCCTTATACTTCATTGAAAACAAGACACCAAGTGCCATGAGGTATTAAATACAGATCAGCGTGGGGAAGGGAAAGAGTTCAAATCAACAACTGTGCGCTGAGAACCTATTAGGTGTCGGGCCAGCGTTAAAAATGGAATAAAACATGCTACTTTTCCCTAAGGAGCATGTCATCCAATGGGAAAGATGACTGTGTAACTGGACAATCATGATGCAGAAGTGCCTAACTTGTCGGGGCAGCTCAGGAGAGGAGGTGGTCAGTTGTCTAGGTGAGTAAAGGTCTGGGAAGGCTTCATGGGAGACATGATGCCAAGAGCTGGGTTTGAAGGATGAAAAGCAGTTTACCAATAGACAGGGAGTAGGAGGGGGAGCCTGGACAGAGGGAACATCTGGCACGGATGAGTCAGCCTGGTGAGCTCAGTTCAGTTTGGCTGAAGCATAAACTTAGCCAGTGGAGAGAAGTGGGAGCTAAGGAGGCTGGAGCAGTCAGTCACCTGGGGCCCAGTTGGGGGCTAGTGAGCCAAGCCGAGGGCTCACAATGACTTTCGCTTGAGCTCTCTGCTAGTTATATTTTGTGAGCTCCTGCTATTGAGTCCTGTTTTGCAGTAGATCAAATGCTAATGGGGGAAGGTTCTTGGAGCCATTTCATTTGCCGAGTGAGTGCTGAGCTTGGAGAAGAGAAGTGAAGGGTTACGTGATAAGGGAATCCCCACATCTGAAGCGTCATCACGAGGAAAGCAGAAGTCAGTTTAGTTTGCTGCGCGATGTAGAACTCAGAGGGAAATGACTGGATGTTCAAGTGGGTGCCTGGCAATTCTCAGAAGGATATTTGAACAATTAGAGGGACTGTGGTTTCATTTAGCCTCTGCATAATGTCAAAAGCCCTGTCTTCTCTCTCCTCTGTCCCACGACAAGCCAGAAGTCTGAAATGAGTCCAATGTGGGAAACAACTAAATGCCCATGATCTTCTTATGTAGAGTATAAATCAATTTATAGGGACCACACGATGAGCACAAGAGAATTCCACCAGCTGTGGGTGCCGAAGGAGCCCGAGGCCGTGACTGGAGACAAAGGGAACCCCATAAATACATGCACGCATACACTGACAGATTATGTCACTTCAAAACAGATTAATTATACCCAAAAGTTAGTTCAATGCCAAGTTATTCAAATGTCAAACAATATCGAGCACTTGCAGCATGCTTCTATTAGTTCATGGTTGATGATCATCGTGACCACACACAATCACCTCGATATTTACGGTGTGTGTCCTTGATAAGAAAAAGTCAACCTGAAATAAAAGCGAACCCATACCACAACCAAACTTTTTTTTCCCAGTCTGAACAAATCATTTAGTGTAAAAATAAACAGAACTAGAAATTGTCTCTAATAAACTAATATTAGTCTCCCCAGAGGGTTAATTATGTCGCTCCGTATTTTAAGAAGAATGTAAATTGCCAGTTTCAACAGATGTTCTTTTAAAAGGATTGGTTATCTGGGAAATGATGGGTCTTTGTTAGAGCTTACCCCAGTGGAATATAAACATTAAAATCATCCGACTATCTGTCGGCTCCCTCTGGACTCCTCCAACAACTGTTACCCACATCAACGATTCACCCTTTGATTGTCAGCAGCTTTAGCGACAAGCGTTCTAGCCAGAACTGGGGTCTCAAGTATGAGACAACCTGTTCTGAAGATTTCTAAACTACTCTTTGACCACTGGGAAGACCCCACAATGGCACCTTCCCATCATTACAAGCCCCGGCTGGGGTGCTCAGTCCGTGATCATTTTCATTTTATTCTTCTACCTTGGAGAGCGAGACTATGAGATCACAAAGAATCAAAATTAGAACTTTCTGGAAATAGAAAGGCCTGTCAGAATTGTTTAAATAGTTAAACGTGTAAAATGCATGTTAAACACATACATACATACATAGATTCTTGAAAACTTCTAAGGGAGGAATGAGAATTTGAATCTCACTGGAAAAAGTCACTGGAAGAGAAAAAAAAAGATCACCAATTTTGCCATTGTTTTTTCTCAAATGGTATTTTGTGATGTTGAAATGTATGTCATCAGGCTCAGAGTGAAAGCTTCAGCTTGGATATTTGGCCAAGTAAAGAGAGAAAAAAATCCTCGGCATGACAGTTCATTATTCCAAGTTGAATGACCGCTACTGACCTGGGGGTATGGAGAGAACATGTGCTCTGATGTCACAGCTGGTCTGACTGCCAACCTCACTTGACCGAACTCTTCATTATCATCCTGGTTAGACTCACTTCACAGATAGAGAAACTGAGGCTGAGGGAGATTAATGACTCCTATGGAAAACTTAACAGAATGTGCTTTCACTATTGATCTGCTAGTAACAAGCATAAAATTTCATCTCAGCCAGAAAGGTAAGCAGATAACTATTGATCTCCTTAACTGTTTCTGAAAGGACCTGCTCACAGTAGAATTTAGGCATTCTGAAGAGACTAGGCAGTTTTATGTCCTACAGGCAGGAGGGGTGGCCTAGTGCCATTATTTGAGGGAATGACCTAGATGGCAGTAAGACCAAAAGAACAGTAACAACAGAATTACTAAAGTCCTACTCTGCAAGAGAGCTAAGAAAGCTGCTTAATATTCATTATTTAATTTAATCATTCCATGACTTTGTCATGGAGATATCATTATGTTCATTTAACAGGTAAGGAGACAGACTCAGAAAGGTGATATCACCTACCCCTGGATCACACATCTCCCAAGTGTCCCTCAAAAAACATTCCAGGATTGCCTGACACAGAACGTGCCCCTTCCACTACACTCACTGTCTCAGATGATGCCTGATGAGCACAGAATACTGACTATGTCCACCAGAGTAGCTACAAAGTCTGTTGATCAGCTCCCTGAGGACCCAGGTGCAAGGTAGGGCCAGCAAGGTATCAAACCCATCATGCTCAAAATGCCAGGCTGGCACACCCAGCTGAAAAGTCAGAAAGCTCTGTATTTGAAGAGGAAAACTCAGAAAAAGTTCAATCTCATGGGCCTGAAAAAGGGCTTAGCCATACCACTGCATAGGTTAAACATGATACAATTCCAGGGGGTGTCCTTCACCTAGCAGTGAGCTGTGCACAGCTTGCTTTGCTGCCAGGCAGGGGCTTGGAGCATCCACAGAGCGATTCTGAAATTTATCCTGCGCTATCTGCTATGTCACCTTAAAGGGTGTTGGGATGAAGAGCTTCCTCTGAATAAAGGCTCATCTCTTATATCCCCTCAATTCCCAGTCAAAGGCAAAAAGGGCCTTTTAAGTCTTCTACTGTGTATACTCCCAAGTTCCCAGGGAGATACCTACCTGCTCCACAGTTCAGAAACTAGTCTGTGACCACAGCAAGCAACAGTCCAAGAAAAAGAAGGCCCTAGTTCTGCCCCCTCCGAAGACCCCCTTCCTGATGATGTCTGCACTTCTACAGGAACCTAGGGGACATGGGAGAGTGGCCCTTGGGTAGAAGTATTGCTTTTCTCCTTCCAGTCCAGGCCTCCTGGGCAGAAGTTGATTTGGCGACATAAGGTTGCCTTATTTCCAATTCTAGTGTTTGTGGGTTACAGGTTCCTGAAAGCCAGATGGGGAGAAGGATAACGATCATGAAACAGTCACTATTTTTCCTTCCTTGTACACTTTAACCAGTTAAGAACTGTGGCTCTACAACCCTGATTCTCAACCTGCAGCAATTTTGCAGACACCGCCCCCCGCAAGGTCATTTGCCAATATCTAGAGACATCTTTGATTATCTCTACTTAGGGAGAAAGGTCACTCCTAGCATCTAGTGGGCAGAGGTCAGGGATGCTGCTCAACATTGTATAATACACAGGAGAGAGCTCCAAAACAAAGAATGATCTGGCAACAAATATAATAGCGCCAAGGTCGAGAGACCGTGGACTAGAAGGAACTCTGTGTTAAGTCCTAAAAGCACAATAACAGGTGAGCCAGGACTTTGCATTTTCCAAAACCTCAGAGTATGATGGCCCTGATGTTATAATGCCATGCAGAGATGTCACATTAATAAGTGACTCCCTTCAAACATGTGGGCTGGTCCTTAATAGATCTCATTAGTTTGTATTAGTGAACGGGATGCAGAGTTGTAAAAACAATTCCCAGAGGCTCAACTCTGCTGATGCATCTGTTTTTTCATGGGGGGTGGGGAAGGCGATAACCCAACCCTTACTTTAGTCATTCAGGGAAACCTAGCACCTGTCTATATCAACATGTTAGTGATGGAAAAAAAAAAAAACTGAAAAAGAGATAAATTATTAATCCAGCATAAATATTAAAGAAAATTGTAAAACACAGTCTGGTGTCACCATGCTGTTACAGAATCATCTCCTTATAGCTTCTGGCAAAATACTGTTGTCCTTAATATGAGTACAACAGAACTGTCTGCGATATACCAGCCAGGGTACATGTGTCTGCTTGCTGTTGAGGACACTTAGCAGTATGCCAACCGGCTCGTCACACCCCAGCGGAAAATTGTGCAGGGACACCCTGTTAGGAATGAGCCTGAATTAGGAGTAGATTGTGAACTTCATCCAAACACAGGATGTAATTTAAAACAGGCAGTCAATCAGACACACACAGTGGTGTGCTGCGTCTGGGCTGACCGACTCAGGAGAGCCAATGGCTAAATTTCTAGGAATTTTATCAGTTGGTTGTCGGACACATGCATTGATAAATATTAAATTATATAAAATCATGATTAAATAAATATATAAAAAACAAAGGTAAGAAATACACAAAACTCAATATTTCTGAATCACTCTCCCATGTCCCCTAGTGTGTTTGACTGCTGTTTATGCTCTTGAGGCTATTTATGTCTATTATGCTGCATAGTGGAAATACTATACATTCATACACATACACGCACGCACGCACACACGCACAATGGCATGCAACTAAGTGTCTCATCCAAACTCTGTTTCATAACTTTCTGTTGGTCATGCTGTGAGTATTTACACCGCGGGAATCAGCAAACACTGCAAGTCTGAGCCTGTTGCATTCTCCAAGAGCCGGCTGTTAACCATTTACCAGCACACACCAACACACCCTCACACACAGATTTCACATACATGGTAGCAGCATGCACAGAGGGTTTCTGTTTTGGAACAAAACGTCTATTATTCAAAGTTCAGCAAACTCTTTATAGCAGCAACATGGGCTCCTAGGTAACCAAGAAGTTTAATAAATCTGTACGATTATAATTAAACCCTGTAAATAATTTATCTGCTGAAGTTTCCTGGCTGGCCAGTTATAACTAGGTAGAAAAGTGATCCATGCTGACATTCTGAATGAGGCTGGCAAAACAAGTGCGGGGGGAGTGGCAGTGGAAAGTAGGTTCGCTCTCAATAATGTATGAAGCCCCATGCTGGGGAGAGGGATCCTCGGAGAAGCGGCTCTTGGCAATCTGTTCTTTCATCTGGAGCCGCGTGGAGGCGAAGGTGCTGCCCCGAATCAGGAGCACAATTGCTCACTTGTGAGCAGATGTCCTTCACGCGGCAGGCAGTGCTCTTTCAACACAGCTGAACAAATGCACACTGTGAGACAGGCGCCCCCCCATCACAGAAAGAACACAGTATATATTAATTTAGCAGGTTGTTGAATAATATTTGGAAGGGCGATTTATGAAGTAGAAAAAAATCATGTGGTGAGGCAAAATGACTTTCCAACCAAATAGGGGGAAGAAAGGGGGTTCAGCTCCCAGGGAGGATAAAGTTGAAATAATCTAACAGATCCACACCCTGCAAAAAGAAACCTGAAAACGGGCTACCCAATGAGTCAGAAATGGCCCAGTGGGGCAGGCCCAATGCAAAGCTATAATTTAACATCCACCACTGAAAACATGTACTTGATTACAAGTGGGTGTCACTGGGAGGGGGTTGTGTGTATGTGGGTGGGAGCACAAGGGATATCTGGGAATTCTAGGCACTGTCAACTCAACTTTGCAGTGAGCCTAAAGTTGCTCCAAAAATAAAGGTTATTTATTTTTTGTAAAGTGCATGTAGCCCTAAGCCCTGAATTCAGCTGAATTGTTTTCTTTCTGCTTAGGAATACACATGGAAGGTCTTTCAACAATCACCCCAGTGTCTTGTGGGGCATATGTGGTTCCTAGGCAGCCTTGCTGGGCTGTTACTTCACATGTCTGTACTGAGTCTGTTAGCCTCACTGGAGGACAGGTACAGAAGCTTCATGGTGTGAGCGTATACCCTGAAAACCCAGTGGAAAGGAGCCACCCCCTTCCCATGATGGAGCTGCTAAAGAAAAGAAGAAAAGGGCATTATCCCTTTAAATTCTCCTCCCTCTGCCCCCATCCATCTTCCAGAACCGTGAAGCTGGGACAGCTTCAGCAAACTCAATCACTGCTTTGAGGCTGACAGAATTTGGTATACCTTCTATATTTCACTTTTGGGGGTTGGAACTGTCTGTTTTTCCTGGGAAAAGTAAAAGATGCAATCTGCTTAGTGAGTCTAACCTTTAAAGCCCTGCAGCCACTCAACTTCTATGCACAAATACTATTGTTCTCCACCTCGATAATTATTAAATTGTAATGTAAAACCTAATTTCTGCTTAAGTATGCGTGATTATTAGACTACAAGTCAATTGTGGATAACACGCAGATATAAATGCAGCTAATAAGTCTTACTGTAATGATTAATCAATTTATGAATACATTATTTAAACTAATAGCTCAGGTAGGGTATCTTAAACAAGTTACAGAGTACATCGACCAATTCAAATACCAGCTGCTGGATCAATAGCAAACTGTAAGTAAACTCTGGGGAATAGGTATACTTGCAAAAAAAAAAAAAATCTGCGAACAAAAGGATCTTGGATGAAGGAAATATACAACAACCTCAATTTTGAAGACAAATATTCAGTATTTTAATATATGCTAAAAAAAAGTATATTACTACAAATTTTGCTTTTTCATCCTCTGCAATAATAATTAAGGGCAGCTCATAAAAACACATCTTTACACAAACCTTTGCATACATTTGCAAGTAGACCATGTGTTAAACTTAATTTTGATTCCATAAAAAATTATACATTGGGTTCATTTCACTGTGAGGTACCCTATTTATCTACTATAAATATTTATTTAACAGGAAAAAAAAAGTGTGTCTAAGAGGTAAGATTAGCAATTTGCTTGACCAGGGCCCATTTTCTAACTGAGATGCCAGGGGACACCTGTTCCATTAGAACCACAGAGCCCGCCCCCACCCCCCGTTAACCACGAAGGGGGTTTTGTGAGCAAAGCAAACCCTGGAGTTTTAGCTTTCTCCCTTCCCAGTTTTTTTTTTTTAAATTAAAGCTAATTAATGTGAGTTTAATAAATAAACCAAAAGGGCCTTAATTTCCAAAGGTATGATATTTTATCACAGCTTCAAGTGATGGTGCATTTAAAAAAATTAATTAGTATCTTGTGAGATCGGCCACACATTATCGAGTAAGAAACAGCAGCTAAGTGAAACAGATGAAATATTGGTAAGCGATGCAGCCCACAGTATAAGTATGTGAAGGGGGTCAGGGGTTAATCCCTATTGATTTTCTGAGTCTGCGTACAGCACCGCTGGGAAAGGCCGGTTCTGTTGGCAATCAGCTAGCACAAATACATTATAAATCTTACTGTCCACCTTCACTGATCAGTGTCACTTACTTCCTTTGCTAAAGACCATTAAGAAACTACTGGAAAAAAAAAAAAATCTACCCAGATGCAGGCAGAAAGGAAAGTATTTTAAAAGTCTCCATGTCAGAGAACGCTTTTGGAGATGGAGGACTTTCCTGAAAGCAGAAGCACGCTTTCTGGGAGCTGGTCTCTCTCACAGAAGGCAAAATACCTGAATAGAGAATGTTTTTCAAATGACTTCAATACCAAATCAAAACGGTAGAAGTAGCTTTCACACTTGAGTGGATGAACCAAACCAAACCAAACAAACAAACAAACAAAAACAGGATAAAAGGAAGCAGTTAAACACTCTCACTGACATTGAGAGAAGCACCTCCAGCTTGGTTTTGTGACATTCCAGCCTTGGCACAAGCTCAAAGCTGACACGAGTAACCCTCAGGGTGTGTCACATCCATGGGTTCCCCAGAAACATCTAGGAATGCCTTTCGTTCTTTTAACGGATTGTGCCATAAGCTTAGCACTATTGCTACACGTGGGAAAAAAAAAAGAAAAGAAAAGATAAATAAGAAGGGGTCCTTCCCTAAAAAATGAAGCGCATGGTCTTTGTCATTCCATCGGCCCTCATACAACATGGGTCCTGGCAAACAGTCTTTTTGCTAGTAAGTGTTCTGTCTCTGACCAGCTGTGTGACACTGACCCAATTACTTAAACTCTCTGAGCTTCAGTTTCTTCACCCTTATACACAAAGATAATAATAGCAGTCACTTCATAGAGTAGTTGGGAGATTATAAATCAAATATAAAGCACTTAGCACAGGGCCCAGTAAGCATTCAATACACATTGGTTAATTTAAAAAAAAAAGTTAAAATTGGGATAAACAAGTGATCTCTCTCAAGCGCTGTTTCACTTTAACGATGATTACAGACTATGATGTAAAAAGATGTGGAGCCATCTGATCTACCATTCTATCCAAACACATGTATCATATCTACCTACTTCTCAGAGCAGGTATGACAACAATAACAGCAGGTTCTAAGTTATTATTCTTTAGAAATAGATTTTTTAAGCCTTTAAAAAGCATATGAAAGCAAAATATATCATAAATACAGAAGCTGGGTAGCTCAGAATTAACCAGGGATACAAAAAGAGTTAAAAAATCTTTGGGTAAAAAATGTTTCCCTTTCTGCTCAGAAATTATATATTTTATTTTAAAGCACCAGCACCAGAAAGATGAATAGAAAAGGTTCACGGATATATGTTATTCCTGCACAGTTTTCATAAACACAGCTCTCCTATCACCTCTACCACACGCGTGCGCATGCGTGTGCGCGCACACGCGCACACACACACACACACTTCCCCTGCCCTAAGCAAAAGACTTGGTATGCTTGAGAAATTTCTAGAGACTATGGTCAGAATGCTGGGAAAAAACTCAATCACTGCAATTTTTAGACTTCTATCAATTAGGCTCAGTGCAATTATGTGCTGATATCAGGATGTACTTGAAAAAAAAGTAAATACTTTTAAAATTAAGGGGTGGATGGTAGGGGTAGCTCTTTCAGTTCATGATAAACAAAGGCATATACAGCAAAGTTCAGTCTCTGCCATGACTCTTTGTTTCAATCAATGAGGTTTTTTTTTCCCCCTTACAAAATAATTATAAACTTGTATCATTGTATTAGCTAATATCTCAAAGCATGGTATAGGTTTAGAATGATGTCCATCATTAAAATTAGTGCATGCAAATTCACATCTTTTTGCTAATTCAGACTTTTGCTTTTTGATTGACTGTTAAGATCTGATCAAATTTTCATTGTCTTTCCCTTGGAACGGATGACAGGCTCATATTAGGAGGAGCTGAAGTGCCAATGCTGCTATTTTCTTACTGCTTGCTTGTATTTACATTATAAGTGTTATCTTCAAAAGCTGGCCTCTTTTGCAGAAATCTTTTTAAGCGTTTTGTTCATTTGTGAGAGATGCTTTAGTTCAAACCAGATAATCTAGCGTCCAATTCATTTCACTGAGCACCATGAAAAACTACCATGCACTTTCCAGTGTCAGAAGTCCATAGGCTCCACCATGAACTCTCCACTTGGGGAAACAGCCAGCTTTCCTTCACAAGGCTTTGCATAGCTTACACAATATGAGGACTGGAGAGGGCTCCCATGTCAACGCATCTGTGTAATATTTGTAAACGTTAGTGCTTCTTAATTGAGAGTCAATATCATACAGCAATTAAAAGTGAGGACCCCGGAGCCAGACAACCTGAGTTGGAATCGCAACTTTGCCACCTCCTTACTCAGTGTGCCTGTGTCCTCATCTGTAAAATATGGATACTAATAGTACTACCTCAGTGCCTACTTGAAAGGGTATTTGAAAGGATATGGATAAATACAGTAAGCACTTAAAACACCAGTACCTGCCACCTGATAAATGTGTTGAGATACTTAATAATAAATGGAAGTGTTTAATGGATAAATGCAAGTTATAATGTTTTCTTTTGGAACCCCCAGCTGGTAATTCTTCACACAGTGGAGACCTCTGCTTTCGAGCAGCACAATCCAACAGAGGGCTCTGCTGTGATAGAAATAGTCTATACCAGTGCTACTCAATATAGTAGCCACTGACCACATGTGGCTATTGAGCACTTAAATGTGGCTAGTGAGACTGAGAAACTGAATTTTTAAGTTTTAATTATTTTATATTTAATTAACCATATGCGTCTAGGTGTTACCATATTGTCAGTGGAGCTCCAGATGGCTATTTCTGATACTCAATTTTATAATCCATTGATTTGCCTCAAAGAAGGTATGGTTGCTTAAATGAGATCAAGCAAGTCTGTTTCTGAGCTCTGAAGCCAACGGAATCATCACCTTTAGCCTCCCAGTTTTCTTGCCTCTTAGATGTTCAATTTCTTTGTTACTGGCTGTACTTTCCCCAGGAAGGGGCAGTGATTGGGGGCACTATAGTGTCAGCATTATTGGAGACCTCTCATTTGCGCTGGCTGGGCTTTTCCTAGCTCAGCTTGGCTTTTATTCCTGGTTTGGGCCTTGCACCTTGGTTCAGGGAACTCTGAATCCTGCTTCTGACCACTGTCCAGGCTCCCAGGCCAGATAATGACACCTCTTTATTTGGCACCCTGTTCTCAACTTGCAAATGACTGCCCACATTCTACAGATGGACTCTGTGTTCACCCTCCCTATGACAGTGGCCACATGATTCTCTGCGGGCAACCAGACCAATGCCAATCTATTCTAGAGATTGAGATTCATCTCGTCTCCATGTTCATTGTATAAAGTATCTTCATTTATATGGCCATGCCATGAAAAGACTTCATTCTAAAACCATAATCTTCATAGTATTTCAGTATCATTGTATTTACCTCCAATAGGATTTGTTTTATAAATTATAAAGTCCAAATAAACTATAGTCATAAGTTAAAAAGTTCTCAACGTAATGAAAGCCTTTTCTAACCCAAGGCTCAGATGGGTCTCTGAGTCTTGTTAAATTATTCGCATATGTCTTTGTCTTCTTCAATAGATAATGAGATTCCTGAATGCAATAACTGATCCAAATTCAAATTTCTACTGTCTAAATTAGTGCCTGACACATAGTAGGTACTCAATACATATTGGATGGATAGATGAATGGATGGGTGAATAGATGGATGGATAGAGCTACGTTGTGCTGGACTGTATGTTAATTCAAATAGAGAGAAAGGAAACAATTCAAATACTTTGCCCTTCTTACCAAGTTTTTTTTTTTTCCTTTTCTTTCCCAAATACTCTTAACTTATAGAAAACAAATAGAATATTGCTAAATCTTACTTATGTTTTAGGAAGTTGGGGTGTCCAAGTTTGCGATTCCTACAGCCATGGAACTATGCTCCATCAATCATAATAGGCTGGTGACTTCCACAGAAATTACAAAATGAAAGGAAAAAGGCCACAACGGAAACATCAAAACCAAATGAAATACTGGAAATAAGTTAATGAAATTACATTACAGATTCAGCTTACTCAGAAAGGACTTGTCCAAGGAAAGAAGTGGGTGGTGGGGGGAACCTCAGGACCAGCTGTCTAGTTTGAACTGTGAGATTGCTGAGCACACACTGTATGCATATTCATCGGTACCACAGGAAATTAAGCACCTTTGGAACCAGCATTAAAACTCTCTCCTGCCAGCAAGTGCAGTGAACCAATAACTCAACAGCCCCCTTGTGGCCTGGAAGAATTAATGCAGCTTCCAAAGGCGTGAAGGTTCTCCTTGGGGTCGATTGGGACCTGGGGAGTGGGCATGGAGCCCTGTGAGAGGAGGGAGATACTGCTGAACTTATTTGTAAAGGTGTTAGATTTGGCCCTGTTCTGTACAGGGAGGGCAATGCATCATGATCAACTCCTTTTTCTTTTCAGAGTCTGAAAAGGACCCCTGGTATGTACATGCCTGTTCAAACTAAGGCGTGCTTAAAGAAGAAACAGATCAAATGAACTCAGTATTTCCATTTAAAAATATCATTTAAGGGAATTTTAAGCTGTCTGAGAAGATGGATACACTGTGTTTGTTTTCTACATTAATGAGCTATAAAAAGAATGGAATAGGCCATAAATACAGTATTTTGTAACAGCCTTTACTAAAAATGCTACTACTTGTGTTTATCATTTATATCCTTGTATACAACCTCAAAATTGATTACACTTTAAACCGTACATAACTTGCTGTGTTTTTCATTTTGTGCTATACTACAAACATTTTTATAACTCAGTTAATATATTCCATATTTTGTGTTCTTATTGATTATGAATATTTCTTTAGGGGATTTTATTGCTTTTAAAATAACAAATGTTAGGTATTAAAAAATAGAAAAAACCTATTGCAGCTTTTATATTTTTCTTTCCCCTGGTAATTCTAATACATACATTTTAGCACAAACATAACCAGAATATCTTTCTCTGTATCTTTTATACTTCCTCATGCTAAAATTAAAAATCTCCTAATGTAGTGCATAGTAAAAGAATCAGATTTTTCAAAGGAAACCCACCATTTAATATGCTTGACTTGAATCCATAATCCTTTCCTTCTACAATTAAAAAATTAAAGTGCCAAAAGATTATCCGCACATAACATGATGGTTTTACATCAAGTATATATTATCTTTCCTAATTGCCATTTCAGTTTATAGGCTAAATATGATTTATATATATGATATGATTTCACTATTAATTATCAAATTGAAAAAAAATAAAATCTCACATTATAAATTCTCTCCTGGAAATTAGTTTTATTATTTTTTCCATAATCCTATCACACAAGCTATAAGTGCATTGCGGCATGAACACTTTAATTTTTCCAGTTAGTTTTAAGCAAGCCCAGAGGTGAGGTTTAATAAGGATCAATGGCACTTTATCTGGGACAGGGCCTCTTCACAGCATGCAAATTACACAGTAACACTTAAAAAAAGAAATAGATTTAATTAAAAAAAAAGTAGAACCACAGGCTCTGGAAATTCAATTAAAGGATTTATGCAAAGGTTTGCTAGGTTTTTATATGCAGTTACTGCTTACATAATGAGCTTTTCATATTAAAAATCAATAGGTAATCTAGACTAGAAGATCATCCCCTTAAATACATTTTTGAAATCAATTTGAAAAATAGTCCATCAACTGCTGTGACTACTCTTGCTGCTTCGATTACACTAAAAGCAATATTTAGATTGTAAGACGTGCTATGGAATATCTATGCTTGGATATTGCTTTCAAGGGCTCTTATACTTTTGAGTGCCTAAAATGATCACCTAGTAATTCAAGATTGTGTTAAATCTATAAATAATTTATTTAATTACCAGCTAAAGCCTACAGACACAACTCCATCATATTTATAACAGTTAAATAAGAGGAGAAAACACAAGAAAGAAGAAACTGAAAGAGCAAAAGAGGAGAGGAGAAAGGGAGGGAAAGGAGGGAGGGAGGGAAAGAAAGAAGAGAGAAAGAGGGAGGGAAGGAAGAGAGGGAGAGAATAAAGCAGGAAGGAAATGAGGGAGGGAGGAGAAAGGGAAGGAGGGAGGAAATGGAGAGTAAAAGATAAAAAAGAGAAAAGAACAGCCTCTTCTAAATTAGTCCTTGCTATCTCAATTGCCTATTGAGAGCTGGCTACTTAGCACATGGAGATGTGCATTTCACTTTAAAACTCATTTAGGGCTTCAACTAACAAAGCGATTAGCTAGCTTATGACTTAAGCAGACTTTTCATCCTCCCTAATAATGAGGGACCAGTCTTAAACATGGAAGCTGATGCTCCAATCCTGTCCACTAAGTTCACCAGGGGTCTCACAGCCAAGATTTGCCTGGCTTTGGTAACAATTAAAACCCTAGACAGGTGTCCATGGGCCATTCCCAGTAAGCTGGAACATGATCATCATACAGAGGGATACACTGGGAGGGATAAAAGACAGAAAGAACCCAGGTAGGTCTAAATTTGAACTCCTATTTGTTTAATAAATTAATAAGAGAATCTTTTTAATACCTCTTTTTCTCACTTTTATTTAAAAGGTTCTTATTTCTAAAACGTGTAGTGAGCACTCTGTGTCCATCAAAATGAAAATCATGGTTTAAGTTATCTTCAACCAAAGTGAGCTTTATAACAAAAACAGGCCTAAACTTTATAAAGGGCTAACTTATAACAAAGCCCTTACTCTCTTCGTAAAACTCTGGGGAAAAAATAGCAACATATTTACAAACCTAAATTTATCCATACACCAAAAACTCCTATCTCAGGAATGGGAATACTTTAAGAAGGTATTGATGCAGTCAACCCGGTAACCAAGGAGAGCCCAAACAGCACAAGGAAGTCCCTGCTCTCAATACATAGATAGGGTAGAGAAGATACAACAAGGAAAAAGAATGAGATGAACAAGCAGCTTCTATGTCTGACAGACCAGTGGTGTTCACATTACATTTCCTTAAAGCACAATTCTGCACATTTCCTATTATGAGCTGGCTTTTCTTTGGGATGTGCCTACAGCTGTGCTAAGGGAGATTTTAAGGTCCAAGTAACTACCATTAGCTTTATCAGTCACACATTCATGTACTCAGCAAGCACCTGAGGAAGACTCAGGATGCGTTAGGCACTGCCGGTTGCTAGGGTGGGCACAGAGGTAAACCCAACAGATCTTGCATGCTTAAAGAGGTTAAATATTTCTGTATACACATTTATTCTTTCCCTTAAATTTTACGTTTATAAGAAAAAAAGATTTTAAAAGAAGGGACTGAAAAATAAGGCAGAGTACTTTAAAAACATTATGCTAAGTCAAAGAAGCCAAGCATAAAGGGCCACATACTGTATGATTCCATTTATATGAAAGGTCCAGGATAGGCAACTCTGTAGAGACAGAAAATAGATTAGTGTTTGACTAAGGCTGGCAGAGGAAGTGAGGGGTTGGGTTTCTTCGAGGGGTATTAAAAATGACCTAAAATTGATTGTGGTGATGGTTGTAAAACTCTCTGCATATACTAAAAGCCATTAGGTTGTACATTTTAAATAAGTGAATGGTATGGTATGTGGATTATATCTCAATAAAGCTATTATTTAAAAAATGTAGTTATGGACCGTAGTCTGAATAGTAGTAGCTTTAAGGAAAAGCAAACAAGAAAATCGGAAAAGGAAGGAACCAGGTTGGAAAAGAAATATCTTTGTTTTCCAACCACATTTATCTGACAAAACATTTAAGCTTTCTCCATCCTACAAAATACCTTCTGTGAGGATCAGTTTATAGAATGCATCAGGGTAAGATGTGCAAACATAATGTATTGGCTTCCTATTGAAAGGTGCTGAAATCAAAATAAGCAGAACATTCCTATCACATGAAATGAATGAGAGCTTCAGTATAAAATGTCCCAGGTTAGTATGATCAAAATGTCAAATATGAAACCATTTGTAACAATGTGAGAGGTGTTAGTAATGGAAGTTTGAACAATGTTAACACTTAAAATTTCAGCAGAACCATTTCAAACCATAAATGTATAAAAGTCATTTTACAGTGTGCTTAACAGTAAAGACCAAGAGCTGTTATAAAAGAAGACGCCCTCAATGTCACTTCATTTTCTTTTATTCTTATTATCACATTTAAATCTCTCTGTAAAAATGGTCTTGATAGGTAACTTTATTACATATTTCAAGACTATTCATTCTGAACAGAACTTCCTCCAAGGAATTAACAGACAAAGAGAGACCACTTTCCCCTCATCATCCCTAAATTACACTGTAACTACAGAACAGCGGAATGGCAAGGTGCATGTTACGAGGACTTGGTCGGCCAGCTAAGCCACACAATGGCTCGATAATCTTAGAGGTGACTTTCTGGTCTGTAGAGAACCACTGGTTAGTTACAGTGGTCCTTAGCTAACACATTACTGTTTACCTTGGAGAGACGTGGGAGTAAAGAGTGGGGTAGACAGGAAAAGTCAGAGCCGGGTCTTGTTGAAGAGAAAGAGTTCCAAAAAGCAGCCACGAGATCCGTATCAGCATCAAGAGCAAGAACTCATTCTGACCTTTCTCCATCTCATTGGGAGAGGGAGGGCGAAAATCTCCCCTTAGTCACCTCTGCTCACAGGTAAGTATATCTTCTACATTAGGTGCTGGAAACAGGGGCAGGTGGTAAATATTTTCAGCTTTGTGGACCATGTCTTATATGCTACAACTACTTAACTCTGCTGCTGTAGTACTACAGCAGCCATGGACAGTATACCTAAATAGATGAATGAAGCTGTTTTCCAATAAAACTTGACTTACAGACAAATTTAAGTTTCATATAGTTTTCATATACCATGAAATATCATTTTTCTTTTAATATTTTTTTCAACCACTTAAAAGTGTAAAAAGAATTCTTAGCTCACAGGCTGCACAAAAGCAGGCAGTAAGTCAGATTTGGCCCAAGGGCCATAGTTTGGTGTCTCCTGTGCTAAGCCAGATGAGCCAGCAAGGATGTAGACCAATAATCCCATCTTGATTTGGATTCATTCGCCAGATACTCTGATGATAAATGGTATGATTTTCTTCAGGGTGGCAAAACTGGATAGCGAACATTCCAAATTGTGTGCGCTTTACAAAACAGCAAGATAACTAAGTTCTACTGACACAAATTTATATTCTAAATGTTCTGAATTTCTTCCTTAATAAACAGTTAACAAGGCCCGAAAGTTTTCCATTATTTAAAAGTGAACAAAGGCTTCTGGAACTGGCAGCTCTAAAACACTCAGTACTGGAGACACACGACAGCCTCGGTTTATGAGATACGAGGCTGACCACGTCCCCTCTGGCCCTGCTTAGTAATCTCACTGTTAATGTGGCAGGTTGTACCAATGCAACATGCAGCCGAGCCTTTGCGCTGGTGCTGCCACATGGCTGTGGTTTTCACTTGAACTATATGCCGGGACTGATACTTACAATGTTACCTGTCCCTCTCTCAGCTATGATTTTTCATCCGCCCTTTGACCAATGCAAGCATAGGTGCTCAGAAAACTATGTGCATAAATTGGCATCATAATAAATAATTAAAATAATCAAAGGAATGGCTTTTCTGAATAAAGCGAAAAGTGTAAATTATGTTGCATTTCTAAAGAAGCATATTTGTAGTATTTCAAATATATGTAGAATCAAAAACTGATAACTGTCATCTGGAATAGTTTTGATGAATAGGGGGAAAAAACATTGTAAACTGATGTATCAAAGAGCTTTAAAAGTTTCTTTAATAAGGCGTGCATCTACCACATGATGATATTTACACTATTCCTTGGCATGGAACATCCTTCTTCTTCCTATCATTATTATTATTATTATTATTATTATTATCATCATTATTATTGATAAGAGTGGTAAAATTACAGCCTAATTCAGGTCAAATGACTTTGAGGTACTAGTGTTTAAACATTTTTATCTTCTAACTAATGTGGCCTAAATAAGGATTTTTAAATACCATAAGGCAATTACCATAATATAAATGAGTCTCAGAACAAAGTCACAGAGGAAAAGGGGCAATAATAATAGGAAAGGCAAGTAGTTCAAATATAACTTCAGGGATTTCATGCATGAGGCAAAGTTCTGAGATCATCACATTCCACGTCACCACGACAAAAATGGGCTAGTGAGAAAAATGCGAATGGTGAAGAAAGTTTTCCTATGTTAAAACTTTGTAGAAACATTGCACTGGAGTGTTTCCCATTTGAAGCAAAACACCACTATTATTTGCAAACGTTCAGACAGGTGAATGGGGTGAGGGATGACTCTTGCATTTTCAAAAGTTCTGGCCCTTGAGGATTATCCAGAATCCTTCTTAAACCTGTATTCCATATTTGCATCAGTATGTTTATTAGTGGTTCATTCACTGGCAGGTGGGGGATGGAGAAAGATGTCTCACTGTTAGACAGTTGCTGACTCTCGTCAGTGGTCCTACAATGTGAGGGCCATTCTCTCTGCCATTCTTTTGATTTTCCTGTTGCTTCATGTTAACAAAACTACTGCTGTAACTGTTGGCATCAAATCTGCATTCAGAATAGAAAGAGAGGGGGAGAGAAAACACCAGCAACACCTGCCTTTTCATCCAAAAGCAAAAGATTTCCAGTAAGGCCTGTGCAGAATTCCGATTTTACTCGCCACTCTCGGCTGCTAAGGAAGCCAAGGAAATGAGTACAGAATCATCCTTTCCAATATTTACAGTGAAAGGTACACAAAGGCACCTGGCACATTGGACATAGTAGAGGGCAGTGAATATGGCTTATTTATCTCTGGCTATATCCAGAATTAATTACATGAAGAACCTGGACAAAAAAAAGGAACTGAGAATCCAAAGTGATTTAAAACAAACAACAGTACATCAGCGGGGGCAAGAGTTATGATCTGTTCACCCAACCCATTTCTTCTGTTTCCTCGGTGCACAGCTAGACTACATTTCCTAGCCTCTTGCATGTCGTAAATACGTACCACTCCCAGTCCTGGTCCTTAAAATTTCCCACAGATGATACCCCATGTTCTTGCCTCTTCCACCAGCTTGATGCAGAAAACCAAGGCAGCCTTGGAAGGCAGATATTGGAGGTAGCTGAATCACAAGATGAACAAAGCCTGGGTTCCTGAGTCACCATGCATAAGAGAGCTGTTGGCCCTATATAAACTAGAAATAAACTTTCACCATGTTTGAGCCACCATCCTTATTGTTTACAGCAGCTAGTTTTACCTTTAATAATGCATCAGTCTAAAACTTACAAGTCTGTTAGAGTCTCTGAAAATTTCATTCACGTCTTTTTGGCTCTAATCCCAGAGGTGTTACCAGTGCCGGTTTGTTCTACAGAATTTCTAGGTGTCATCTAAGCATCGCCTCGCTCTGGCTTCTGCAGCTCACTCATCTTGGAGGATGGCCTTCTCAGGTAAAGCATGTCTGATGGCACTTTTGCCAACCAGAAGAGAAAAGCACGAGCCTATAGGCCTGGCCTGGTTGTCCATATATAAGCTGAAGCCATAGACTTCCCAACTATGCGTGAAGTACTTGGCAGCCTGCTATGCTTTTAAAGTGTGGTTTTTCACATCTCTTAACTAGGCTCCTTTTATCAAAAAAGCCCTTCTGTACTCTCTGTGATATACTTCCAGGGAAAGTTTAGCTTAACACTGAATGGGTGATTTATAATGCCATCATCACGCTGCATTGTGGAGCCCCGTCATCTCGATTTTAGAACCCTGGTCCCTTTTCTGTTTACTTTTTGTCTGCCTTCAGCCCTTCTCCAAGTGCTATTGTGAGGAGATGCATTTTGTCGCTTAAGAGTTTAGCTTTTTTAAGTTACTCTGAGTCACGTTTTCCTTGTTCTCCTGTTTGTAGATGGAAAACAAACTGCATAAGAGAAATGGCTTTATAGTACCAGTCCTTAAATATTTTACAGGCAGAAATGTTGGTGGGTGGTTTGGAGGCTCAATTACCCTTCTCAGGAAAGGGCATAAATATCCCTGAGGGTTTACAAAACAAAGCTATAGTGACTCCTCAGTGCCACTTAAAAACTCAGTATTTAAATGTGCCTCTGAAACCTATGTCTCAATGGCGTTTGAGCATTCAAAAAAGTAAGGCCAGTAAAATTGCACAGGTGTTAAAATCAATCTATCTATCCATCTATCTATTGACAGACACAATAAAGATAGCTAAGTCATTCAGAACTATTCAGTATGAGACATTATGATATCGAAAGTTGCCATCTTGAATATATATTTTTGGGGAGAAAGCAGGCAAAAAGGTAAGTCTTTTCAAGTGTTAGCTACTTAAAAAGAAAGAGTCAGAGCAGATCTGTTGTAATGCAGAACTAGGTAGCTGGGGGCTGTTGCTAAAATCAAAATATGGATTATAACTTTATAATTGCAGTACATTCTACCTGATTGGACCCATCCACAATGCTTTGAAGTAAATACTATTATCCCTACTTTATAGATGAGAAAATTGAGGCTCAGAGAGGTTCAGCAAACCTGCCCTAGTCGATGAACTAATGTAAATGTATAGCAGACACAGAATTTGTACCTAGGTTTGTTTTATCCCAAATCCTGTGTTTTCTCCACTTTACCATGCTGTTTTCTCTATCAAGACACAGGATCACTGCTGTCTCCAGAAAAAGGAGGACTTTCGGCATCCCTTCTAGGAGGAGCTGAGAAAGTGCCACAATTTATTTAGCTCCTCTAGGAACTGCCTTCCATGGATGTGTGGAAGCAAAATGATGAATCCAGAAAATCGGTTTGAACTCTGATGGATGGTGTTCCTATGCACAAGTTTCTCTTTTATTAATAATATGGAAAAAAGAACCAAGCAGCTAGATTGGCCAGCACTGGTAAAACTTCAGTTTGAAGAGTCCAATGTTTAGTCTCTCCATAGATCAAAAAAAAAAAAAAAAAAGCAGCCCGAAAAGTATTCCTAAGTTTAAGGACCAGATCTGCTCTATAGAAAATAGAAGCAGAACAGGGAACAAGTAGAAAGCCATAGAAGAGTGAAGAAAGGGTGCAAAGAGAAGCCTTGGGTACCTAGAGGCCAGGATGCTCTGAGGAGGTGATCAGGAGCAACTTTCTGAAAGAGATGAGTTCTGACTGGTGGCTCTGAAAGGAACAGGGAGAGTCTGAATTTTTTTTTTTTTTAATAGAAAGGAAAACATATCAGTGGACATCCCCTCCCAAATCATCAGTTTCTAAACTGGTGTTAGACACCAACAAAAAGAAAATGAAACCAAGGTGGCAAGAGCAAGGGTGATTGATACCGCTGAGTGTGGAGTCATTTCATAGCCAAAAAGACAGGGCAACTAGAAAATTCTAATGCTGTTCTAATACTTATAATAGAGTTATAAGAATTACGTTCTTCTAAATTCTAAGGAGGCGAGGGGGAAAGTTTCAGTGCCATGTCTATCTCAAGCTTTTATCAGCACTAATTTCAGCCCCTTTTTCCCTTATAATTCTGAACAGAGGGAAAACAGACATTAATTAAGCAAAGCTTTATCTCTTTCTACTCTAATGAAAGCCAAGTTACAGTTATATTTTTCCCCAAGATTTTTCTCCACTTAATGAAGACATTATCCCTGAGTTTCAAAGTCATTTTACAAAAGAGCATTCAAGAGACATTAAAGTCAGTTTAAACTAAAAAGTCTTTTTGAAGTCAATAAACAATAAAAGAACAATGAAAAGAGAGCCTTTGATCGTGCTTTAGTCTAAAGTCTTTAATTTCTGTTTTAATCTACAAGATGTGTAAGTCTTGTACTCATACATTCTTCATTTCTAGAATAGATTCAGCTTGAATCAAATGTTTGTTTTATAATTCTCTCCTTTAAATATGTATGTATTTGTGTGTATGTATGTGTGTGTGTTGCAAATGTGTAAATACATGTGTGTATGTATATGTATATACAGACATCACACATATACACATACATACATATATCATTAACACGACGGAGGTCAGCAGGAAGTTCTCCACTAGAAAGGGAAAAGTTTTAAAATTATTTCCATTCTACCTCTTTGAAAATTAAAAAAAAGAGAAAATGGCATCTTTGGCTTTGAAATTCATGACAAGATCAAAGACTATAATGCACATAGATTTTTCAAGGTATACATTATTAATAACACAGGCAAACACATAACTAATCAATAGCATGGTCAAGAAATGATAAGGTAAGCACATGTTTCAGTGGCTCCCTGAATAACATGACACAGGGTAGAGACTGGGTTTCTGTTCTGAGATCTGTTTACTGGGGCATTACACACAGCCCAATCATTTCCTCGCATGCTATAACAGTAGGATTGTTTAGTACAGATGGAAGTAAAGGGGAAAAAAAAAAAGCTTAATATACCCATGTGCCAAAACGTCTTTCCTATGTGTTAACCTCTCCTTTCTTTATTCAGGTGAAATTCACATGTCATAAAATTAACCATTTTAGAGTGTACAATTTAGTGGCATTTAGTATATTCACAATGTTGTACAACCACTCTAATTCCAAAACACTGTCATCATCTCAGTAAGAAATCTCATAACCATTAGCAGCCATTCCCCATACCCGCTTCCTCCAGCTCCTGGCAACCACCAATCTGCATTCTGTCTCTCAAGATTTGCCTATTCTGGATATTTTATATAAATGGAATCATATAACAGGTGATCTTTTGTGTCTAATGTGCTAGCCTCTTTAAGCCTATCTGAATGTAACTCCGATTCTAAAGATCAGTTCTTCAAAAAGAAAAAAAAATCCATGAAACATAAATACTTTAAAAACATAAATTGATTACACTACTGGTGCCCTCTGATGATAGGTATTATTTACCAATGTGCATTTATACAGGAAGCTTATTACCAAAACAGATTGTGTTAAGTAAAAAAATATCAACACCTTCCTGGAAAGCATGTTAAATTAACATATTAGGGTTCACGTGATTATTAGTGAAAAGGCAAATTATTCAGAGGCATTTCCCCAACCTTTAAGCTTGGGGTCATGGGATAAAGCAGATAGTTCTTTAACAAATCTTCCTTTAGGGTCACTTAGGAAAATGACATGACAGGCTGAGTGGTCTGTAGGTTTAAATCAGGATGATTTTCAATCTAGACTATTCATCCATTTAGAAATGAGAATTCTTATAATTCTACTTGTTTCCCTGATCGATTTCTCCTTTCCCCTCCTTTCCCTGATTTCTCCTTTCCTTCTTTCCCATAAATAAAGGGAGGAAGAGGGTGACCCTTATCAGACCTTTAGAGAAACGAAGCCTTCCCAGGAGGAATGGGCAGGAGTTCATTGAATTGGGGCAGTGGTTCGATATTTGCAGATAGAGGGGAAAGTACAGACAGATCTGGGTTCGAATCTTGCCTTTGCTTCCACCATGGCCTCTAAACTGCAGTTTTGTCATGTAGAAAATGGGGACTGCCATTAAGATTAAATGACACACGGGCACATGGTAAGCATTCAATAAATTCTAGTCATTTGGCACTATTATTCCTATTAAGTCAAGTCACTTTGTATGGATTATAGGAAACAGTAAGCATGACTTTTGACTATGCTTTCAATTAACTTTCCTCTCTTCCTTTCTAGCTTCCTTCCTTTTCTTTCTTCCTTCCCTCCAATTCATGCCAGTGTGAACCTTGGCCACAGGGCTAAGCAAGGAGCATCTCAGCATTCCTTACGCCACACCTCTCTGAGATAGATCAGAGCTAATCAGGTGTTCACTGATACAGTTGTGCTCTGATCAGCTTCATCTACTCCAAAATAAGCCTCTGCCTGTGTATCCTAGGTTCTAGTATCCAGAGCAACAAGCTAAGATTTCAGTTCCCTGGGAGAGAGGCCCCCTTGATGAAATGACAGCTCCAAACTGAACAAGACTGTCCTGAGACTCAAAGGTCCATACTGAAAAATTGGAAATTTTGACTCACTCTTTGTAATCAACCAGGTGATTATTTGCAAACAGAGTCCCCTTATAAAATACTCTTTTAAACTCTTTACTTGACTATAAACCTTAACTAACCTAACACACAGTGGCCCTGGGGTGAAGTAAGCGTTAGACTTCCCCAAGTTTTATGGATCAAGGTGAGAACCCAATGACGAGGTTTTGCCCAACAGATTCTACAACTAACTGCAGAATCAAAAAGGATTTATTGAGGACCTACTATGTACCAGATTAGGAAAATGTGTCCTGTACATCGTCCCATTATATTGTCTCATCATTCATTCCTAGGCATCCTGCCAAGCCTTACCCCACATCAAACAATACAAATGACCGGTCACCTGTATTTATCAATAATGACAGCTGCTTGGCATGTCTAGACAATGCTGGATAGCATCTTCTTTTATGAATTTAAATAATATGCTGCAGCGCATAGCAAAGTCTCCAGCCATGTTTCAATGTGCAGTTGGAGACCTTGTTCTTCAAGGGTTGTCCTTTTAGCCAGCCTGGCATTTCAACATTAAGTAGCATAAAAGAATTTCTTCAAATGAGCCTTTCCCACGAATAGATACCACCTACACATACCTGGAAGGGCACCTCAAACATGGGCATTACACTTAAAATGCCCCATGTGTTCTGAAAAATGCCAGTCTCAAATGCATAACTCCTCAGTGCCTTGTATTTATTTATTTTTTTTTCATGATTTCTTTCCGGCACGGCAAGATCAAACCTGTTACTGTGAACACAGAATTGCAGTGGGATATGGATTTGACAGGAGGCAAACACCTCCCCTTAGCAAAGGCAAATAAAACAAAAGTTCAACGAGCCTCAAAGCCAGTGTGCATAAATGTCACTATGTCTGGAAAAAGGGGAGACCAGAGGACATTTGTGAAATTCCAGTCTTCCCAAGGCGGTGGGAAAAGGTTACTGTGGCACGTTCTGATGGGAGCAAGTGCCGGTGCCCAAGAAAAACAGCAGGGACAGGGCGAGACTCTGGGAAGCAGCCATGGTTTGGATGTTCTCAGGGTGGCTGTCCCGGTTCCCGCTGCCTCATTTCTCAGAGCTAATCAAGGGAAACGTAACTAGTCCAGGCGGCAGGGTGAGTTTACAACAACTGACAGTAACTATAACATACGCCAGTTTGTATTAAGATGTTATTGCACCTTTCCAGTTCTAATCACCAATTATGACTCTATTACTCCTACTTGGCAGTTCATCTGCTCCTGCCTCCGCTAAGGGCGACTTGGAGACGGACCTCTGATCTCCCGGTTCCACTTCAGTGAGTGCTCAGCACGGCGGCTGTCATCTGCAGACACTGAAGAGGTAAGGCATTGCTTTTGCTGAGATAACTGTACCTGACCTTACAACAATTTACTAAGGAAATACCTGCTTAATAGCAGTGTGAGTGCAGTTTCCTTTATGCTCGCAACGGCACTGCAAATTAGCGACAACAGGATAAATCTATGGCCGGCTCACTAGACACTTCATTAAATCACTGTTCTCTTGCCTTGTAGCGCGCTAATAGAATCACAGCCCTCGTTAGCTACTGAATAAAAGATCAATCACAGACTTTGAAAGCTCTTGCTACCAGCTTCCAGAGGAAACAAGGGAAAAAAAGAGAGAGAGAGAGAGAGCAAGAGAGAGATATTTAGGATCATCACTGAGATTCTGAATGGCCTCGCTGCAAGTTGCTTAAATTACCTTTTCCACAACTGACTCCAACTGCAATACTCAGAGGAACTTGTTAAGCCTGCTTTCAAGAGCAGCACTCTAATATATGACTGCTAGACCCTGGTCAAAAGTTCATAATGTGCATATGTAAAAAGGTACTAAATTGCCTGAGGGCTAAAACCAGAGGAGTTTAATTGTAGCAAAATGCTGAAAATGGTCTGTTGAGGGTCCTTCTGTTGGGATACTGCTGGCTCTGGCTGATTGAAGTACAGAACATAAAAGCCTTACAACAATATTTCCTTAAATGCTAGGGAAACTGCCAGCAGTTGGTATTGCATGAATGTTGTGGTTAAAGAAAAACATTTTCCTCCCCTAAAATAAATAGAGTATTAAGAACTGCTCCAGCCCATAATTCTAAAGCATGACGGAAAAAGGGAGGGCTCAATGATAATAAATAAGGTATAATTCATAGGGCATGTCCAATCTACTCGCAGTGTATTTTTACATGGGGCACATTGAAGGTATTCAGGCATGACCTGTAAGGGTTTTTGGAATGGTTCTGATTTTGAAAACAGCTTTGCGCTCGAATAACAGCTGTTCCTGGCTGCCTTGCCCATCGCTGGGTCAGACGGACCCGTGTGTGGGTCCCTGCAAAGGGCCCTAGCTGGCTTGTCTTTATTCTCACACAAAAGGAGATTTTGAGTCCCAACTACACATAGATTTGGCTTGTTTAAATGGGTTTCTCATGCTCAGAATTCTCTACCTTCCCCAAACATACTTCCCCAATCTTTTTTCTCCCCTTTCTGGCCTCATTAATTAGCTCCTCATTTGGATAAATGGCAATGGAAGAGCTGTAGACAATGACTTGGAATGCTAGGAGGGTCTGTGTTAAATACAGGACACCTATGAGAAACCAGAATTTGAGGTGGGCTCTCTGATTTCAAAGAGCTGTTTGTGACAGTTAAAGTTTTCATGGATAGTAAAATACCATGTGTCATCTTAATCAGGTTTTTAATTATAGCAAACATAAAATTCTGCACATTGTTGCAGTACCAAACTAACACGAAGGTGGCATAGTAACGACCAGATAGTTTGACAACTGCCAACGTTGTGTCGGATGCCCACTAATGAATATGTACTTGGGCCGTAATATGGGTTATATCCGTGGGGAGAATTTGATATATGACATTAGCAACATCCATTCATATTCTTATTGATATCTGGGATCAGCATTATTCTCCAAGGAAAATAATTCTAAACTTGCAGTGGGATGCAAGTGATGCATCCTAACACAATAAAATAAACTAAAAACTCAACTTAAATGAAGCATTTGTTTAATATTTAATATTTAATTGCTCATGAAATCACTCCATCCTTTAGGCCATTGGTCTCCAACCTTTTTGGCAACAGGGACCAGGTGCTCCTATGAGAATCTAACGCCTGATAATCTAAGGTGGAGCTGAGGCGGTGATGCTAGCGTTGGTGAGCGGCTGCAAATACAGATAAAGCTTTGCTCATTCCCCCGCTGTTTACCTCTGGCTGTGTGGCCCAGTTCCTAACAGGTGACAAACCAGTACTGGTCTATGGCCCGGGGATTGGGGACCCCTGTTATAGATCCAACCCTTGCTATGTCACCTGGCTTGGTTTGGAATATATACATGTCATGTTTTAAAAGGAGTCAAATCTACTCTTTAGTTCTTCAAAAGCCAAAACATAGAAGGTCATTGGCTGTGCCTGCCATATACCATGCCCGTTTCCTCTCTTACAAATTGCAAATGCAAGTTCTTCAGGCTGATGTTCTACACGAGGAACCGGCAGCTTCAGAAAAGCTATTCCAGTGTGATCTCTATTCTCTTCTCCACAAAGGTTGGAGAAATCAGTGCACTTCAAGCACTAGCATTCGAGGAGGAAAGAGGAAGAAAAGGCAAAGTAAGAGTACACTGATGGGTTATTAAATTGAAAGCAACTAAGGAAAATATAAAGCATAAACTGCCTCCACTGCAATCAGAAATGTTGAAACAGTAGCTCACTAATACTCTCCAGTTCTTGATTCCTTCTAGGCCTCAGGGCACACATCTCAAAGGGCAGGACTAGATCAATGTGCCCTCACCTTCACCCTACCTCCGCCATCCTAGGCCCAAGCACAGAGGTTCCCAAACAAAAGAGGAGCGGAACAGCTCCTTTGGAAGTAGCATCATGCTTGTCCCATTAACAGCAGCCCCACAAAACCATGCTCAGCCCTGGGGTTAGGAACAGAGCCTGCAGAAGCCTTGGCGTGCACATGCTTAGAGAAGGAGTGAGATGCAATGAGTGAGGTACACACATTTGAATCGGATGCTCGGCTCTGCCACTTACTAGCTGTGTGACCAAGGCAAGTAATTCAAGGCCTTTGATTTCCTCATCTATAAAATGGGCATAGTAATTCAAAACTCAGTAGTGGGAAGTAAAATGAGTGAAACAATATATAAAAAATATCTGACCCATTGCCCCACATTCAACAAATCCATTTCCTCGACCATCCTATGCCACCTGTATCAAATAATCCAAAGGGTACTCAAATGAGAATACTATATATAGGACCATTCTAAAACATGGTGGCAGTTTTCAATATAATTTCATTGGAAAACCATGTGGACCTTCTGAGAATCAGCGTATTCCAAGTATGACTTAATCTCTCTGATATTGTTGCTCACACTTAAGAATCAATTCAAACATGGGAGCAAATGAGATTTATCATAAGTTAATAGTATGCATTGAGGTGCATATTTACAAGCTGATTACCCAGAACCTACAGAAAAGCATGAAAATTATATTTGTGACTAATTGTTTCCATCCCCAGCCAGCTTCCTAAAGACAAACAAAAGACTTCTAAGGCTGCCTTAAGATGTCATGGGTGGCTTTTACTTTCTCCGGTTACTGACACCACACCTGTGTGATACACATTTCCATTTCCATTTGCTGCAGGTAGACCCCATCCCAATCTCAGATCTCTATGTGAAAAGTGAGAATGAATTCAAACGAAAAAGTCACAATGAATGTGCTAAGTGACAGCAGAAAGGCTGAAGGTGGCAAAGTGACACCCAGGAAAATGATGGCATTCAGTTTAATTCTTGCTGAAAAAGCTGTAATTTAATACAACGTGTAAAAGTATATACTAAAATACCCTAAATAATAATAATAATAATAATAATAATAATAATAATAATAAAAAACTATCACTGATCTTAAAACCATCAGCAAAATCCCCATCGCCCACAGATTGAGCTGCTGTGTGGATTAGGTTTTATGGACACTAGAGAAATACAGCCTGCTGCAGGGTCACCTGCCTGGAAAGTGTGTAGCCTGACTTTATGAATAGTCTGTGTCATCTCCATACTCGGGGATCCCTGTGTTTAACTCTCAGCACACTGCATGAGCCTGGAGTTCTACAAGCCAGTAATTTCCAGCTGAGCGAGTTAAAGCAGTAACCAAACTGATTAATTCAGAGAGAGAAGAGAGAACCAAAGTATATATTTAGTACTTTTCTTCGAGAAAATTACTTTGGATTTACATAAAGAGAAATAATTAGGTATTTCTCAATCTCTCAAAATAATTTTTAATTTTTATTTTGCTTTCTTGATGTCCCTGACTGTGTATGTCCATAAAAATATGTGTAGAGGACAGGCAGATTTCCTGTATAATGGCAAACCTATCTATGAAATTCCAAGCTCTGCCACCCCCATCCTCAACACATAGCCCATAGAGCTGCAGTACTAACACTTTTTAGAGGTACAGGAGTCATGGCTTTTGTCCTAGGTAGACAAAAATCACTGAAACTGAGCTGTCAAGACTTTCGAAAGGAAATGGCTTCTAGAACTGAATGATGAGCCTCTCTATGGACATCAAAGCAGCACCCATGTTACTATGTGGCTAAATTTTGGGTGAATTAACAACAACAAAAAAAAGGCAAAATATAAGCAAGCCGATCAAAGATAATTCTGAGATGTTCCGAAGTCAGTTTAAAGGAGCCTTGTCATGGACCAATGGGTTAGGAAAGAGTTGTTCAATATTCTGTTATATACAATCTCTTGGAATTTTAAAACTGAGTCTTGCAATTTTTTCATTTCTAACTTCAAGTAGGCCTTCAGGCTGAATGAGAATGCAAACAAGTCACTGATATTATTTTTAAGTCTTTAACTGCATTTAAACTAGAAGATGATTTCCAAGTATATCCACTGGCAACATCGTCAGCCTTTAATAATGGCACAGACAAGTGCAGAAAGTAAAATCTGCCCCATAACGAGCAATTGATGCCTGATAGTTTACAATGAAACCATACACCACAAACACTCACGTGCACAGATTTTAAAGCAAATATGAAGAAAATGTGAAAAAATAGGTGAAAATGATAGACACCACATTGACCTCAATGGTTGGAGAGAAGGGAGAAGGATGAAGAGGAGGCAATTGCTTCTTGTGATAAAAGATGAAATCCGGGACCATCACAGCCCTTTTCACTCAGGAGACATAGATTAACTGAATTGGTAACAGAATGATTAACTCCTAGGCCACTGTGAAATACAATTTATGCCAGAAATAGCGTTCATTCAAAATACTACAGACACCACATCAGTTGAAATGTAAAATAGGGGCAAGTCTCACAGTGCAATGAAAAGACTCTCTTTTGGGGTCAACGTGAGAGTCTCTTAATATTTCAGAGTTTAGTTTCTTAATCTCTAAACTAACGGGCTTGGTCTAGGTAATCCCTAAGGTTATGGCAAACAGTGGCCACCTGGGACTGGTACCACACAAGGCACCTGCAGATCCGTCCTTCCAAAGCGATCTGCTGGCCACCATTTAGATACTGTTATCCATTCCTTTACTAATATTATCTCTCTAGGTTATAATTAATAGGAGCAACTCACCTGGGAAAACTTCAAGTAGTCATATAAGTGAAGTAAATTAAATACCAAGGTGACACAGGGAATGGAAATTGTTAGACATGAAGATTTTTTTTTTCTTCCGCGAGCCCAATAAGCATGTACTAACCATTCCATCGCTTCCCTTCCCCCCCATATAGTGTACAAACTAATTCCACCCCTACCCCACATACAGATGAAACATAGCACCACCTATTGGCATCCACCAGTACTCATGTGAGTTGTATATATGTTCCTGGGTACATACAGATATATAAATGTAAACACACACGTACATTTTAAAATATTGAATTGTCTTTCCGACTATCAGTGCTAAAAATTAGGTGATTCATACTGTTTATTTTTCAAATGCTGTATAAGAATGTACTTTAAAATGATCCCGTATGCTATATATGTGAGATAAGAAAACAAGTTAACATTTAAGTCAAATAATGCTATGCCAATGAAACAAAACAATTAATTGGCAGGGGGAGGGTGGAATAAATACTGAAACTGAGACTGTAGACCGTGTTCAACCAAATCAAGCTGTGGATCATTTACCTCTGGGCGTTTCCTCAGTTTCCTCATCTAAAAACAAGGGAATGTGACCTCCAGCATGGAGAGTCAAGAAAGTTCCTGATTCTGGTGAGAGCTGCTAAGTTCACATTCTGTTCACATATGCCCTCTGTGATCCACACAAATGTTGTAAAAGCAGAGAATCCTGTAAGAGGGGTTATTAAGATTCTCCCCCGCCACACACACACACACAGAGCTTAGCATTTGGGAAAAAAATGTGAATTAAAAACAACAACAAAAAAGGTCTTTGTATTTCCATCCACTAACTTTGGTGGAATTCACTTTAACTCGCTCAGGACAAAGGTGTAAGTCATAAAGTGACGCTCGCATAGTGAATCTCTCTAACCCAAGACTTGTAATTAGTCATTACTTTGAAAAATCAAGAGAACAAGTAGCAAATCTGGACCGAATGAAAACACTTTTTGCTGTTTTATTCAAAGTGATGCAATGACATATTTGCAGGAAAGCTTCTTCTACTCCTGGATAACCCTGCTTTGGAAGAGTCATTATCTGAGATAGGTGGAAGGCTCTGGAAAGGCCTTTAATGAGGACGACAGTAACAAAACCAACAAAAATGGGGGCAGACACACAATCAGAGAGAATGCTAGCAGTCGGTCCGAATACATGCCAGTTCCTGTAGGCGTACAGCAGATTAAAATCACAGGATGCGCATACACTGTATGACATTTCAACATCGAATAAGCCACCCTTCCAGTGGCATCATTTAAGACTGTGCTTGCAGACATTCTGCCAGCCCACAAGGGGATGTGCATCTTCCCTGTTCACAATGCAAATAGCTCTTTATAAGGATGATCAGTCAATGCTGTGTGCACTAATTTGATAGTTCCGTCATCAGATGGCATTGCAAATTTCATTACATATTTTAAATCATGTTAACATGGTTTCTTAATGTTGGTATTCACTAAAAAGCCACAGCTATTTAAATAATGAATAGGCATGATAATTTTTATACATGTTATAGAACTGACATATGTGGGTATTCTAAATAATTCTCTTCTTAGAATCAGTCTTACATAGTTTGTTATATGTCATCAACAGAAAGACATGTCAAGATGTTTCCAAGACACTGCAGATTCACAATTCTAGTAATTGTTTATGAAAATAAACAACATACCTATGTGAAAGAAAAATACTTTATGTTAAAATACAGTCTCATATTACCTGTATCAGATATCCTTCAGGCAAGAATTTAATGCTATTTCTTTAAAAAAGAAAATACAGGATAATATTTTGTAAAGCACCCACTAAAACAAATGTCAGATATTTTCCTTTGTGCATGCATGCATAGTGGGAATATCAACAAATCCACTCACAAAGGTATATATCACATATTCATTCTTACCCACTTATCTCCCATATTCAGTTAACACATCAAAAGTTGTTTTTACATCTACTCCTACAACACTAGTATTATTTCTCTTGCCTCCTGGCCCTCAATGTTGTTTTGGAACAGGCCTACAAAATTTCTGAGAAGCCAACTCAGCCTCTATATTGGTCTTCATGCTAAAAATGTATTTTTCTTCCCAACTCATTTCCCTCCTACAATAAAAAATGGTCTTTTTGAAACCTGGGCACGAACTGGAGCCAGGAGAGGCGGCCATAAGCAGTAGGGATTTAGAGCTTGGGCACTTAGCTATATCAAAAAGGGCTTGAATCTCCACTCCACTGCCTTTCAGTTATGTGGCCTTGAGCAGGTTATTCATTGCCTTCAAAATTCCTCAATATTAACAGGGAATATTGCTCTCAAAGAAACAATGTGAGAAACAGATAAGGTGCATAGCGTAAGATCCCAAATCCTCAAGAAGGCCTTTGGTGGCTTGCTTTTGCCTTTGCCTAATGCATGCTCACCACAAAACCATATTCATTCCTCAAGCCTTTTCTGTAACGCTAATTCTGTTTTGATTTAAATTTTTAAATTTTGTTCATATTTTTTTGCATTCGTTTTGAGTTTTTACACTATTGCATAAAAATCGTGTTTATCTTGATTAAAATTATTTTATCATCCCCTTAATTTTGTCCTTAATCTTAGTTGTGGCCCTACCATTGCTGCAGCATCTACCTAAAACTTTCTCCTTTTGTGTCTACATCTTCATTGCCCACCTACCCTTCACGGCTCAGTAAAGATATCATTTCTGTTCTGCAACTTCATCTCACTACTCTTGTACCTACCTCTAGTGGTACTCATCTCACCTCAGTCTATCATTCTTTATCTCTTTGTCCCTTTTAACACAAGTGCTCAAAGGCCAAGGAAAATGACTTGCTCACTTTTGCATTTTCTGCCCCTTAGGTCAGCACGAGGCACTCCGAGAATGTTTATAAGATGGTAGCAGGTCAAATAGTTCTAGAACAGCAATTTTCAAAGGACAGACTGCAATATAGTGAGTGGTAAAACCAGGTCATAATCAGCACTTTAAAAAATAAAATACAGCCAAAAAGAAAACAGCAGGGGACGTGGCCCATAGTTAGAATGTGGTTTCATAAAACGTTTGTTTCATATACATATTCACACACATGCATATTATACAAATACACATACATGTATATGCATAAGTTACATATATTGGGTTGTGACATAAAAAGCTGGTATATCAAAAAAAGGACACTTTTGGAGCAATAGGAGATCTTGATTTGTTATTTACTATTTATTTGTTCTGCCACTACAGAGAAAGGGCAAGGGTTCCAAAGTCATCCAAGTTTAAGGAAGTTTGAGAAAGAATCAGATTAGCTACATGTTCAAAGATCTATCCTGAATAACAGAGAAACCCAGAATATTAGAGGAGACTTACTGAGGAATCGCATAGGTGTCACCTAAAAAATGAACATTGGTCTTTTATCAAATTAATAATGTATATTCCTGGTTGAAATAACCACAAAAATTTGGTGACAAAAACTTCACTTGGTAAAATTTAGATTTGTCCAATCTCAAAGTGTAATTAAAATGATTAACATAAAAGAGAATTCACAATAGACAAAGCTATAAAATTTGGCGTGTACGGAAAATAGATGATGAAATCTTCACTGTAAAATATATTTGGAAAAAAATCAGTCCTATTGAAAAGAATTTCAGTAAAATAATTTTTAAGAAAGCAACAGCTTAACTATCAACTACCTTTGTACTGTTTAAAAATTTGATCAAGGTATTTTTTATTTGTTTTTATTTAAACAATTTATTTAAACTAAAAAAAAAAGTTCACCCATTTCAACCCCCACTCACTCATGGCAACTACCAATCTAGTCTCTATATCTATGAGATTGTCTTTGATGTCCCTTTAGATTCCACATTTACACAATATTTGCCTTTCTCTGTCTAACTTATTTTGCTTAGCATAACGCTCTTAATGTCCATGCATGTTGTCACAAATGGCAAGCCATGGACATTGAGGGCATTATGATGTGTGTGTGTGTGTGTACTATAATTATATATGTACATATATAATTATAGTTATTATATATACAATTATATATATATACATTTTTATATATATATAGACACGCATACACACACACACACACACACACACACACACACACACACACACACACATATATATATAAACACCAAAATTTCTTTATCCATCCATTCATCATTGGACACTTAGATTGTTTCCATATCTTGGCTATTGTAAATAATTCTGCAATGAACATGGGAGTTCATATAGCTTTTGGAGTTAGTGTATTTGTTTTCTGTGAATAAATACCCAGAAATGAAATTGCTAGATCATATGGTGGTTCTAGTTTTAATTTTTGAAGAAATCTCCATACTGTTTTCCACAGTAGCTGCATCAATTTACAATCCTACCAACAGTGAACAAAGGTTCCCTTTCCTCCACATCATGCCCAACACTTGTTATGTCCTGTCTTTTTTGATAACAGGCATTCTAACTTCAGTGAGGTGATATCTCACTGTGGGTTTGATTTACATTTCCCTGATGATTAATGCTGTTGAACATCTTTTCATGTACCGGTTTGCCATCTGCATGTCTTCTTTGGAAAAATGACTATTCAGATTTTATGACCATTTTTTAATCAGATTTTTTTTTTTTTGCTATTGACTTATATGAGTGACTTCTTTATATATTTTGGATATCAGACCCTTATCAGATATATAATTTGCAAATATTTGCTCCCACTCAATGTGTTGCCCTTTCATTTTGTTGATGGGTTTCTGCTGCTATGCAGAAGCTTTTTAGTATGATGTAGTCCCACTTGTTTATTTTTGCTTTTGCTTTTGGACTCAGATTCAAAAAATCATCACTAGGCCTATGTCAAGGAGCTTATCGCCTAAGTTTTCTAGGAATTTATGCTTTCAGGTCTTATGTTCAAGTCTTCAATCCATTTTGAGTTAATATTTGTGGGTGCTGTAAGATAGTGGTCAAGTTTCACTCTTGTGCATGTGGCTGTCCAGTTTTCCCAACATTATTTATTGAAGACACTGTCCTTTCTCTATTGTGTATTCTTGTCTCCTTTGTCATAAATTAATCGACCATATATGTTGATCAAGGTATTTAATTGACTTAATGGAATTCACCCTGTATTAGACTTCTATGAAAAAAATTGATCAGTGTTGATATAGTTCTGATTAAAATGTTTTATTCATAAACACACTTTTTAAAAAAAGCCTCAGGATCAAAATTGCAGGCTGAAATAAATGGTTTTATCTCTCCCTTCCCCCAAACAAATTTTCTAAATGTGGATACCCATCTACATGATATAACAAACACACAAACTCATTTATGGAGTACTTATTGTCAGTAAGTATCCACATACGTTGCCATTGCTAGCTCCTGTTGTCTTTATAAACCATCTTAAATAAAGTGGATACTAAATAAATTTTTGAAAAAAACATATTTAAGATAAATAGCTCACTGAAAAATAATAGTGGGATTAGGGGAAAGAGAAAAGCCAAGAAACAGAAAGAATAAGACCAAAAAAAGAATATATATATCAATAGGTCTTTGAAGAAACTGTGATTACATAACTACACATAAATAAACACATACATATCTGAATAAGAAATTTACCATCTGGTCAGCCAGCATACTGCTTGATAGCAAGCAATAACTAGTATTATGTAAATCATATGAATTTTTTTTTTTTTAAAGGTGAAAGCCTTCTAAAAACCTAAAGTTAAAATGATATAATTGAAATATTCACTTTTCTTCAGAGGGTGTCATAATCTCTTTGTTTGAGCATGGACGATAGAGAAACATGTCCACAAGTACAGACCAAGATAAAGTTGCCTTTGGTGTGATTAAGATACTCTGTTGGATGTGCCTGTACTTCAACCTAATTTACTTTATTAATTTATATTTGACCTGCTTCCAATAAAGGGATCTAAGGTGACTTAAGGAAAGACCAAGCATAGAACAAGGCGAATAAAATGTATCGGAGTCACTATAAACCAGAGGAAGTTGATATGCTAACCATTAACATTAACATGGTTTAAAAAAGCATAAAATTGGACTTAGGAGCTCCAACAATACATTATGTTATAATTTCATTATCAGGCAGAAGGTATTATGGTAGTTCCTCAGAGGTTTTGCTTGGAGTTCAGAGTTAAAAGGTATTTCTCACATGCAGTAGCATAACTTTGTATGTTTTGAGGTCATGTAATAGACAACATCCTTGACAATAGCTTGCTATATATGTCCTTAGAAATCAGTAAGTATTCAGGAAAGTTTACACTGACTGGTAGAATACAAGGAAAATTAGCATTTCTTGAGTGTCTACTACTGCTTTAGGGTTGAGCTGTGCCTTAATCTCCCAACAACCCAAAGATGTGGGAACTATTGTCTCCATTTTACAGAAAAGAAAACTCGAGCCCCAGAGAGACTTGTGAGACTTGCCCACAATTGTGAGGGTCACTAAATGGAAGAGCTAGGATTTGAAGTCCAGCTTCATCAACTTCAAAGCCCATGCATGGCCTTTCTATTATATCACAATGCATTCTTCTTCAAACAAACAACACCTAATGTTAGTAGTGGACTGTAGGAAATAAATAGAATAGGGCTTGCTTGGCCCAGGTGAGCCCTAACTACTGTGAGCTGTTGTTTTTGTTGGTATTATTGGTTGTCTTTGTCTTCTAGACCTTCTAGAACAAACACTTATGCAGAGAAAACGGACAGTGACTCTCCCATCCTGCATCAAATGCATGTCAAATCTCACCACAGAGGAGCATGGGAATATGTCAATGATCAGGTGGACTTTGGCAAAGTTAAGTTAAATTTTTAATTTTATCTTTTTAAAAATATAAACCCAACAGAGCCTTCAGCCTGGCAATGAGACAAAGTGATGTCGGAAGACGTGATACACAAGCTGAAGTCTAAGGAGAACACAAACCACAGCAGAGAAAAGACCTTTTCAGGTTAAGGAGAAAGGAATCCAATATGTTCCCCTCCTTTCCATCCACAAGAAATATGTCAGTTCATTCCTAATGGTTGGGACAGAGAGAACAAAAAGAGAAGAAATCTATATTATTTTCCAGGATGAGTATACTCCAGAATCTAATTCCTTTGAAATAATTGATTTTTTCTTTTAAACTTCTTAATGCTTCCTTCATAGGAAATGTGTTCAAGGTCAATGTTGAGATTTTGTCCACACTAATTTTATTACTTGGTCTTTTATAGGTATAGAGAATAAACAAAGAGACAAATGACACACAGCTCACACAAAAGCTGACAAGAGATGTTATGTTCTAAGACAAAAACAGACTTGTTACATTCACCTGCCTAGGAATATTAAAATATCAAAAAAAAACTTTTAAGTTTCCAGATTTTATAGGGTTTTTTTTTTTCTTTTAAAGAGTGAGAATACTAAGAAAATATTATGCAGGTCTCAGTAGTAGATACACAGTATTTTTTTTGGATCTAGCGAATATACTTTTTATAACTTTTCTGTGAAAGGAGGGACTTTCTAGCTCAGATTACTTGGACAGTCTTACTGTTTATTCTTCCCTTTTTTGAGCAGTCAGAAGAGATTTCTCTCAGTACTTCAAATAAATAAGATATCCAGCTGAACAAACACCATACATTCCCGTGGATTACTTTGGCTTCTTAAAGACTATTTCACTTTCTTTTTTCAAAATGTAAATGATTAAAGAGACCCCATCATGTGAAACTCAAGGATGAAATGTTTCAAGTGGTGCAGATATTCTGTAAGGGGGTATGTGGAAGAGCAAAAAGCCCCAGATCAGTAACAGAGCTTGATATTCTACAGGGGAAACTAGAATTTTATTAAAGAAGATACTTATTTTATACTTTAACAGAAGTGGCTTTATAACACGAAAACCAAACGTCAGCATTCCAAATCAATCTCTACAATATTTTCTGAAAACACCAAAATAAAAGTTTTTTTTTTAAGATTACCACTTAAAAAAATAACAACAACAACAATAACCAAATCCTAAAGAGAATATATTTAATATATTATCTGAAGGAAAAATAATATTCTGCATGAGCTTTGAAATTCTTGGTGAGCCTTATCTACCTTTATGGCTTAAAAAAAAACCAGTCTCTGGCCAATTTTTGAAACTTAAATCAAAACTCAGCAATACATGTTTTTTTAGAAAGAAAATTTGGGCCATCGATTAACATGGCCCCCTCTACTAAAGCAGCATGAAAACAAATACTTGACTTTAGGAAACATAACCCATACGTTTCTTTATTCTTTTCATAAGCTTTCTTATTAAAGGACTAAATCTTATCTCCCATCATGAGGCAGAAAGGCATAAATAGATAAAAAACAAAATGGGTGCATCCAGTACCTCTCTTCACCCAGAAAGAGGGAGGACAAAAATACAGAAAGGATGTAAACAGAATAGCAAGGCAAGGGGAAAAAAATGTCTATAACAAACACTATGGCTTAAAACCAGAAAATACCAAGGCCTAAGAGTAAATCTACCACCATGAAGCCTACCAAAAGCACACACACAAAAAAAAAAAAAAAAAAAAAAGAAAAGAAAGGAAAAAAAAAAAACACAAAAATCTGAACTTGTAAAGAGTGACAGGCTGCCTCTAAGACAGCCTCCAGTGTTCCCTGGCTCCTGATGTTCATGCCGCTGTGAAAGCCTTTCCCCATGAACATGGGTCAGACCCAGTGTCTTGCTTCTAACAAAAAGAATGGGCAAAAATAATGATATGTCACTTCTATGGTGAGGTTACACAGGACTGTGACTTTCTGCCTGCTGGTAGACTCTATTTCCTTCTTGACGTACACACTTTGATAAAGTCAGCTGCCATGCTGGGGACGCCTGTGTGGCAAGGAACAGAGAGGGGGCCTCCAGCTAAAACCCAGAGAGGAACCAAAGTCCTCATTCTACGAGGCCATAAGAAACTGAACCCTGACAACAAGCACATGACCTTGGAAGTGGACCCTCTCCAGCTGAACCCTGAGATGCCTATAGTCTGGGTGACACCTTGCAACCTGTGAGCTGACCCTACAGCACAGTGCCCAGTTAAGCCATGCCCAGGTTCCAGACCCACAGAAACTGTGATATAAGTAGATGGGGTGTCATATTTATAAAAGGGCATTGGCTGAAATAAGTGCTTTCGAGGTGAAAAAAAAAAAAAAAAAGAAACCAAAAACTATACATTAGATCAGCTTACACCCTGATTCAAACCTGTATCATTTTGTTTCCCTTCACCCAGCCATGGCAAGCGTAAATGGGTCTGCATTTCAGAGGCAGTCTCACCTCAGGTTCCTGACTCAATTAATTGAGATGTAATTACCTTTACTGCAAGTTTGGAACCTGGATCCAAAAGATACACAGAAGAATTTTGGGGCTGGAATGGCACCTTTGGAATCTTCTAGGCCAGGTATTCCCAAGTGTAAATCCAGCATTTTAAATGACAACATCAGCAACGGTAACAGTAATGAATTTTCTCTCAAGTCAAATGTATTCAATTCACCTGAAAGGGCTGCTTTTTGTCCCACAATCACAGTTTTTGGCCTTACAATACCTATTCTTTTATGAAATGGTGGTGACAGTGGATGGTGGTAGGCACATTTTCCATCCAGAGTTTTCAGAATAAAAAAGTATGAATTTGCATTAGTCTCCCTTTTCAATTCCCTTTCAAGTTATACTCTTCTGTAAGATCCAAAACCACAGGACAACTAACCCTGGTTAAGGGATTCACTTTACAGATAAGAAAACTGAGGTCTGGGGACTTGCTCAGAGACATAGGATCCTTTATTTACAGCAAACTCTAAAATTACAATACATAAGATAAGATAGAAAGACATAAACCCAGGAGCAGGACCCTGGCACTTAGTAGATTCTCAAGTGACAAGAGAACATGTCCTCTACTGATTTTCAAAGTATTCACTAATCTTAGGGTAGTAAGAAAGGGGGAGGGTATGGATTTTAGTTTCTGAATAATTCAGAACACGAGATTCGAGTTCTCTTTAGTGCTGCTGGAAAAACATTACCTTCCACCTCACTAGGAAAATCAACGTGTCCAGTGAGTTATACAAGAATCAATGTTCATAGAAGAAATATTTCAGAAACATCATCGTGGGGCAACACAAACTCCTGGCATCTGTTTAATCATCCTGGCCTCCAGTGTCTAAACTGCGCTGCGGCCAAAAATCACTGGAAAGAAGTATGAAATTGGAGAAAAGGAAACTGAAAGGGGGAGGATCAAAGAAGGAACCACTAACTTAAAAGTAATAAAGGAGCTAGAAAGAGAGTTAAAAAGAGGCAATGTATAACCAAAATGCCAACGGGGACAGAGAAGAAAAGGAAACGCGGAAGATAAAACTAGGGGAATTTCAAATCTTGGTTAAATGTTCATTAAACAATTTGTCACACATATTAAGGCCAGATAGTCACTTTTTTCCCCTCTCGGGTGCTCATTCGGGAACAAAGGCCTAACCAGACTTAAAACATGAAAAAGCAAGGCAGAGAAAATACAGTGATGAAACGCTATGGCCTCACAAAGCCAGACATATTTTCCTTTTCTTTGTTTTTAATGAGAAAGGGCTAATCTTTCCTCAAAGCTAAGGTGTACTGTTGTCAGCTTTAAACGAGCAGCCAGGGGGACTCGCATTACACACTGTGGAAGCCCACCTAGTCCTAGCTTCCATCCCGCATGCTGCCTCAGCTTTTACTCAGACTCGTATACGATGTCCTTATGCTTAAACTTTGCAGGGAGAATTAGACTTTCTGGGACAGACACGGAGCCATCATTACCATAATGGGCATCTATAGGCAATGGGACGAGAAGCAAGGCTTTTCTTGTCTGAAAAAATAATGATCATAATAATAATGATAACCATAATAATTAATGTTTGTTGAATAGGTTGTTCTGATTGCTATACATTCATGATTTTTAATTCCAACACATCGATAATATTACGAGTTAATGTCTATTGAGCATCTACACATTCTTGATGCTGTACATTCACGATCTCCTTCAAATCTCAACACAAGCCCGTGAGGAAGGTGTAACACCCTAGTTTTACGAAAGAATCTTAATCGGGTTATGAAATGTGCCTAAGAGAATGCATGGGTTTGATCCAAGAGCTGCCAGCTTTAAGGCTTATCCTATCTTTCTTATGCCTTGCTGTTCTCTCCTTAAATAGCTTCCTTCCCTATACACACCTCTGGATAGATTCCTCATGTGTCACCTGACCAGGATTCTAGGGGACCCTCAGTTCTGGTCCCAGCTGTCCTATGTATGTATAGCTGTGTGGCTCTGAGCAGGTCCTCTAGCCTCATCTGTTACTTTATTTACAGATTCTGAACTTCAATCCCCTGCACCTCACAGAGACTAATGACAAGGAATGTGCTAATGACTGCCATCCATTAAGCACCTAATCATCTTTCATTTACTCATTTATAAATATTTACTGAGCATTTACTTTATGGACCAGTCATACAAAGTGTGAAGGCAAAAACAGCATTTTCAAGGGAGTGGAAGAGAGACATTAAACACAAAACTACAGACATTATTTCTCTAAATTACATCTGTGTTAAATGCTATGAAGGAGAAATTCCAGGGGCCCTTCATTCATTCATTCAGCACATACATATAGAGTGCTTTACGTCTGAGATGGTAATGTGTCAAGACTCCCCATTATAAGCACTGCCTCTTATGAGAGCATATAAGAAGGAGTCTTGACCAAATCTTGATCTAATGCTTCCTTGAGGTATAATGTTTGGATTGAGTTTTAAGAGTGGAAGAAAGGAGCATCCGAGCCTACAGAACAATAAGCTTCAAAACCCTGAAGAAGGAAGGAGAATGGGGCTGAAAGTGGCTTGAGGTAAAGCTGGGTGAGAGGAAGGGAACCAGATAAGGCCAGGTGGCTTCGACTCAATCCTCACTTGCTTTCACAATGACCCTATAAAATGTATAGTATTCTCATATGACCAATGAGGAAACTATATGCACACCTATTCAATGGTGCCTGTTCAAAAGCCATTATTCTATCATTTTTCCTTTCCAACATATCTCACCTCCCACACTACAAAAACAAAATGCCAGAAATGTACTTTCCCAGCTTCCCCTGAACCTAGGATATGACAAGTGACTCAATCCTGGCCAGTAGAAGCTGAGGGGAAATCTTCTAGGGAGGATAGTTATGGGACAGAATGTTCTCCTTCTTAATAAAGTAGGAAGGTATGCAAGGATAGGTCCCATCCCTCACATCCTGTCTTCAGACTTTATCGTGTAGGATGCAATGGTTGGTGCTGCTGCAGTCATTTTATTAGCATGAGGGAAAAACCAAGACAATCACAAAGAAGCTGGCTGTATAATAGCCAAACACACTCCTGGCCACCTTGGGGCTTCTGAATACATAAGAAAAACAAATCTCTATTATTTCAACCACTTTTAACTGGGTGTTAATAACTTATAGTCTAAATGAATAAGGAAAATGAGCCTCAGAGAAACTGAATAATTTCAAAATTATACAAGTAAAAAAAGGGGGAAACCTGAATTTTGAGTACAGGCCTAATGGTATTAAATCCTTTGCTCTTTTTTACTCTACCATATCTCTGAGACTCTGCATTGAGCAAATCACTGTAAACTGTAAAATGCCAGGCAGAATTGAGGGATGACTAATAAAATCAGTGCTAATGATAATCCAGAAAACTAAGAATTTTGAGGCTGCAAAGATGTGGCCTCTCCAAGGAGAAGAGACAAACCAAGCAGGTCCTTCTGTTGGGGTCTACAGGAAAGCTCAAGTGTGGCCCGACCACAGAGGAGTCTTAGGAGTCTGGTTTTCTAACATCTGGACTGGCATCCAGAGAATTCAACCTTCACCAGGGAGTCTCAAAATATTTAGATTAGTGAAGAATATGCTGAAATCTCCACTTCGAAAATCCTATTTCCTTCTCCCAACCCAGAAAAAGTACCCTGTTTCTATTCTTATGTGCCAAGAGATTCAAATGGGGGTTTTTGTCCTTGATAGTATCTAGAGTGTAGTCAGCTGCAGGTATTTAAAAGGGAGGTGGGGGAAATATTTTTCTAAAATACTAATTTAAAGAACAAATCAACATCTATTATCTCCTTCATTATGTTTTAAATTGTCCAACTATAAATCACCCTGCAGCAGGTTATTCAAGGGCAGAATTACCCAGCCTGGCTTTCCCGAAGGTTAGAAGAATGACATCTTGTGCTTTTTCTAGTTATAATTTATAACTTTGCAACAGAACCAGCATTGCAGGCCCATCCATTAGCAGGGTCGCTGCACATCTGTTAAAACTCAGCACAATGACTGGCTTTACACGGCCACAGGAAACGTAACCCAATCGTTTCAGAAGTTCTACAAACTCAAGCTATTTTTTAATGTAAAATGATTTGAAAATGCAGTTCCCTAAAACATCTGTTAAGCTCTTGCTACCCTGACACATGATATTCTTTCTACTGTTACCTGCCAACACAAATATTTGGTTGCACAAAACACCCTAAGAAGCACATGATGGTGCTCAGCTTCAAATTTACATACCAATCTGCAAAGGGCTGGCTTAGACCTAGAAACTCTAGCTAAGATGTTGTTTACTAGAACTGAAAGCTCATGTGGGGAAAAAATGGACAGGCAGGCGGGGGGGGAGGCGTTAATTTCACAAAGGTACTTTCAAACATGTTAAAAAAGAAAACATAACTGCATAACTAGATATATATGGCAGAGGCACTGTGGTGCATTTGACAAAGAAATTGAACTTGGGATTGGTTGATGAAGGATCTGAAGCTGAAATACCATTTTCCTGAACAAGTTAGGTAAGTTCTCTGTTCTTTTTTAAATGCAAAGTAAGAATAATAATTCTAACATCGTAGAATGGTTGTGAGATACATGAAGACATATATGCTGCTATATAAAGCATGATGGTGTCTGTCCTACACTGCCAAGTCGCATCTTACTTGAGAGTATGGAAAGGAATCTAAAGATATCACACACAGCAATAATTGCAAATAGACAAAATTATCCTTGAAAATACTATATGACTGGTTTCATGAATTAAGCTCCTTAAATATGTATGCATGAAGATATCATGTATACTAACAGACAACGTATATATATTAATGCATGCATTAATATATATGTAATATGTAAAATGTAATTTTAGAGTATTTTAATTGCATAAAAAAGGGACAGGAAATTTCATAGAGACAGTAAAATAAATATAATGCATACATGATGGATGTGACTTCATTATTTGAAAGCTTCCAGCAAACTTTAGTTTCCTTTAAGATATTTAAAAAGCAGCTAGTTGAAGAATCCTTTTTTTTTTTAAACAACATAAAAAAAATCCCATTCTCATTTTTAACTCCTTATTTTTATTTTATCATAAATTAGAGGGAGAGGGAACACAAAGGTTCTCCCCCGGGACCCCAAGTATTCCTATCTTGTCCTCTAGACCTCAAGAGGAAGAGGTGACAGAGACATGGCTTTACCCGTGGGGGTCGCTGTGCTGAGAATTAATCCCTGTGAGTTTCTCATTAGTGATTATTATACTGCGGGCGGCCAAAATGGAAAAATTAATTAATTTCAAAGTGATAATGCATTTACAGCAACAATTAGAAATGTATAACTGTAAAAGGGCCACATTTAAAAGACAGATTACATTTAATAAAGTTGCACAAGAACATCCAATTGTAAAATTACTGATCTGCAACAATATTCCTTAAAGAGGCACTTAAAATAGCCTGACTCCATGAAGGGTGACCTAATTACTGTAACTAAAATCACCATAGTCACAGCAAGTCACAGCAAATAAAAAAGGGACGCTGATATTAGAATACTGCTGTTTAATACTTAAGGGAGCCAGCCGCAGCAGAGAAGCGAAAGCAGAGCTCCCAAGCACGAGGCTGGGCTGTGCTTCTTGCTTCCTTGACCTTGTACAATGGAATGTATACTCTAGCAACACTCATGTCAAAAGAAAAACGCTTTTTCTGAAGTGAAATGCAGAAAGGGTGACAAAGCACAGAACATCAGCCATCTGGTGATGGGGACATTGAATCTATGCTAAGTTTCTTTGTGAGCATTTAGGAATCCAACTTTTACATGGGGGTAGGAATGGGAATGCAACTGCATGGCTTATGTCCAAAATATGTTTGCATTACAATGGCAGAAGTGCAACCTGCACCTATGAAGCAAAAGTCTTATCATGATGGAAGCAATGCCAAGCGATGTGCAGAAGGATAAAACATGCGGGTGGTTTTTCCAATAAGCCCAGTCTGTCCTACCATTGAAATATAGTAATCCTAAATCCATATGCACACAGATTCCTCTTTGGAATACAGAGTCCTAAATGTTCATGAAAGAGAAGCAACTAGCTGTGAGTTTGACAAGCAAATACAGAGTTCCCATTCCATCTCTTTATAAACCTGGTCATGTGGAAATTTGATGGCTAAGACATACCACTAAACACCTAAATATATAAAGACATTATTAGAGAGAATTTTTCCTAAGTATCAAACTTAGCTACATATTTCATAGTCTTCCTAATCTATATAAGCTTGTCTAAAAAAGTACACGTGTGGCATTTAAAAGACGCTATTTTCCGGTCACTTGGGGAAAGGAACATGGAAAGTCCACTCTATAATGGCTTCTGCAGAGACCAGATGTACAGGTTGGAGAACCAAGCTCTCTCCACTGAGCATCTTCCCTGCCTTGCCAATAACCCTCTCCTTGGGCCTTTGGGGCCAGGGAGGTCCCCCAACTACCATCACCAGACTCCCAATTTACCAGAGTTCTTTAGTTCCGTGACCTTTGTATCCATCAGCAGCAATCGCATTTTGGAAAATAATCTTCAGAACCAAAGTAATACTCACAACGAGAACAACCATGATCGTGGCAAGAAGTACTACACACCTACCACACAACAGACGCTGTGCTAGGCACATTATTTAACTGTGATTTCCAATATGGCAGCCATTAGACACATGGAGCTATTTAAATCTAAATTAATTTAAATAAAATTAAATTAAAAATTTAGTTCTTTAATTAGCTATATTAGCCAATTTTCAAGGGCTCAATAGCCATACGTGGCCAGTGACTACCATACGGAATAGCTGTGGTTTAGAAAAATACTACACCAAATGAATTATATAAAATGCATGTTCTTCATTCAAGTCGCTTCTTATTAAAATGCTTTCATGGAAGAAGTTTCAAGATACGGTTGTTATACGACCATCAAAAATGGAAAAATATCATACTTACCTTTGTCAATATTTCCAAATTTAACCACAGTGGTATGATTCATTCAAATGAATTCATCTTTGGGGAAATAAAGAGTAAAACATACTTCTAGCTGAAGAAGCATACCCCAGGAGAGGTTTACACCCATTAAAAGAATTTAGAACATCAGATACAGACTTTCAGTGGAAACAAAGGAATCATATCAGCTGATAATTCAACAGTCACAAATCCATGTTTTTCACCTAACACAAAAACACAGTTTCCAAGCACCGCAGTTTCTGAATAATAATATTAAAAAAAAACCATATCAAAAGAAAACCAATCATCACCATCAAGACTTTTAGCCATACTTAACACAATATTGAAAAACCAAATGTTCTGTCCAGCCCTCCGAGACACCTTTAGAGAAACAAATGTAATCTACAGTCAATTGAAATGTGTTCCAGAGCCCTTTCCAATGGCTTTAATAGGCCTGATGATGTGATTCCCGAGACCAGACTCATCATGACAAGAGGCAAGAAGCTGAAGAAAACACAAGCCTGGGTTTCTCCCGGACCCTTCCCATAAAGGCACATTGAAGGTGCCTGCGGCGGCGACAGAAGCCGTTCACTTACCATGGACTTGGTGAAAGGCCTGGCCAAGGTAAACAGCAGCGTGTACACCCACCAGTGGCGATGAAGGGAGGAGTACATCATGTTTCCAGGGTGCACAGCATTCGATGTGACCCCACGCGGGGAGAGGCGGCGATGGAGCTCATTGGAGAAGAGAATGTTGCAGAGTTTGGACCGGTTGTAAGCCAGCATGGCCCAGTAGTCATTTTTAGATGGAGAGAGGCGGCTAAAGTCTAGGTTTTTTGAGGAATCATTAATATCAGTAAATCTAAAAAAAAAAAAAAAAAAATGACGTGAAGCAGCCAATCTCTGATGTCTGATACAGCTTTTTAAAATTTTTATTAGAAATCTGCAAAACTACAGAGACTACTGAAAACTCAACTGTGTAAACATCGAAACAAAGTTTCTCTTAAAAATACACAATGGTGATTTAACAATATAAACCAAGTGGATCCAAAGATAGACTTAATAAAGGCCCAAACTCATAAATGACGAGGTCTTAACAAACTGAACACCCCCTCCTTTAACATATATTTTTCAAAACCTTCGACGGGAAGTTCAAGGATAATTCAATTAAATGGAAAAGCATCTTAAATAAAGGACTGTTCCTTTTTGGAAACAGAAAGATATCACATTCCTAACCTTTGACAGGGCTTTCTTGGGTTATTTTAGCCAATGCCTGAGTCCTGTATATTTTCATTTGAGCATCCAAGTAAATATATAGATGAGTCTTGCTGCCTCCAAGACTCTTTTCCAGATTAAAAATTAATGATTATAAAGGGGTTATAACCTTGGTGAGGTGCCATCAATAGTCTTATATATGTTTAAAAGACAAATATAAACAAAGCCAAAATGAGTTCTGGCAGAGTCTAATGTTTTTAAGTATACCCACAGCATGGATGTACACAAATCAAAGTAAGTAGTTGATGTTTTATAATTGGGTCTGACAGAGTCGTTAAACACCAGCTGTTTGTTTCTCTCCTCTTTTTCTCTTTCTTCCTTTCTTTTTAAATAACAACAAAGTAATGACTGTTCTTAAAAAAAAAGTAGATCATAACAAAAGAAATTTTCTAGACGATGGTCTTATTTTTGTTAAGGACCTTTGTTAATAGTTTGCTTCATTAAATTAACTCTGGGCATTTGCACTGAGTAATAAGGAAGCATAAGGGTAATCTAGGTAACTGCCATGGAAAATAAAAGCAAAAGGTAAAATGAAAATTACAGAATAATCTGTTGCTACGAGCAGTTCAGTTGAGGTCTGACCAAGAAAAGCATCACAGGGGCAGAGAAAATGCATGTTTTAATGGAAATTAAATATCCCTTTTCTAGGATTCAGTCAATGACATCCAATTTCTAGTGTTAAATGACATTGCTGCTCTAAATTCATCAGCAAACCTGATGGCCAGAAACACCATCATGGATATGGCAATGGGACCTTGAAATTAATTGTTGGCTGTCTGTTTCCAAGTCCCCAAACCACAGGAAGAATGCAGACTTCTGAGCTTAATTGTCTGAAGCAGTGGAACTTAGCGGGAAATTTGAAAATTTATGAGAGATTTTCCTGGTTGTCATAATGATTGCCGGTGGGGGCCAGGGACGGTAGATGTCCTGCGGTGCTGGCGGAGTCTTGTTCAATGAGGACTGCCACGCTGGACATTCACATGGATGAAAAGCCTGTGTATAAATTATCTGAGCCTAGAGCCTAAGTGTCTCTTACATATATGTACAGTTTTAACACCCACTTAATTTCCAGGAGTGTAGTGCAACAATGGTGTAAATGACGAACGAATGCACTTTTAGATTTTGTGATTTTTGGAGGAGGTGAGGTGAGGCTTCGCTCAATGCTGATGGTGTGGGGGTCTGTCATGCCACATGCCCATTAACTGTCTGCATTTGTAAACATCCCACTTCAGGTGATTTATGCGTGGATGTGGGCATCTGATTATTTACCTGTCCTGTAGTCCTGCCCATGCATTTATATTTTGAAACAAATGCTATTTTGCTTCGCATTTATTTTTTTCTTTATATTACAATAAGTTAGCATATTGAATTAGAATATATTTATTCAGGGAAGTTATATTATTTCTGAATTATATTTCAACATAGTAATAAGGTTACAGAAGAGTTGTTACAAAAAGACTGTTAAGAGCCTAATGATCCAAGATACAGGCAATGTGTTAGAAAGGCTACCTTCTCTGAATAGAAAAGAGCATTAAGCATTTAAACAATATCTGAAATCTATAGGATAAATATAACATTCTTCACTCTCTTTACTCTTCTTCTGTCATGTATTGCTGGAAACCCTTATGGACATATTTGTTTAGGCCAACCCAGCTCAGGTGTCACTTCTACCACGAAGCTCTCCCTAACTCTTCTCTTCCACTGCTGGTCGTCACACTGATGTCTTAGGTGGCAGTGGAGGGTAGAATGAAAAAAGCCAGGCAAAGCAGAATGAAATGCATGTTTCCAAGGAAATTAAGTATCCAGTCTCCACGACGCAGTCCATGATATGCCTAGTGTTCAATAATCCTGTCACCTCTCCAAGACTGGTAACAAAGCAAATCATGTCATCTTTACATTGTGTCTGTACATTGTGTCTCTGTCCTTACCAAACCAGATGGCAAGGCATTTGTTCACCTGGTTCCAATGCTAGACTGTGAATCTTTGCAAGGTGGACAGAGAGCCCTTTGCATGTTGCCTAGCACAATGCCTAACACATAGTATAGACTAAATACAGTTAGAGAACCAAAGTTTAATCATGGGTTTGGAATTCCAAACCAAGGGCAAGTCTTCCTCATTACAAAAAACTTCCTTTCAAACCTTGCTCAAAAAGGAAAAATTTACCATTAATTTCAGATCTTCTATTAGAGAGAATGAAGAATGTGGCACTTTGCATGTGGCACTTTCTAATGTTTAGATGAGTTTCCTGCTTTGGTTTTTAAGGACAATGCAGAATAATCTCATGACTGGGGAACACTGCGTTGATTAAACTCCAAAGAGAAGTCACTCATACATAGCTCCCAATTAGACACAAGGTGCGCGCGCGCGCGCACGCACACACACACACACACACACACACACACGATGAGAACTTAAATGGAACCAGGCTGAATGCAGGTTTTAAGGTGGAAGCACAGCTGCTAAATATCAGGCCCACCCTAAGTGGACCCCTAATTTTCTACCCTGACAATATGGGTATTTTTTTATTAAGTTTATTGGGGTAACATTGGTTAATACAACCATATAATTTTCAGGTGTACATTATCATTTGACATCTGTATATTCTATTGTGTGTTCGCCACCCAAAGTCCAGTTTCCTTCAGCTACCATATATTTGATCCCCTTTACCCACTTCACCCTCCCTCTACCTCTTTTTACAATTGACCCCTTTTACTCCGTCTACCTACCCCCTTCTCCCTCACCCCACTAGTAATCACTACTCTATAGTCCTCTGGTAACCACTAGTATATAATCCATGTCCATGAGTCTCTGTTTGTCCTACTCATTTGTTGTTTTTTAGGTTTATATCCCACATATAAGTGATATCATGTGATTTCCAACTTTTTCCGTCTGGCTTATTTCGCTTAAAACCCATTTTTAAGGTCTGATTAGCTTGTATTGACAGTACTGTAGGAAGCAGGAAGGGTGGGCAAGCTTTCTGATTCCTCTGAGCACAGCAGACTTCCTGAAAAAAAAAAAACGATCGTATTCACCTCTCAGCTCAAGAGGCAGTAAAACAACTCTTCAAAGGCTGCCTACTCTATTTTTATGTTGAAAAACTGACAAAGCCAAACAATCATGTCTTAATAGAGTGATCCTCCTACACGTACACTAACGTGTTAACATCTGCTCTCTGGACGTTAACATGTGCTGTGTGAGGGGACCTCTAGTTTGCATTTCTATATATACTGCTCCTTCATTTTTTTTTTTTAACTGAGGATTTTTAAATTACCAAACTAAAGCAATTAGGCTGGATTCTATGTAGACAAAAGCTAGTATGTTCAAAGAATAGAACTGAATTTGCATCAGAAGCTGTGTGTCTGTGTGCGTGTGTGTAGCAACTTGACACTCAACACAGCTGTGGCCATTTAGAGTTGTTCAGCCAGCATTCACTCTTTTCATTCTATTTTAATTGTTATCTGAAATTTTTTCACAGCAAGGAGGTCAAGTTCTCGTTTTAATATGATGGATTTTAGGTATGCAGAAACTCAGTTCACTTGCTAACACTCCAGATAAGTAACTAAAATACAGCGAAGACATGGGGAGGCTAATAAATATTTTGCCTTGGGGCAGTCTGGTATAATATTTTCTGCAAACATAGGACTTTATTTTTCCCCTAACAGGGGGTCTTGACTCCAAGAAGAGATGCTGCCAAGGTTTATGGAGGTAATTAGATATTGGCACGTCCATTTTACAGCACAGCTTAGGGCCCTGGGTCCTCGAGCAGTGAGCAAGTGCTTTCCCAGTACTGTGCACCCAGTAGTCACACTGGCTCTGGGATGCTGTGGAAGGTGGTGGAAGCGTGATCAACAAACCAGCATGAGGGAATTAACGTTTTGTAAAAACACCCTTTGATATGTACAAAGGATAATCAGAAAGCAGAAAACCAGGACTGATCACCAGACAGGAGTGAGCCTCAGAACACATGTCAGGAACGCCTTGTCTGTACACTAAAATGGATATAATTCAAGAGACCAAGACCCTTCCTTCCAATTCATCTTTTAAATGAAATTAAGATTCAAGTCTCCAAGGTAGGAACGAATTACACTGCAGTGAAGGAGAGAACAAAGACGTCACATGAAATACCATTTGAGATACAGATTTACAAAGGGAAGAGAGCAGCTGACAATCCAACATAATCTCCCATAAATACCAGCTCATTTAAACATATCCCGTGGTGCCCTCCACATCTGGCGAACGATTGGGGCTGGCAGATTTATTTCCGGAGCTCACTCTCCTGCACCCGCCCCCGCAGCAGCTTCCCTCACTCCTTAACAGGGCCACTCCACTTTCTTTCACAAACCTGGTGTGATTTGCAAAGATAAGGATGTCCAGATTTTGTTACCACCTAATTACTAGATGTTTCATGTCTTTTAACATGGAGGAGGATTATTACTGGCATTTTCCTTTCATTTCGGCCATCATAAATTTAAAATGGTAAAAGTAAATCTATCTGCAGTATGTCACTTATACCATAAGCCCCTGTGTTTGGGAGTGATAAAGGGTTCAGACTAACCCTTGGCTGGTCTTTCTCTTCCAAGTCCCAGGGGTTACATTTTATGGAAGCATGATTAAAAAAATAAGCTTCATTCTGGGTCACTAAAACATTTCAGGACTTAAGGGAGAGAAGAAGGGGGGCTGGGGAAATAGGCACTTGCACATTATTTTTTCCAACTACTTTGCTAAGAATGAAAGCTCCCAACCACACCAGGAAAATCTCCCTAACATGCATTAAATCTGGCCTCACCCAGCAAGTCCTTTGTCTTTGCTGAGTGCTTCCCTTTAGACAAATAGTTGTTTATACAACTCGAGAAACAACTATGGTGAAAATACGATGAAATTTTCAAATGTCTTTTTAGTCAATTGAAAATTCTCCTAATGGCAATAGAAAAGAAGTGCCATCTGATGTTTTAATTGAAATTTTAACCAAAAGAGGCATGGCCAGATTTCTAATATGTTCTAACTACAGTACTTCCCTTTCTACAATTACACAGCTAATGTCTGCATTGAATTCCCTAATTTCTCATTATAAAACAATTGGATTTCATCTCACAGTCTTTAATTGCATTGTTTCTCCTGCTAGAATAACTGCATATTCTTCTTGGTGAGATGTTGAAGTTGTTGAATGACAAATCAATAAAGGTCAGGCATTCAGATTTAATCAATTATTATTCCATCTCAAAGCAAAATCAATGAATGGCTAAAGCATAGTGGTGAAAACAATCTACATAGCTGTAGACAAAAAAAGAAAACCCACATAATCCCCCATAATCACAAAAAAGACCTCGAAAAATTAAGTAAGCCAGGTTGAGTATATCCACATTTTTCAGAGTAGGACTAATGAAAATTATTTTCAGAAAGAGCCTTGGGGGAACATTAGCTGGTGCAATGAAGAAGATGAGAGAGTAAAACACTGACTTCTAACCCACCTATGGGACTCCGAGGAGACCACGACAACACGGGCTGGGGCTGAGCGGCACAAGACGTCCTGAAGGAGCTGAACAAGGTAGAAATGCCCCAGGTGATTCACCTGGAAGGTAGTCTCCAGGCCATCTTTTGTGAGGCTCCAAGGTAGAGCAAAAGCTGCTGCATTGCACACGAGCACATGCAGAGGCCTGAAAAATAAAATATCCAACACTGTGAAGACATAAACACTCTAAAAAAAGGATAACTCGTGCTCCCTGAGGCATAACCAATTCTTCAGTATCTTCAAAACTCCAGTCACTTGGAAATGGGATGCAGTGGAATGTCGCATCTTAAACCATTCTGGGGAAGGGCCTGGACTTGGCAACTCTCCTGGGTTACGGCGGACAAGGGGGCTTCTGGGGTGCAGAACCACACCCGGCAGGCCAACATGTGTTGGCTACCCTGGTTGAAATCTAGGTTCTACCACTTAATTGAATCTATGCTTCTTAATTCGTCCAATTTCCAGTTTCTTCACCTGTAAAATCAAAATAGCCCTTAAATATAAGAAATAAAGGAGAAAACATGCTGTAAAAAGGTGGAAACAGCACTTAGGAGGTGCTAAGTAAACAAATCAAGGTAAAAATGCTCTGTCTAAAGAGTTAGGCACATATTATTTGAACATATTCCTTCTAAAGGTCAGATTAAATCTACATTTTAGAAATGAGCTTTGAAAAATAGTGGAGGCCAGTTATATTTTCTTTTGTATATATTTAATTTCATTATAAATTTTTTTAAAATAAAAGTAAGCCTTTCCTGTGAATCAAACTCCTAAATCCTCATAATGAAATTGTATTTACAGTAAATCATCCTGAATTACTAATAAGAACTGTATACAGAAATATATTCAAGGCTATCAGTGTTTGTAATTGCAACATAAAGGCAACGAATTAAAGTTAAAATAAATGTACAATTGGTAAATCATTAAATGAATTTGAATATATGTGTATGATAGAATACTATGTGGCCATTAAAATGATTACAAATAAGCAAATCGATTGACCCTGTAAAACACTGATGTTAAAAAATAAAATATCTACTGCTGTATGATCATATTTACACATGCACACACAAAATAGTAACGAAGAATACACAAAAATGTTAACAGTAGTTGTTTCTTGGAGTGGGTGGAACCCAATGTATACTAAATCATTTTCTTTCTGAGTTCATTTGTATTTTCTTAATTTTTTTCCTTAATTAATACATGATATCTTTATAATAAGGAAAAATGCAATCAAATATATCCTTTATAGAAAAAAAGCATTTGGGGAATTTAGCTAACAAATAAGAGAAAAAAAGACAGCATAGAGTTTTATAGTGTCACTGGATTAAAAGGCCACTGGATTAAAAGTTCAAAGATCTGCGTTTTGTCCCAGTTTCAGACAAATCACCAAGGTCTTTGAGTTTCTGAATCCTGCCTGTAAAATCGGAGGCTGGAAATTGATGATTTCCATTTCCTCATGCAGCTCAGATTCTATGCCAATGGCTTTATTTCCTACGTGATATAGAAAATATTTCCTATACTTTTATTTTTAAAATTCAATGTTCTTTTCATAGAAGTTTTCATAGAGCTATCACTTTTTGCAATAGTCTGATTTTGTTCCATCCTCATGGAAGACTATAGCTGAAGAGTCATGAGTTTAAAAAAAAAAATTGGTATGCAATAAAGGGAAGCATAAAAAAAAGTGTCTAAAAACTAAAATAATCTATTATCTAAAGAAGGTAAAAAGAAACAATGGAAAAATACATGCAATGCTATAAAAGACCCATATTTTCACTATATAAAGAGTGTTTATAAATCAATAAGAAAAACTTTTTCTGAGTCTAACAGAAATATTGACGACATTTTAAAAATTCATAAAACTAGGTTACAAAACAACTAGTACAAGATTTAACATGTTGAACTCTACTAGTAGCAAAATTTTAAATAGGATTTTTTTTACCTATTAAATTAGCAGATTTGTTATTATTGTTATTATATTTTTATTATCTCATATAAAGCTGGTGAGTATATTCCTGAGCCCTGGATATTAAATGGAAAATATGTATCATGAGAATTAGAAAAATTCACATTATTTCACCCAGTAATCCTCTTTCCGAGCAGTACACAGGGGGGCAGTGCTGAGGAAGCAGTTCTAGAGGGAGAAATATTTTATTATCAATAATGTTTAGAATTGCCATTGCATGATAATAAAATACACAGCAACCTTTACTCAGTTTTATTATTGGTTTTGAATTTTCTACAAACAATGCTCCCCCATTTTGCCTACACGCAGGGCAGACCACTCCCTCAGCCCCCTCTCATCCCCTCAATATATCACTGCATCTATATGGGATCCTAAAAGATATGTACACCAGGAACATGCAAATGGGACCTTATCTGAAAAAAGGGTCTCTGCAAATGTAATTAAATTCAGACCTTGAGATGAGATTATCCTGGATTAAGACAGAAATGATCAATGACTAGTGTCCTTACGAAAGAAGAGAAGGGCAGAAGACACTTCGAGAAGGAGATGTGAAGGCCAAGGTAGAGACTGGAGTGTTTCATCCACAAGCCAAGGAATGCTAAGGATTGCCCACCAGAAGCTAGCAGAAAGGCACTGCATGGATCCTCCCTTAGAGCCTCTAGAAGGAACCAACCCTGCCAACACCTTGAATTTGGACTGTTAGCCTCCAGAGATGTGATAGACTAAATTTCTGGGTTTTTTTTAAGTCAACAAATGTGGTAATTTGTTATAGCCGCTCTAGGAAACTAAGACACGTTTCTAAGATTCTTTCCTAAAGAAATACTCAAAATTTATATAAAAGCTTAGGCATAAGGATGAGTAATAATTATATATAAGTGAGTCAGAATTATAAAACTCTATATGAACTAGAAGCAACTTAAAATCTAGCAACATAAGAATGATGAGTAAAACCCCAGTATTTTGCAAGGTACCTTCCCAGATAAATCATTTTACTTCTTTTGTCTCTACATCCTTCCCTTTATCCACAAGAGAACATAAAATTCTTCAAAGCTGATTTTTTTTTTTTTCAGTGTTTCTCTGTCTTTAAGACAAGTCTGGGCATTTGGAATTTTGACACCATAACCTCTTGATGACACCTCCTGTAGTTACCTTTATCCTTGCCTGCACATTTTCTCAAGGAAATGCAAACTTGTGTCAAGCAAAGAAACTTGCTTACCAAAGACCCAGCCTGGAGGCACGAACCCACAGAGGACCTGGGAAACCTTTTCCTGTTTCACCAAATTTCAATACTCTTCATTAATGTTAATTGCACAACACCAGAGGGAAAAATGTACCCTCTACCTAAAACTTGTCACCTCCGTTAATTAAATACAGGCTTATGGAATATGAAACTATAAAATGCTAAACTTCTTTAATTGTAATGGCACTTAATTGGCTTGTACTAAAGGAAAAGAATTCCTTTAGCCTCACTTTAATGAGGTTTTTATTATTCAAATGGCACATTTTGCTCTGTTTTGACTAAAAGCCATAGCGATTCAAAAGGCTCTGAGATGATGAATATTTACAAAATATCAAAAGGAAAGTTCAAACTATAAAGACAGTACGGAAACAAAAATAGTATCATTTTGATTCTAAAGTTTATGCTATTAGTCAGCACTTTCAGGGACTGGCTTTTTTCTTCTTTGGTGGATTCTGGTCTGGGAGGGATGAGTAAGGACAGAAAGGTTGTCTTTCATGTATAAACTGGAATTCCAATGTTGTTGTGGGGGGGGGGCGGGGAGAAAGGAGGCGGGGGAGAGAGAGGGAGGGAGGAAGGAAAGAGGGAGGAAGGGTAAGAAAAAGCGCTTGTCCTCTGTGGTGCTAATCTGCCTATGGAGAAAGCCCCTACCTCGCTATTGCGTGGGCCTAGGGCATTCTCTGAACCTACTGGTAACAGGATCTCATACGTACCCACCCCAAATCTAAATTCTTCATCTTCTTTCCTTAAGTCTCCTCCACTTCCTGATGCCCTTATTTCTTCAATGTGTGATACTCTTTAACCAGTCACCTGATATAAACACTTAGGAAATATTTGCTATCCCATAGTCTCTATGACTGTAGGATAGAGACAATACCTCTAGACTTTTAGACCTCTAGACTTTTCAGGGATTCTTAATATGTTCTGGAATGCCTGACATTTCCAATGGAGTGAGTGTTATGTTCTGCCTAGTTCTGATTTACAGGTCAACTGTACCCACCCATTCTCAACTGCTGTGAGCAATGACTTCTCCAGAAAATTGTCCTTGACTGGCGGGTGTCATCACATCTGGAAAGTCATGCCCCCCACCTAGATGCTCTCTGAAAAAAGAAGCCCAACTCTAGGGTATAATTTCTTCTCCAAGGCTCCCTGTGGGATCAGGCTCACACTAGTTTCTAGTTGAACACAATCTGTTTCCCTCTTTCTTCTTTTGAGAGCATTCCTCCAATAAATCATCGGACCAAACATCCCCATCTCAGGCTTGATCTCTAGGGAACTCAAGCTCAGACAACCAGTTACTCCTGCTTCTGGTTCTGATGTTGTTAGCTTTGGTCACTGCAAGAGCCCATACCTGGCCTTGCCATCTCTGCTTTCTCCCATTGTGAATACTGGGGCCACGTTAAAAACATTTCGAGAGTGTAACAGGAATATTTACAAGATATTTTTTAAAAATTTATAAAACTAGATTATAAATAAGCAGGACAAGATTTAATATGTTAAATTCCACATCTAGCAAAAATTAGAATAAGATCATTTCTACATATCCAATTAACAGATTTATAACATCATTATATTTTTATTATGTGTAAAGCTGATCAGAAAATACATTCCTACACCTTGGATATGTGTTGTTTTAAGACAATACATTTGTGGTAATTTATTACAATAGCAAGAGAAAACAAATACAGCGAGGTAATAAATGTTTTCTATTTTAAGTCACCAAGTTTGGGGGATATTAATTATCTGTTGTTTAAAACAGCAACAAATAACTAATATATGCATCATACTATGTGAAAGAAGCCAAACTCAAAAAGCTACATACAGAATACTTCCACTTATATAACATTCTGGAAAAGACAAAACTCTAGGGACAGAAAAAAATCTATGGTTGCCATGGGCTGGGTGTAAGACAAAGGGGTGTAGGGGAAATCTGAGGGGTGATGGAACTGTTCCATATCCTGACTCCATGACTATGTGTTTTTCACAACAATAAAAAGGGTGAATTTAACTGTATTTATAATTAAACAATGTAAAAAATGGAGAAAACAGTAATGCTTTGTGTGGCTCTAATGGTACTGATCATATCCCCAAGATGAGTCATTTGCATAACTGTATACCAACTACACCCAGTGGGACTCTAGTAACTGGACCTCATTCACCTTCACACCTCTGGAGCGATTCACAGAGCACCTTGCACCTGCCATGTGATTAATACAAAACTGCTGAACTTAATTGAAGTCAAGTAAAATATGCAAGGACTATTTATAATGTGGTTTGCTCTGAGTTCCAGGAGAACAAATTAGATAAAGATTTTAAAATCTACTTGCTGAGAATACAGGAAAACATAACATGGTAGAGATTAGAGAATCTTTGGCCTTGTCTACGGGACTCAGGCTGACTGTCCTCTGTCCTTTCAAGAGCCAGCTTAAATCCCGCATCTCTTGAAGAAACTCTCTGAACCACCCCAGCCAAAAGAATGGCTCCTCATCCGAATTTGTAAAACATTTAGTCTCTGCATAGTTCCTTAGGCAATTGCTTGGAGTTAGTCTTGGAGCAGACTTCCTGAATGCTCTGATGATCTCAAAAATCCTTCTTTGTATAGTTTTATGACCTACTTAGGTTGTAGGAAAAAGGGTGTAGTCTCACAGTTTTGTCATCATTTTATGGATGAGAAAATTAAGCTTCAAAAATGTTTTGCCAGTAATTGCAGGAGCCAGAATTCAAAAACAGGACTACCTGCCACTGAAACCTTTACTAAGCCATGAAATACATGCGCTTTAAAACAAGAGAATAGGAATGTGTACTCCTGCGGGCCTAAGAGGTTGAACATAGACAGTGGTCTGTCTGACGGTGCGCCCCAGAGTTGTTCAGCGTGTACCCCATGTAGCAGTGCTATCACGTGACGATAAGAAATCAATAGAATAAAATGCGTGAACTTCAGCCTCTCTCCAAACTGGCTCTCATTCACAGTAAGGACAGGAGTGGGGATTTCTGGACAGCAAGGAATTTCACGACATTGTTACCACATTTCTTTCTGATCCCGGCTCAAGAACTACACAATGCTTTCTTGTCTTCCTTTAGTCTTCCACTTAGATGGATCTAACAGAATCCATCCCTCTGCCCCAGCTACCCTTTTCATCTCCCAAGGGTTACTCAAAAGACACTTCCTTCCCCAAGAATACTTGCTCCTCATCTGGGAAATAAGCAATATCCCCTCTTTTGAAATTCCTAAATACTCTCCCTAGATCTTTTACAAGGTTGATGATAGTGTGATTGACAGAAAGACAGACACAACCGAAGGACACAAGTCCTTTGACTGAACTACCAATAGACAGTTGCATGGGACAGGAGACCCAGCTGTTTCTCAAGTTCCCTGACCTTCTAGTCCCCAGCAAGGCACCAAGCCACTAGTGATATCAACCCAATGGGTGGGGGCCCAGCATAGAGATGCCAGGATCCCATCAGCATCCTCTAAAAATGTCCGCTGCCATAGTCAACCCTGCTGACTATGCTGGACGCTCATCAGTAATGAGAAATGACCCAACCCCAGCATGCCCCGAGTGTTTTGTGAATGTCACCTCCTGAGATGAAGCATCTCCCAGGAGGCTTGGCCTTCAGTCCTGTCTGGGGTGAACCTATTCCTACATTATTTAACACTTTTTATCACATGCTACATATGTAAATGTTATCTCTGCCAATAGACAACAATCGATGCCCATAAGGAGAGAAGTCTCTGTTTGCCTAAGGTCTTGCCTGTAGTAAGAATTAAGCTTTGTGTACATATCTGAATGGATACATCTGAATCAATGCTATTTCTCAATGACATTTGGTCTATAGAACATTACATAGCCATGTTTTACAATATATTGTCCTCAAAAAAAGTGACTTGAGTAGGAGGAAAAAAGTTATTTGGTTCTGGCTGATCAATAAAGACAGAGTTATTTATGCTTTTGAGATAAGACTGGCCCATAATGACTCAAGGAACCTAAGAATCAGATATGTAATTTCAAACCTGAGAACTTAGAAGTATGCTATAAAAGATCTGAGGAGCAGTAGCAACCATCACGGCATAGAGTTAGAGTGAAGATCTGTAAATCACATTGTAATGTGCTCCCCACCAAAAATGAGGCAGACTTTTACAGGTTAAATAAACACCCTGAGGAGTGTTAACACAATTGTGGCTCTTAGGGATTCCATTTCAGACACAGCAAAAGAATGAGCTAAGTGGAATGTTACATACAGGGAAATACTTTTCAATTCCTCCCTGAAACAGAATGTCACACCATCTGAGGCACTTCTCAAGCAAGTCACAAGAATTCATACTATTTGGAAATACAGTGAATTTAATAGAAGGGGCCTAAGGACTCAAAATATCCCCCAAAATTGTTTCTCAGTTTTACCTGCTGTTCAGCTATCTATTCCTCCCAGAAAATAAGGGAAAAAAACATTATAGAATTTCAATGTGGATTCTGCTTAAGTAACTAGTTAGGCAAGTTTATTTTGAATTTACAGATGGCAGCATAAAACAGAACACAGCAATTCTCTTCTACAGTACCTCAACCCAGTGAAGATTCTTTACATTTCGGCAAACCACCAAGACCTCAGCTATCCAAAATACAGGGTGTTTGCTACTGGTCGAATTCAAGATGATTTTTTGGTGGTATATAGGTGAACTTTAAAAAAAATACTAGGAAAAAATATGTAATTAGTCTTTTAAACTCACAACGATAATAATGATTAAAAGGGAATGATAATACCTACCTTGTTAGATAGTTATGAGAATTAGAGAAAACTGGTAAATTTTTAGCAATGGCCATGACATTTTCTGTTTCCTAGACCTTGAGCTATACTTTGGGAACATGATATCTATCAATAATTCAGAGATATAAAATCTGTGTATAATTTTCTCCCACGTTTATAAAATACCTATACTTTGTTTCCCATGCCATTACTCAATATCTCTGGGAGATAAGATTCTGAGTAAATATGCAAGGAAATAAAACAAATAACACAAGAGAAATATGAACACATAAAATCAACATCAGCTTAGGTGGTCAGTGATCATCCTGCTATGTTTCTAAATTTTTAAAGGACACACATATTTCAAGAATGTGAGGGACACCATCAAGTATTAAAATAATAATTAACCCAGAGTGTGTTCAGCTGTCAAGATAACCTAGCCACACTTTTTTTTTAAGTTGGAATAGAGAAAATAATCTGAATAAATCAGTGGGAATAGAGCAGAGCACTGGCTGTATCCTCTGGAGACGACCAAGAATTTTTCATTTCATGCACCATTTACAACTTCTTATAGTGAATTCCAGAACATACACTTAACAGAAAATGGAAACATTTTTGTTTTTGTTATTTCCTTTAATTTTTTCCTCATGTCCATTATCTTGATTAAATTTTCTCATCCCATCATATGTAGTCCCAGAAGCAAAACCTCAATCCCATTGTTTCTAAATAGGGGCAAATGTATAACAGGAAAAATGCATCAATTTGATAATTATGTCACCGATGGCACTTGATCCAATTGACATGATATCTCGAATTCAGGTCTGACTCTTTTGTGTTACAGTTCCCAGTTGTTCCCAATTTTCTCCTGCCCTCTGCATTTGGTACTTTACTGTCTTGTGTTCTGGGAATATTTAAGAAAGTGAACAATCAATGATGAGTACAATAAGGATGGCAGAGTGGGGAGAGTAAGAATAAATAACTTCAACTGCACTTATAACCTAGTCACCTCACTTGAACATTGCTCTCATAGATTGAGAATATGCAAATGAACCAAAGTCTCTCTTGGCAAATTCCCATTTGTTCATCTGACAAATGAATCATGGTCACGTCCTTAGGAAATTCACTTGTGATATGAAAGAAGTCTTGGGAGGCCAAATTGAAGTTTAGTAAACTCCACGAGAGAATTCAAGGAATGTGAATATTAGTCATATAAATGAAAGAAGGGAAGAAGCTGGCAGATATGGAGGGTTGGGGCTGGCATTATTTAGAGCAGAGGGAATACGTTTTTCACTATGTCCTTCAGTTTTCTCATATACAAAATACAGTAAGTCATAACAGTAAGTCATATACAAGACACAGTAATTCAATGGACTAGAAACCTCTGAAGGACAGTCACCCCTGTATTCCCACACCTACCACCATACCTGACATACAATAGAAGTTGTTGAATTACTGAATCCTTGAAAATTAAAAATCTCTTGTGAAAGCTCTCTGCATCTTTTTCATACCTATTAAGCTCACTGTCATTTGTTTTTTAAAAGCACTGACTGTATGCATGCAGTCAGTGCTTTAAAAAACAAAAACAAAACATAGAGTCTCTATGTCATCATTGTCCACAATGCAGTCTTTTATGTGCCACTTGCCTAATTTTTTGTCAAATTGAAGGACCACCAATATTTAATTTTAAAAAAATGCAATGGGAACTAACTCATCGGTATTTCTCAAAATCACCATTTGCAAAAACATCTGCTAAGTGGGGTAGCTGCTTTTGTTTTGGGTTTTAAAAATTAGTATATGCTACAATAAAGAGAATACTTGCCTGTGTACATGTTATGTGTAAGTGGTGGTATATGAACTTTGGAGAGCTCAGGTCTATGACTCACAGGGCTTGGTCAGGTAGGCTGCCTGGCAGTGGAAGTATTAAGTTAACAGTCCATGTGGCCCTACAATACACATCCCTTACTGAAAAACTGGAATTATCCAGGAAACCAGAGTGAAGGACTAGAGCTAGTAGTAAGTTATTTGGCTATGCCTACTAAGGACACATTGACTCTTCCAACAAAAAAAATGTGCCTTCTCTCTTTGACTAGGATTTCCTTGTGGGAGGGTCCTTACATCCACACCACACGGTGTCCAGAACAGGGTCTTGCGCATGGGGGATTTCTGGCATTTGTTGATAGCACCTCTATTAAAACAATACCTGGACATCGTCTCTAAGTAAAACGCATTCCTATAAATACTTCACTCAGTTGACGAGTGGGAAAATAAAGGCAATGAAGAAACATAGTAGCATTCCTTCAAATTAAAAGTATATTTTGTAGACATAATGCAATATTAAGCATTACAAGCCATTATTTAAAAACTTCTGCAATACCATGGATGCATAAATTCTGCTGAAAAAATTTAGTTTTTTATATATTTGTAGAATAGCTGTAAGTACCAGATGATGATTTCACTACCGTATGCAATAAGAATTTATTTAAAACCTATCCCATACAGTTACAATGAAGGGTTTTAATGTGGGGAGGTGGAGGTGAACCTACATTGACAACAGGAAAAAAATTAGTTGGCGAATGTGCTCAAGTGCATGGTCAAGTCACTCAAACAATAAAACATCTCATACATTTTGTAAATTTCCTTGCCAATGAGGACTCTTTTCTGTTTTGCCTAGAGATATATGGAGCTGTAATAGAGTTCAGAAAGGCCTTGACAGCTGTGTGCTGCCATTCAGATCTGAAAGATTCCATGTTATGATAAAAATTAATGTACTCTGACATCCTCTGGGACTCCCTGGGCCCTGGGAATAGCTAATGAAGAAATACAATCACAGCCTAGCCCGAGAACAGCATGCAGCTCTGGAGTTGAGGATTAATTCAGATGTGGTGGCAGTGTGGCCCTCTGTCATCAGCTATAAAGCAACCAGACCCCGGTGTCAAAGGGAGCCAGCACTGATTGGTTAGAATTATTTCCTGGGTCAAGGGAGATCAAATAAACAAAAAGTTCCACAAAATAATTGAGCCTGAGTTAGATTCTATCTATTACTTTGTGCCAATGCTCTCTTCTTAAACCAAATAAGGGTCACTTAACATCTTGGTCTTTTGTTGGCTATGATCATAGACTTGACAACTTATTCCCAGGGCACGTGCTTCCTCAGTGATTAGAGGACCCCTGGGCATGTCCCAAAGGAAACTTCTTCAAGAGGGGCTCAGAAAGGGTCGTGGTGTTGAGCTTGAGAAGAACGCTGATCCCCAGAGATGTTTCGCCATCCCCCCAACTACCTTCCAACACCTTTAGCCCCTAAGTACCATGATGTCTTCAAAGAGGGCAAAGCAATGAGAATAATGTTCACAGTCCCATTATTTGTAGTAGCCACAAAGCAGAAAAAAAACAAATGTCCATCAACTAATGAATGGATAAACAAAATGTGGTCTATCCATATAACGGCATATTATTTGGCAATAAAAAGCAATGAAGTACTGATATATGCTACAACATGGATGAACCTCAAAAAACATCAGGCTAAATGAAAGAAGGGAGTCACACAAAAGAGGACATACTGTATGATTCCAATTCAGATGAAATGTCTAGAATAGGCAAATTGGTAAAGACAGACAGTAGATTATTGGAGGGGGTAAGGAGGAAGGTAAGAAATGACTGCTAATGAGTACAGGTATGGAGTTTCTTTTCAGGGTGATAAAAATGTTCTGGAATTAGTGGTGACATCCTTTATAGCTGATGACAGAGGGCCATGCTGCTACCACATCTGAATATTCTACAACTCAATGAATATACTAAAATCCATTGAATTGTGCACTTTAAAATGATGAATTTCACACTATATAAATTACACCTTAACTTTAAAAAAATATCCCTGGCTCTGAAAAGCCTACCCTGAAACTCACAAAATGAGTTAGGTAGCCCCTAGCTGGGCTCTTTCCCCACTCCCTAGAGCAACAATGGCTAATAGCTCTCCAGGCCCTGTCCACTTTATCCTTTATATTTCCACCATGAGTGAAAATTGAGACTTAAGCAAAATACAGTGAATTCAGAAAAAAACAAAGTTTCATTTTTTTGTGGACAAGTGATAGGTGACACAAAGATATGAAGTTTTGGTCTATGACATTTTTTGAGCCTTATTATTAGAATTTTACCATGGCAAGCTGAATTTATTTCTCAACATCTAAATTCTAACCATTGTTTAAAGGTTTAGGTTGAAATTATTAAAAATTGACACATTATTCACTGTATTCTACAACCTTATGGTATTATTTTGCTAATTTATCATCTCCACTAAATAATTATTGAACACCTAGGGGAAAATGTATTATTAGTATATTTTTTCAAAAACATTTGAAATATATATTTAAAAAACAGAATGTGATATTCTGAAATATGAATAGTTGTGTTAATAGAGGGGTATATATAGTATATACATGAATAAAAGTTTATGATTAGATTTGTTTTAAAATAATCTAGAAAGAAAAAGACAATAGATTGAATAAAATTGACCATATCTTGATAATTATGGAAGCTGGGCAAAGGGTATGCGAAGGTCCTTTATAATTCTTTTCTTTCTTGTGTATATTTGAAAATCTATATAGTGAAAAAAATCAGTATATTACATGAAGTAGAAGATCAAGTCAGTGATTTGGAAGGTAAGGTAGCAGAAAACACTCAATCAGAACAGCAAAAAGAAAAAGAATCCAAAAAAATGAGGATAACCTAAGGGGCCTCTAGGACAGCATTAAGCGTACCAATATTCACATCACAGAGGTACCAGAAGGAGAAAAGAGAGAAAGGAAACGAAAACATATTTGAAGAAATAATATTGGAAAACTTTCCAAACCTGCTGAAGGAAACAGACATACAAGCCCAGGAAGCACAGAGTCTCAAACAAGATGAACCCAAAGGGGACCAGACTAAGACACATCATAATTAAAATGTCAAAGATTAAAGACAAAGAGAGAACCTTAAAAGCAGCAAGAGAAATGCAGTTAGTTATCTATAAGAGAGCTCCCATAAGACTGTCAGCTGATTTCTCAATAGAAATTTTGCAGGCCAGATGAATTGGCACAAAATAATCAAAGTGATGAAAACCCAAGACCTACAACCAAGATTATTCTACCCAACAAAGCTATCATTTAGAATCAAAGGACAGATAAAGAGCTTCCCTGAAAAGAAAAAGCTAAAGGACTTCATCACCACCAAACCAGTTTTATAAGAAATGATAAAGGGAATTCTTAAAAAAAAAAAAAAAAGACTAAAAACATGAATAATAAAATGGCAATAGCTACATATTTATTAACAATTACTTTAAATGTAAATGGATAAAATGTTTCAATGAAGAGTCATAGGGTGGCTGAATGGAGAAGAAAATAAGACCCCTACATATGCTGCCTACAAAAGACTCACTTCAGACTGAAAGACACACAGGCTGAAAGTAAAAGGATGGAAAAATATATTTCATGAAAATGAAAATGAAAAAAAATCTCGGGTAACAATACTTATACCAGACAAAATAGATTTAAAACAAAGGCTATAGCAAGAGACCAAAAAGGACCCAGTAATCCCAATTCTGGATATTTATCCAAAGAAACCCAAAACACTACTTTGAAGGGACATGTGCATCCATATATTCATAGCAGTATTATTCACAGTCGCCAAGATATGGAGACAAACTGGGTGTCCATCAAGCGATGACTAGATAAAGAAGAAGTGATACATATACACAATGAAATATTACTCAGGGATAAAAAAGAATGAAATCTTGCCATCTGTGAAAACGTGGATAGATCTAGAGGTTATTGTGCTGAACAAGTTAGACAGAGAAAGACAATTTGCATATGATTTCCTTTATGTGTGGAATCTAAAGAACAAAATAAATGAACAAACAAAACAGAAACTCATAGATACAGAGAACATTTTGATGGTTGCCAGATGGGAGCAGGTGGGTGGGGGAAGGAGTGAAAAAGGAGAAGGGATTAAGAAGTACAAATTGGTAGTTACAAAATTGTCATGAGGATGTAAAGCACAGCATAAGGAATATAGTAAATAATATTGTAATAACTATGTATGGTTTCAGATGGGTGAACAGTTGATAAATTATATAAATGTCTAATCACTGTGTTGTACACCTGTACAGAACATCATCATAGTGCAACAAAAAAATTAGAACCTAGCATCCAACAATTCGAGATTGGTTAAATAATTTTACCTATATGCAACAGATTACTGTAAAGTTCTTAAAATTCAGATTAGAGAAATATATTTAATAACATGAAAAATGCCACGGCATACTTAGTATGAACAAAATTATGTAAGTTTGAATAAACTTCATACCCACTTGTGTGGCTATAAGAAAAAAGGATGTCTATAATTTAAGTTTAAAAAAAAAGGACAAGAAAAAGTGTTTGCAAGGATGTGAAGAAACTGGGATTTTCATGTATTGCTAATATGAATGTAAAATGGTGCAGAAGCTGTGGAAAAGAGTTTGGCAGTTCCTCAAAAAGGTAAACATAAAGTTACCATATGATCCAGCAATTCTACTCCTAGGCTTATACTCAAGAGAAATGACAATATATATCTACACAAAAACCTGTCCATGAATGTTCATAGCAGCATTATTTCTAAAAGCCAAAAAGTATAAACAGCCCAGATGTTCATCAGCTGATGAATGGACAGAGACTACCCAGGACTTGAGGCCCAGTTGTTGCATGGGCTGTGCTCAGTGCCCCACACGGCAGTGCATAAAAATAACTTGAAGCTTTTAAAAAATCTAAATGCCCAGTGTGCACCCCAGAACAATTAAGTCAACATCTGGGGGTAGCAGCCAGGTGTCAGTGATTTATGACAATCCCCAGCTGATTCCATGGCACAAGTTGAGACCCACTGTTCCCAAGCGACAGCCTCATGGAAGTTTGGAGATCTGATGAGGAAAACTGAGGCACTGCTGTCCTTTTACATGGAAGACACTCTGCCAAGATCCATTTCCCAAAGCTATATTGTTTGTGAACTTACCCATTACTTGAACTTCTGAGACAAACAGAAACCTTTATCTTCTTTGTTTTTAGTTATCAATTATTGCATAATGTCAGCTCAAAAATCTTTTTGATTATGAGTCGGTGACTGTACTATAACAGCAGTATAAGCCTACAAGGCAAACTAAACTTTTCCGCTAATTGAGAGGATCTGTTTATATTTTTCTGAATGACAAGGTATTGAGTAAATACTTACAAAATGAAGAAAATAAAGTACTCATAATATTAAAAACAAATTGCAGGGACAAGTACTTCAACTAAAAATATAATATTCCTTGGGGATTTCCAGCAGGCTGCCACAGTGTCACACTGTTGATTTATTTCAAATGTATATTCAAGTTTTTAGGCTAAGAAGAACTAGCTTCTCAACAATTTACTGGGGGAAAAAAGATGGTTCTCATGTTATTAAAATGTGATTTCAGTGTGGTTGAAACACAAACTTCCCAACATGTCAATTATGTAAAAGCAGAATTCCAATGTGACAATGGGGGTGGTTAGATGGTAGGTACAAGGAGAAAACCAAGCTAGATTCATGGGTCAAGTTGGGAAATATAATTCTGAACCACAGACACTGAAATGCCTTTCCCAAGTCTTACATAAACCAAGAGTTCTCTGAGAGTAACCAAATACGAACCCTAACATCATGGATTTGCTGTGTCAGTGGCTGTGTAGGTGGTCTCAGTGTAGGTCAATGAACAGGCTTGGTGGGGCTCAGAGGTGTCAGTCTCTGTCCAAGCCAAGCAATGCCAGGCTAGCCTGTTCACATGACCCATGCCACACCAAGAAGCCCTGGCTCCTAACAGATAAATGTGTTTATAGATTCCTAGAAGGCAACATTTATGTTATTTCTCTAAAATAACTACTTGACATATGATTACTTTAAAATTTGTTTCCCAAGATCTAGAAACATATAACCTCCATGCCACCCAAGAAGGTACCAATTCAAGAACTCTGAATGGCTGAGAATTGGTACCTTACGAGCAAAATTTGTCCACCAAATGGAACTATGTGTTTCTATTTTCACCCTCCCTCCCTCCCTCCCTTCCTTCTTCTCTCCCTCCTTCCCTCCCTCCCATTCATCTACTCACTCACCCACCCATTCATCCACCTACCCATCCATCCATGCTCTTCCTCGACCTTACTATAAGAAAGTAAACATAATAACTGGAAAGGATGATGATAATGAAAATAACGATGATAGAAGCTAAAATTTATTGTGTTTATTAAGTATCAGGTACTATATTTTATAAACATTATATTATTTAATGCTCTCAACCACTCTGCAATGCTATGACCATCATCTCCCACTTTTACTGATGAAGAAACTGAGGATCGGAGAGATTAAGAAATTTTCCAAGGTCACCATCTTAGTAAGTTATGAAACAGAGATTCAAAGCTAAGACAAAGATGAATTAGCCAACATTTCTGCTTCTCTGGGTCTCAGTCTAAGAAAGAAAAATCAATATAGATAAAAGCGTCCCCAAAGTATTCCAAGCATGATGATTGGGTGTGGGTCGATGCTTCAAAAGTGACTTGTCAATTCAACATAAGAGGTGTAGACATAAGAGGAGGGAATGAAGGAGGTTCTGTAGAGGATGTGACAAAGTCATCCAGTGAGTAGGTCATGAACAGGCAGAAGGTACTGGAATAGTACAAATCAGGAGCATAGGCCCAGTGTTAGGAGGCAGAACTTGTAAGCAGCTCTGTGAGGGGCAGAGCATAAAGGAACAGGGTTGGGAAGACATGGCTATAAATGAGGGTGGAGGAGGGGCCAGACCCCAGAGGCCTTGGTGGGCCACACCAGCAAGTACAGCCTTTGCAGTTCAAGCAGCAAAACATCACCAAAGGGTTTTTCCACAGGTCAGTGTCAGGGATGGTTTTGCATGTGAGAGCAATCGCTCTGGCAGTTCTGACGTGTAAATAGCAAAATGACCCTTTGGTCTTCTCCTGTCTACCTGATCAGCATCATTATGAAGGCAAGTAGGAACTAAGGGAAAATGAACACTGACATTTAGAGTAAATATATAAATACAACTGCAAACAAGAGTAAATAGCTGCCATTTCTGCTTAAACTGACTCCACAGAGAGAAACCTTCTAGATATTTAGTAGAAAACAGCCTGAATACCATAAAAAAAAAAGGTGGGCCTCTCTTCTATTGGGTTTGTTTAACCTCTTTTCCACATATTTCAGAAAACAATTTCTTCTTAGTGATAGAAAATGGCTGGAAGAAGCAACTTCTTCAACCTTGAAGTGACCTTAATAATTGTCCCAGTAGGCAGGAGTTGTCATCCATCCTATTAATGGGACAAATCTCCTTCAGAGGCAATGTGTCCTATATGATGCACTTCCCAAAAGAAGCAGTTCTTTCTGAATCTCCAAACTACTGTCTAAGCTGAGCTCAGTTGGAGAGCAAATTTTAGACTAAGTTCTAGACTCATTACCAACTAGCTAGTTTGACCTTGGTCACAGTTCTTAATCTCTATAGTCTTCGATCTCTTGATCTATGAAATATGCTTGAACCATAAGACACTGCCAATCTTCTACCATTTTTGACTTACTGAGTCCTTGTGAGGATAAAATGGGATAGCATATAAGAGCTTAGCTGTGCATGACACATAATAAATAGATGATAAATTTTAGAAGCTACTATCATTGTTATCATCATTAACTTGTTCCAAGTCCCAGTTAGGGCTTCAGTGTCTTCATCATTAAAACAGCACTCAGTTGTCACAGTTGACCTGTTTTCCCATATGGTGATAGTTCCAAAACTCACCACAGCATGCTGTTCTTCAAACTGCTATCTCTTTTATCAGTCTCTAAGTATTACAAAGTACTTTTTGCAGAGAATTAAAATTGACTATGTACACAACATTGGCTTCATATACTTATTCATATTGACCTGACCTAGTGTAACTCATTTTCTAAGAAAAAATAGCATGTATTTCTCATAGTAGACAGGATACTATTAAAATGAATTACATTTCAAGGGACAATGAGATCTGGTCCAAAGATGAGCAAACCACAACTACCAGTCCAAATCCCAAATCCAATCCAATTCCTGTTTTTACAAATAAAGCTTTATTGGAAAACGGTCATGTCCAGTCATTTATACTTTAGCAGAGGCTACTTTTGCATTAGAATGGTCTCATTCGACACTCAGGATTCACTCAGTACAGGCTGAGTGGCTGCTAGAGACCCTCTGGCTCACAACGGCAAAGTATTTATATAGATATCTATATAAATATTTACTTGATGCTTTCAGAAAAACTTTGCTAAAGCTAAAGACCTAACATCGGCTTATGTATGTATTGGTGGGATGGTGAGTGTGCAAACAGGCAACCACAGAGTATTTACCCTCCAAAGCTGGGTTTTTATTCTTCTTGGAGAAGAAGTCTTTTTGTGTCTTTAATTAATATACATCACTTTGATTTTACAAAATATGATAGTGATGGCTGAACCTAGAATTCTGTTGGAAAATCAAAACTTAATTTGCAAATACCGTTGTGGTTATTTCTAACACATTTTCATGTAGTCAGTAGCAGTGATGACTTTTAATGATGGCAAAAAAATGTTCACTGAAATTTTTTTCTGACAAATTTAATTGCGATGTGGCCCCAAATTAACTTAATAATTTTTCTTCTCTACTAAAGATGTCTTTGAAGATCATGATCATGAAAAGTTATCAAAAAGTCCTTAAGCTTCATGACTATTGTACGAGAGAGATAAGGTGTAGAGAGAAGTGAGATGCAAATGGTTTAATCCTAATGTCTGGTCCAGTTCCTGGCACCATTGAAAGCACTGAATAAACAATAAAGTAAAGGGGGAAAAATTAAAAACAAATAGTAAAGGAGGGAAGAAGAAGGTATGTGGAGTACTTCGATATCCCAGAAGATATAAGTGCATTATTTTTGTATGTCCCACTGTACCTCACTTAGTCAAAGCAGGTTGCTCTCAAGGCAACTTTGATCACCTAGAAAAGTTGCCTAAAGCAAAGAGAAACAGATGTAGCAATGGCAAAGAAAATAATCTAGCCATTTACTCTGAAAGAGCACTGAGAATGAAGTATCCCTCAGGTCCATAGCTTCGACAACAAAGAACAAGAGGAAGAATACTCAGGAGAGTGATAAATGCTCTGTGACCCTCAGAGGAGCATCACTATAGTAACGATCATATCTGTTTGGTTCTAGTCATGCTTATAGACTGGGGCAACAGAAAGCTGATTTCCCCTCTTCTCTTGATTGCCAGCTCATTGCAAAGCTCATTCTTAGGCCCAATGTTTAATAATTGTGAAAGGCCTTATGAGATCCACTCTTCCTCTAAGATCACATCTTAATAGTTCACTTTTATCTCCCTTCTCTGTTTAACTATATTTGTTATTTCTATTTTATCACAATGTATGTATGTCTTCTTAAAATTTTCTCTAATCATTTGAGGATCAAGGTAAGAAATAAATACATGTTAATAACAGTCATAGGCACAGCGCACTTAGCTGTGTCTGGTTATTTCATGCATTACAGCTATTCTCCTCATCAACCCTAAAAGGTATATGTGATAATCTACTTTACATGGATCTGGAAAGTGAGGCTCAGAGATGCTAAGATTTTGCTCAAAGCCACACAGCTAGTAAGTAGTAGAGCTGGGATCTTAATCTAGTTCAGTTGATCTTAAAAACCTGCATTCTTTCCACTATACCATTAAAACACTATGGCCTTCAGGCAAATCCAGCCCATCACCTGTTTTGATAAATAATTGGAAAACAATTAATTGGAAAACTCATCCGTTTAAATATTGTTCATGTAGCTTTCATGCTACATAAGCAGTGTTGAGTGGTTGCATCAGAGATCTTATGGCCTTAGAAGTCTAAAATACTTACTCTTTAGAACTTTACAAAGTTTGCTGACCCCTGCACTATACTGTACTACTTCGAATAAGTATTTTGTTTAAAAAAGAAGGACAGTATATAATCTATTTTAGAAATATTTTTAAAGAATTATATACAAAAGAGTTGATGCCTAAAGGGTTAATTTTCAGAAGACAAAAAATGTAGTTGGAAGTGCTCTTTCCTAATATTTCTAGATATAGTAAATGGTTCACAATATGATTTTTCAATAACTTAAGACAGAAATATATGGATGGGAAAAAATTAACTTGTATACTTTTAAATTTTTTTCCTTAAAAAGTCATAATTGAGATCTAGATTTAGAGAGTTCATTATAGCTAAAATCTGCCTCTCTGTTTCTCTTTTCTTTTAGTTTTCATACTGTGTAGAAAAAGTAACATGATCCTCTGTCAGGCAAACCAGAAATGGATTTCTCATGTTGAGCAAAGAGTCATGCAGATATGTTGGCTAAAACATTATACTTAAAATTGAGCAGAGAAAAACAAAGATTAAGCTGTAATTCACACATTGGTCTTCAGGGTAATTTATCTCTCAAAATTTGGAATTTATTTACAATTTACAGCCCACACACTTCCACAGAAGGATTTTAAAAAGCAAAATTAGGAAAAGAATCCAAGAATATTATATCTGAGATTAGTAGATTCAAGTTCTGAAAGTAATTTAGTAAAAGAGAAAATAAATAATTTTGTTAAAAAATTTTTCTCCCTCAATGTTTAAAAAAGTAAAGAGGAAATAGAAAACTATTCTTTAAATCTTTCATTTCAAATATTATTATCCTATGTTATTTTTTAAGCGAAATAAAGCCTAATTTCTTTTTATGCCAGAGATAGAAAGTTGAGAAGAGAAAGTAGAAATCCATGATCAACAATGGAGTTCTAGAAACCTTTAGAAATGCATGTATAATGTTAATATGAACTTACTATCAATTTCAATTAACATCCATGATGAATCGAAGCCCTGGGTCAGTAATATGAGAGATGATTGATAAGCGGGATCAAAGCATGAGTTTCCTATATTATGTGCCATTAACAACTTTTAAAATTCCAGGATTGGAATCTAGGTATCCATTATTTCAAGAACATATGGAACTCAAACTGTAAAACATTATCTATCTGAAAAAGAAAAAATATTTATGGAGCTCCTACTTTTATTAGCTGTTAAACTGTCTCCGGCACTATTCAAAACGTGTGCTTCTGAGTAAACCAAGCAGCTAGAACTATGGATTAAAATATGTCAAAACACCACAAACAACATACTATTATTTCAGAGCCCATCACAGAAAATCTCAATATTTGGTCTGAATGATCACTATGGGTCTCAGCACTTCATACTCTGATGGATGCCTCTGCCGGCCAGGCAGTGTGGAGTCTGGCTGCTCTCCAGGATTGCATTTTAAACAAAAATATCCTTCAAAACTCAGTTTAGTTGAGACTTACCACAGGCTTTGGTTTGGAACTTTCCAGTAATGCCCGAAATAATTCGACCTGAGACACAGTGGCCGACCACCACCACCGCCAACTCCTGGGAGAGTTGTCTGGAAACCGGCTGGGCCTTCCTGGGCTGACCACCCAGAAGAGTGAGTGGAGAATAACACAATAAATGAATGAAAATGGGGGTGGGCAGACAGAGAGAGAGAGAGTGGGCACAGGAACGGGTTGGTCGGGGTGTGCTGAGACTTCAGAAAACTAGCTCTAGCAACCAGGCACACACGTCCTCTGCATGGAAGACTTCACCACCACCTACGGACTATTCTTGCCAAAAATTGAAATGGAAATTTGTTCAAGCTTCTAGAGTTAGCCATCATTTCACAGGAAACTTAGAAGACAACAGAACATATTAAATGACATCCCAGGGATGTAGTCACTGAAGCACACACAACAGAAAACTCTAGAGGACAACCTGGGCCCTTAAACAAATACATTGCAGTAATTTTTTTTTTTTTTTAACAAAGGGAAAATACTGAAGGAAGCCCTATTAATTAAAATGTATTGACCTTATTTGAATCCTAATTTAAACAAACTGAGAGAGAATAGAAATATTTAGTTTTAAATGTTTTAAGCCCCTAAATTTCTAAGTAACTTATTACTCAGCAATACATACCCACACAGAAATCCACACTGAAAAAATATGACTAAAGTGTGAGGCATAACAAAAAGAAGAGTCATTTGGATTCAGACAGAGCTGGATTCAAAATTTGGGTCCACCAACTGCCTTTAGCCAGCTAGGGAAAGTCATTTAGCCTCACTGTGAAAAGTTGGATGGAGCCTTTCAATTCATGAAATAGAGATAACAATGACTAATGCCTGGGGTTATTGTAAGAAATTGAAGACAGAATACATGTTTAAGTGCTAAGCACATTCCCTTGCCCAGAATAAACAAAGTATTGATGAGAAACAATTATTTTGTGTAATCACATTAGCAGTGCTTGTTCTGAAATGACCTCCCTGCTACCCCTGAAGAAGGGGGACGGGGAAAGAGAGGGGAGGAAGAAGAAGAGGAAGAAGAGGAAGAGGAAGAAGTGGAGGAGCAGAGGAGAGGAGGAGAGGAGTGGAGAGAGGAGAGGAGGAGAGGAGAGAGGAGGAGTGAGATGAGGAGGCGAGGAGGGAGGAGGAGGAAGATGAAGAAGAATCCCAAAGAGGCTGAATCTCTGTCTCCTCCTGGTGGAAAGCAGATGGAGGGTGGCTCCATAGTGCAGTGAGCTGTGTCGTCCACTTGGTTTGCTTTTCGAATCTGTTTCTACCTTTTTCAGTCTCCAGCTACACAACATGCTGCCTACCCCAGTGTGGGGAAACACACTTGAGCTGGCACATGAACAGAGGGAATACACACAGGGATAGGCAACTGGGTGACACCTCCAGTGTGCTCATAGAGAAGTGTTAAAATGGAATATTACATGGGGAGCATCCACATGGAATTTAAATGTAGGGGTTTTTCCTCTTCTCCGTCCTCTAGCACAAAAAGAGACTGGCTCTAAACTGGCAGCCTTTCTGTCATTTATCATTATGTTTTACACACAAGGAAATTTTAATGTCTAAAGATGGGAGCTGATGATAAGAACAGAGCTACACATGTTTTTTTAGCAGCCCAGTCACCAGCACTTAAATTCACTTCTGACAGTTCTCAGAATCTAAAGACCCATAAGTACTCAACTGTCATCTGCCTATCCAGGAGAAATTTCACTTTGGCAGTATTTCAAAAGTTGAAATCACTCACTTTTTTATGCATATTTTTGCCACAATATTTCTTTAGAACATGTCAAGTATTGTATCTTCAAGAAACATATAGAGAAAGGTTTGTGGTACAGAATTTGCTAAAAGGAAAATCACCCTTGTTTCTGAACCTAAAAGTACAAAAATTCAGAGTCATTTGCCAAAATCTAAGATTAGGGCAAAATGGCTGATGGCTTTCTCCAAGAGTTTGAGCTTGGTGATTACAAAAGGCAGCTGAATTTGATGATTTCAGAACTACTTAATGGTTAAAAACTAATAGTCCTGTTAAGACTTGGAAGACAGTCCCAGCTATCGATAGCAAAAATGCTCACTTCAGTGTGGTCTGACGGAATCGGAGGAAGGAAAAAGAAGCAACACGTCTAAGGTCCTGCGAGGGCAGCGTGGTGTCGGGGAGAGTACAAAACAGTCAGAACTGGACAAAAGTCCTTCATCCGCCACCAACCTGCCAAGTGACTTTGTGAAAGCCACCTACTTTCTCTGATCTTGGTTTCCACTGCATTTAAAACGAAAGACAGTGTAGCATGGTGGTCAAGTGGGGCCCCGGAATGGCGACCCACAAGGTCAGCCCCTCTGCTTCCCAGATATGTGCCATCAGATAACGAGCCCACCCTTTCTGGTCGCACTTCCTTCATCTGTACACTAGAGATAATAATAAATAACACCTACCCCAAAGGGTTGCCTTGAGATTTAAATCGGAAAATATATGCAAAGGTTTCTTAAGTGTGTGGACCATAACAAGCACTCAATAAATGAGCTGCCACTGCTGTTATTGTTACTGTTATTATTATTCCCTCCCAAACCACCACAAAAATATTAGGTTGAGGAGACAGCTCTTTGCAATAAAACGCTGCTTGCTGACAACTGAGATTATGGCTTGCTTGAAGTTAGCTGGGCTTCCAGTGGTCACCCATCTCTTCCCAGAGCCTAGAAGAGTGCTTGGGGCTTTAGACACACTCATTAAATGTGTGTTAAGCAAATGAACACATGGGTAAATGAATGATAAGTGAGCAAATGTCTTAAGAGCTACTGCTGTACCCTGACTGAGGGCTTCCTGAGAGCTCCTGCCAGGGATAGTAGCTAACACAGCCAATCACTGCAAAGAGCGCACATAGTAGGGCTCACCCAGCTCAGCGGGCTGGGGATGTTATCCAACCATTCCTAGGAACACACAGCCTGCACTTGAGGGGTCGGTACACTCTCACTAAGGACTCTGACTCAGTGTGTCAACCTCAAGGACTCAGACCACTTGCTTGCTCCAGGAAGAGATTTAGAGAGCAGATTTCTTAACTGTCTAAAAGATCTGAGTGAGAAACTAAGGGGGACACAAGAAGAACAGGCTACTGGACAGCACTGAGAGGCTCAGATCTACATAGTACCATCTGCATATCTGGTTTAAGACATCTCTCCTTACATCCATCATCTGCATGCAGAACTATAAAACTAGTGGTCGTAACAGAGCCTAACCCAAAGACAGCTTGTCATTTATCAGTATTCCCCAAACTCGGTCACTCTGGTGCCACTTTTAAAACTCTCTTATCCTTGGCACCAACTGTACTATTATTAACTTAATCCTCATGCTTAAATCAATTCACTGAAAAAAAAATTAAATAAAGTTATTTTTTAATGAAATTTAAACCACAGTTTCTCAGTATGTTAAATGAGAAAACAGTTATTGCTTGCCCTAAAAAATATGAGATAACTGTAAAAATAAACACTCAGAAACAAAATATTGTAATTAAAATGGAGCTGACCACCATAGCTTTCCTTAGTTTTGGGTTTGAGGCTGTTCGTGCTCTCTCGCTCCCCCTCTCCCCTTCTCCCCCTCTCTTTCTCCCTCTCTCCCTCTCTGCCCCACCCCCTCCCCTCTCTCTCTGTTAGAAAGAGAGGTTAGCGTGTGATGGCAGAAAGGCTTGCCAGCCCCTCGCTAAGGCGTCACATTCGTGAACCACGAAAAATCAACGCAGGTTTGCAAAACAGTGGAACCTTCTTCTCAGGCTCTGATTCTCAGCCCCCTTGCAGTACTGGACAGCTGAGATTTCTTGTTCCTGAATGCAATTAAAACGTTTTTTTTCCTCGATTCTGAGACTGCAAAAACATCTATAATCAGGATGCGTCTTACAATCAGCTGGCTTTTATGAAGCACTTTAACTAGTGCTTTAATAGTGTCTTTTCTTTTTTATCTGGGAAGCTGTTATTAGATGGCTGACATATCTCATAATGAGAGTCAAGAAGATACGGTGCACCTTAACAGGGCCAATATAAATGAGCCTCCTGCTTGGACGCCAAGAGAACACAACAGCTTTGCGTTCTCCCAGTGGTGATCATCTGATAAAGACATTACAATAGCAAGATATTATGATCTATAACCCTACACTGGAACACTCACACATTCTTGGCCTTGAACGCTTGAGCAAAATGCTGCACGCTACGGAGCTGAGCGAGGTCCAGGGTCATTGCTTCTACCTTGGCTTTATGCTGGAATGAGAGAAAATAAAAAGAAATGATAAATAACAGCAAGTTTAGTTCATCGTATCAAGTTACAGTAAATGTGTTATGGAACATGTCGGAATTCCCCTGTTTAATATTAGACGCCCAGAGAGAATATAAATCATTGAAATGAATGGAAGAACAGGGCTTTTACTGCCAAGTTTAGGGAGGATGTGAGGCTGGGACTCTGCTAAAACTGCAGACTGGGGGTTGTGCTGCTTCACTCAGCACATAGAAGAGGCGCCTAAGGGTCTTCAGGCTCACTTATCTCCTCTCGATCTGCATCCTAAAGAACCAGAATGATAGGGGAACACCAGGACAAAGCCTGGCTTGTGCAAGAATTCAGTAGGCAACATTTTAATCTCAAAAGCTGCCATCCCAGTTCTGAAATGATTCCACAGAGACTGCATCAAAAATTAAAGGCAACTCATAGATAGAAAGTACAAAAGCAGGCAAGACTCATTTATACCGATGTATCCTGCCTGATCTAGATGCCCCTGCTTTAGTAACCCAGAAAACTCCACAGACACATGGGACACATTTGAATAACCATAATGATGCTAATAATGGCTACTGTCTATTCAGACTCTGCCATGGGCTAGGCATTTACATGCACCCTCTCATTTCACCCACACAATAACTGAGAGATGGGCTATATTTTCCCATTTTTTACAATGTGGCATCTTATAAGAGATCACAGAGGAGAGAAGTGGGGGTGGCAAGCATTGACTTCAAGTCATTCTGACACGAAAGCCCAAGTTCCCTCCAGCAGAGAAACTAGGAGGACTAGAGCAGTCGGGTTTTGAAGCAATCACATTTCACTGGACAGCCTCTTAGCACAATTTTGGAAAGATCAGGGTTGCCTTTCAGATTTGCCTTGTGTTTATAGGGCAGTGCCAGGCCACTGCCTATTCAGGTAAGAAGAGTCTCAAAAACACATGGTTAACTTATGAATCTTGTCTAGACTGTTATTGTGAAGTAAGGCTATGGAGATTAACATGATATCTCTAATGCTGTGAAGGGGGATGCAAATGGCACTGCTGAGAACATGCTCCACCTGAATTGCCTCATTTAGGGATAGACACAAACTGCTGGGATGCTTAGTGGATCTGTGGCAGTTTATCTTGGCCGCTGAGGTCCTAAGCTCTAACCCAAGTCCTAAGCTTTGAGCAACAAACATCAGGCCGAGGCAGCCTACTGACTTTGGGCCATCTAATATTTCTGAGCCTCGGTTTCCTCATTTTTAAAAGGTGAATAGTAATGATCTACTCACAATATTTTGAGGATAAGTATAAAGCAACTAACATCCTGTCTGGAAGAGAGAAGGTATTTAGTAAATTTAAATAGAAAGATAAAATGTCAACTGTGCCACATTCTTTCCCTCCTGCCACCCACAGTCAATGGTGGCTTGCTTGGGTAGACTAACATTCAGCATGATGGATGACATGCTGTTCATGACATCCACGGGTCATCCCTGAAGACCACAGCAGACCAGACCTCTGTTAGATCCTGAATGATCCAGGACATGTCTACTAACAGAGTCCGGTTTTAGGAAAAGGGGGTAGAAAGTGATTACACGACTTCCCCAAATCCTACAGCATATTAGTGACAAAGGCAAGTTGATCAGTGTAGGTTCATATTCCTCAGATAAAAGTGGCAGATGCACAAACGTGCAGATTTTGCAAAGAGGAGGAGAAGCATTTAACCTGGCCCAGGAAATGAGGAAAGTGGCAACACAGGGGTTTTGTTAGAATTTCTGAAGGTCCTGGAGCTGGAGGATCCACAGTGAGGCAAGGCCATGCCCCTCATCCTACAGAGCAGGAAATCGCTGCCAGGAGACGTGAAGCTGCACCCTGCATAGACAGCCTGGGCTTCCAGATAAAGAGCAAAACCCTAGATGCTCTCTGTCTGAATAACCGATGTTTATCTGACGGTTAGAATCTAGTCGGAGTGTAAAGTCTGTCAAAGGCTAACCTATTTCCCTAGGAGATTCTTATTCCTCATTAACGCTCAAATACCTGATTTGGCATTCAGAGCTGGCAGTTAAGGTGGCCTTTCCCCCTCATCCTACCTGCTCTAGCCCCAGCCTCACTTCACTTGGAGCATGACACTCACTGCCATACACAGAATCTTATAGAACTTTGAATGCAGCACAGGAGGAAAGTCAAATATTCATTCTGTTGGGGAAGGGGTGGTAAAGACATTGTTCCTCTCAGCCAAGCCCCCTATAAAAACCCTATAAGATATTATAAAAATGCATATACATATTTCCCCCATAAAACAGAAAGAGCATTCCCAGATGGTGACCCTAAAGCAATTTTCCAATGAAAATGATGGCACAGCGAAGTGGGCCTTTGCACTCTTCTATAAGTACAATTTACAGTGGGTAAGTTGTCTTTCGGTCCTCCCCCTTCACTTTAAAACAAAGCACAGAGCTGCCACTACCAATAAGAACAAAATCAGAACATACACATCCAGGGGGAACAAGGGGTCACAAGCCATCAAGTAGTTCAACAGACGAATCCACAGGCTGTGGGTTACTAGGCTCCTGGGGACAGTGATTCAAGTCCGCACACTATTACTCAGGTAATTCTCCTGCCCTTGGTATCAGGTTTCTGTTGCTACGACTGACCCTGAGAAGTGCAGTGAAACTGTGCAATACAGTAAACCCAGTGAAGGGAAAACATAGCTTTTAGCATTGGGGGAGGTGTGTGTGTGTGTGTGTGTGTGTGTGTGTGTGTGTGGCGTGCGTATGCTTATGTGCATTGTGGGGTTTGCTCTTATGATTACCTAAGAAACTCAGCAACATTATAGAAATATTCATTGCGGGACATGCTCTAAGTGAGCATGCAGTGGCTGATGGATCCCATTTTTGAGGGATAAACTCCTGATGGCTAAGTGAAGACAAGAGAGTCAGTCTGCTAATATGAGCTGCCAAGTCTGGCCTTGAATCTGAGGCTGATCACATTTCACTTTCTTGGTTTAACTCATGAAGTTTTTGTTGTTGGTGTTAACTTTCGTTTGGGACTTATTATAGACTCATGCGAAGTAGTACCCAAGAGTTCCCATGTTCCTACCTCCCAGCATCCCCCAATGGTGACATCGTACCCATGAATTTATGCACATTATCACAACCATTACATCGACACTGGTACAGTGTGATTTATTATACCTCAGGCAATACCTGGATTTCACCACTTTTGGATGCACTTCTTTTCTTCATTTGTATATCTTTGTACATAATTCTATGACATTTTATCACACATATAAATTCATATAACCTTCACTGCATTCAAGATACAGGAATGTTCCATCACCATTAAGGAATCAGCGAATTTTTTATTAAGAGGTGTTAGAATTAGCACATGCCGTCTGGAACATGAAAAGTTTAGGCCTTGTTTTGCAGGAGTCTGCTCTCCAGATTGGCAAAAAAACAAACAAACAAACAAACAAAAACACATATACAAAGTCCCAGCTTAAAGTCTTGTTATAGCTTGGACTGGCCAACAAGATATGATCCAGATTCCTTAGCATGACTCACACAAGAGCCTCTGTATCAATCAGGATATGCTTCGATAAGGAACAGCCCCCCAAAACCTCCATGTCTTAATACAATCAATGACTCTTAGTCTCTCACATTTCATATCCATCCCAGGTCGCTGGGGCTATGTTCATCATGGGAAGACAGGGGCCCAGGCAGATGGAACCTCCACTTTCTATTACATCACCAGCCTCTACAGTGTAGGGAAAGGAATGTGGCAAATTGCACATGGGATCTCAAAGGCTTCCACCCAGCACTGACAGAAGTTGCTTCTGCTCACAATGCATTGGCAAAGCAAGTCATGTAGCTGGCTGTGCTTAGTTTCAAAAAGGTGCAACCTCCACGTATCCAGAAAAAAGAAAAATGGAAATATATAATGAAGAATAGTAACAACTAACACAAAGTCCATGACTTGGTCCTGTCTGTCTCTCCAGGATTATTTCAGGTCATTTCTTACTTTGCACTTACATTAGCTACAGAAGAACTTTTAAAAGATAGGTGAATATAGACCAAAAAAAGCATCTACAATACCATCACCCTGCAAAAAATTGTTAGCTTTCTGTGTGTCCCTCTTTCTTCATTTCCTATCTATTCATCCATCCGTCTGTCCGTCCACCCATCCATCCATCCATCCATCCATCCATCCATCCATCCATCCAACAATCCACTTAATTTTGTTTAACAAAAAGAACGTCATACTAGGGATTCTGAATCTTAAAATGCTATCTAATGCCTCTCTCTCAACCCTACCCTAAATCCTCATTCTTTTCTCTAATCATGGCAGTACACAAGCTTACCATTCAGGCAAAATAGGAATGTAAATTTATTTGAAATTATGTATACAGATGCTATTACCCATCATTTTAAAACAGAACTGCACAGGTGGTATCCTACGCATGAAACATCAGGCAAATTCTAAGTAGCTGAGAAGCCCACCTGCTTCTGAAACCCCAGGCTCAGAGTAATTAAGTAACCTACATACTCTTCTTCCATTTTCCTGGGATCCAGGGACACTAGCTGGTGGCACAGTTCACTGACACTCTCAATAGACCAAGTTGGTCTATTCTTTATTAAGTTCCAAAATCTGTCTCAGTGATTCAAAGGTCTATAAATGCAGAATCAAAGAGGTTGCTTGCTATTGTGCAAGAGGGATTTCTCATGCCATTTTATGACTATGAATTAACCAAGTGTGACTCAGATATGATACTGCCTGAAACCAAAGGAACCATATGGGGATTGTGCAGTATTTAAACGAAGAAGTAGAAAGATGTTGTCATCCACAGCAGAAGACAGCAAAGCCAGGCAGACCTGGAACCATAGCGCAGTGTGACCACTGCATTGTGACTTAAAGGAAGCCTCAGATGCCTTATTTGAAAATGGGCTTTTCCTTTGCATGGTGAGATAAAGATTAGATATGATGTATATAAGGTATGGGGCACAGAAATAATAACTATAACCATTATTATTTGGAAGGCCACTGCTAAAATGTGATGGCTATTATTTTTCCATAATAAAGCACGTTGGTAATCGTGATCTCCCTTTATTTCATAAAATTAATGTAAGTAGTTCAGAGTAAGTTTGAATAGCAACTCTGTGATGGAAGATGACATGTGACACAAGAGTAGGAGAAGGAGGCTCACTGAATCTCTTTGAGACTATGTTCCCAAGTTCGGTGAGTGTTTTAAACCTTAAAAAAAAAAAAAAGGGGGGGTGTTCGTTAAAACCATGGACTCGAGCTGGACTGCGTGGGTCTGAATCCCAGTTCCAGCGCTTACCAGCTGGGCAAGTTACGTCTCCTTCTTGTATAAGGAAATGAGGTAATATATATGTAAGGCACTTGAAACAGTGCCTGGCATCTAATGAGGAGACTATACTGGGTACCGGTGACTATCACTATTGTGTGTGTCTTTTCTTGTTGTGTTTACCTTTGTCATCACCATAATCGTCATCATCATCGTACGCACCAAATTGTGTCACTCTTCACTGATAAAGAAGAGTGGGGCCTGACTGGCCAACGGGAGCAATCTCAGAACGTGGGCCACGTGAGTCCTTGTCACACAGCACCCTCTATCCCGACAGCAACCCCACAGAAGCAGCCACCCACCGCACAGACAGAGAAATTAAAGTGCAGAAAGCTATTGTACAGCTTCACCCATACAAGAACTGGCAGAGCCATGACTCACACCAAACCTTGATTTGACTCATGATCCCATATTCCACAGTGCCCATACAACCCATCCGTCCTCTCACCCATCAAACCTTCTTGCCCCTTAGAGGCCCTCACAGCAAGGCCAACCCTGGGGGAAACCACCAGATCTGGAACGGTCTCACACAGAGGCAGCATGCTGTCCTGCTCAACAATAAGAGACACAACATTAAAAAAAGTGAATTCATTCATTTATTCATTCATTCACTGCCTCTGAAGGTCAATGCATATTCCACTGATTCTAATACCTTCATTTCTTTTCTTTATTCCCCCCATCATTGCCACACATGAGAGAGAATATTTCACGCCCATAATCTGCTTATCAGCAATAGAAGAACAAAATAAAGGTAATATCTCACGGTAGTAGGCCTTTATAAAGCTGTATAAGAATAATTCAAGTGACCAAGTCTATTTAAAAAACTAAGCCTATTGCTTAAAAATCATTAGCTATGAATTGCCTGTGAATTAATTAATTAGTTTTCTCTACTATCTGAGTTTTCTCTGTAATAAACCCAAAGTATTTGGTCTGGGAACCAAGCTGTTGGATACTTTGGGACATGCGTGGTGAAATCAAGTTGGTCTATTTCAAAATATGCTGATCTTGTACATGAGACTTGCTTCCTTCACTCAGCTTGACCGCTTTCAACACAGTCCTAGTCCAGCAACGGGGGCGATTTGCTGTGTTGAAAGCACCATGTCTGGGTTGGTCAAAAAGAGGAGCACCTGGTACACTTGTTGGAGGTGAAAGAATAAAGAAATCCAGATGCACTGAAGGGGCGAAGGGAGCCCGGCCTCCGCTACACCCAGAGCAAGTTCCCTTTCAGCTGTGGGGGATTAGCTAGTGTGTATTCTCACTTGAAAGTGCCAAGCTATATGGAATTGAGGGGTGCATGCCTCCCCATCTCTTACACTTACAGAAGAGTTCATTTCTGGGTTTCCCTAAAAAAAGGCTCTCATTTACGTACATTTATTGATAATAAAAGCTGAAAAAAATAATGAGCACCTATGATATGCAAGGTGTTTTTTCTTTTAGTTAATAGCAGTATGAAAATTTTTTTGAAGTATATAGCATGCCCCCCATCTTACACATTAGAAAGCAGAGGCTGATAGAGTTTAAAGAGGCACAGTCAGGAAGACAGAGACCTAGGTTTCTAATCAAGTTGTGGCCGGTTCCAAAGCTCACTTCTTAACTGAAATAGCTCCCTGTGCTGAACCTTTGTCGTTACATTCTTCACCACGTAGCACCAAGAAGCTATAAAAAAATTAACATCACCTATATATTCTTATTTGTGTCTATTTTATATTATATTTATTTTATACATTTAGAATTTACAAGAGAAGCCTATCCCTGAAAGAGAAAATGTAACCAGGGCAATAATCTACATTCAGAGCTTATTGCTAATGGCATCCTGCAAATTCTAATCCAATGGGCCTTAATTGAATTATGCTGATGTCTCTCACCCTTCCACTTTACATACTCTCAGTCTTAATTTTATGTTCTGAAACCTTAAATAGGAGTTGTCACATTTACAACAGCAAGAGACACTGGCGCTGAACATATTATTGACATGACTTTATTCACTGAACTACAATACAGACCTAACTAAACTGGTTTAATAATTCATCAATATCCTATGTGGGACTTCATAACACTTATCTCCCCAGCATTATTTAAGTGATGTTAATGGTGGCAGTGGATGGCCACATCTTCGCTGGGAAATATAGCAGTAAATAAATACTTGCATCTACTTTTGGCTCCTGTACCTCTCAACTGAACAACCCAAACCAGCGACATGAGCAAGTCTAACGGGAAGTCTGGTCCAATCAAGTTTGGCCAAGTCTAAAGTTGAAATAGATGCACCGATAAATGCTCTTTCTGATAGAGCATTCAAGGAAAAAGGAGAGTTTGAGAGTCTCTTCTATGGCTCTACACACTTACCAGTCTCTATGCCAATAAGCATTTAACAAGAAAAACACTCTTGGAGAAGATTCCACATTTTGAAATAGCAAACGCAACCAAAAATAATTCTTGGCAAAGTTCTGGATTTTTCTTAGAGCCTTGAAGGATAGGGGCTGAGGTTGTCATTCTTGACTTTCAGATCAACAATCAAGCATCGACCTTCACTCCTGGCCCCCCACAAGCACCCCCCAACTCTGTTGCCCTCCAAAATACACAAACAGCACTAATAAGAAAATCATGACAACTCTTTCTTCATTATATGCAGGTCAAAATTTTTGCCTTGTGTTTTAGAACTCAATTTATAAAATAACTGTATCAATATCTATAGGTAATTGTAAGGCTGATTCAAAGAGAAATTGCACTGGATAACAGCTTATTTAATTTGGTATATGAGCTATGTGCCACGTAAAGCAAAACTATTAAAAATGCTTAGACAGTAATTGGCAATATTTTGCACTCTGGATAAAAAATGCTTATCTTGCCAGAAACTAACAAGAGAGTGAAAATATTCTAAAACCTTCCAATTTTCCTCTTTGCAGCTTAAGAACAGTTTAAGGAAGGACAGCGAATGGCACAGGAGTTTGGCAGTCAACATGATTGTGCATTTATGCCTTGCTGTTGAAGAAAGAGCCTTTTTTTCATAGTGAATTTTTCATTCTAATGTAAGTGATGATTTACGTTAACTATAGGTAAAGCATGGTTACATTTTCCTGAAGGATTGCAGGCAAGTAAAGAGTAGTACAATAAGTTGAAGCGTAAAAGCTTTCTCTGTCATAATATTTATTATAATGGCATATAAAATAGCTGAAATAAATAATAGATGACTAAAGGTAAATTCATATGATAAAGAATCCTTCAGCAGACACCATTACTTTTGACTGCTCTAGTTTTATACACAGTTGAAGACTCTTAATAAACAGGCCCTATATCTTATGTAAGTACTAGAAACATCAAAGATGTGCTTAAAAAGCAACATACTGGACATCAGCTAATTTACTGTATAATTACATTTTAACAGGAAAGGTCTATATATTTTGAATATTTAATAGCTGTGTTCTTAATGAAACTTGTTAAGCATTGGAACCTCCTGCTCTAGAGAAGTCATGGATAAAAGAAAAATCAGTGCCCCCCTCTCCTAAATTCAGAAAGAGGTAGTATACATATCAAAACATGGAGATCTGAGGCCTGTTGATTATCCGGTGACAGGTCAACAGTGGTTAGTTAAATTGAATAGAAAGAGAAAAACAAGATTTGTCTGCTCTGGTCTGGAGGATTCTGAATTCCCCACAAAGGACTCGTAAAGTTTTCTCATCCCTCAGATGGAGGGAGATATTTTCATTACAGCCCTCAGAATGGAGAAAAACACACAAGAATAGGCTGGTGCCAGGAGATTCTCTCAGGGGCTGTCAACCAGGGGCATAAATCTGGCAATGTCTGGAGACATTTCTGGTCCCCGCAACTTGTTGGAGGGGTGTAGTGACATTGAATGGGTAGAGGCTAGAAATGCTGCTAAACATCTTGCACAGAGCTCCCTACAACTGGCCCCAAATGTCAGCAGTGCCGAGGCTGCCTGTGTGAGTTTGGTGAGAGGAACTCTGATTCACCCTAAGCGTTCTTCATCTATTTAAATTTATCTTTAGTTGTAAAAATAAAACTGGCTCATTGAAGAAAGTACATATAATGCAGAAGTGAATAATGTAAAAATGAAAACATCTCCCAAATCCCACTACCCCAAGATAAACATAGTGATAGTGCACATCCTTCCAGAATATATTTTCTGCACATATAAAAACACTGTGCAACAATGTTTTCCTACAAACATAGTATCATAGCTTGAGTGTTATTTTACAATCTGGCTATTCCCAATTAACATAATTGAATATATCTGTACAGCATTCTACTCCCATTTATTTCAACCTATACATTTAGCTCATTGTAGGGGTATTTGATCACTTATTAAAACCTGATCCTCTTTGGCGGGCTCAACTCTCCACATCCTTCACTAGCTTTGTGAACTTTCTAGTTAAATTCTTGATGCCTGATTTTCCTTATCTGTAAAAACAGAAATAATAAAAAAAAATCACTATGAGAATTCAATGAGATAATCTCCATGGAAAGCACCTTAAAGAGATATTCTGAGTCAACTATTGTTCTTCTTGTAATTAATATTATTTTACATAGTTCCCGGTTTAGTTACTGAATGCAATACTCCAATATTTATACTTTGTAATACATGTTTTGTTTTTTCTTTTTCCTATAGGACAAAGTCCTAGAAGTAGAATTGCTAGGTCAAGAGATATCTATATTTTAAATTTTGATAGATTTTTGCTGGGTGTCCTCCAAAAAGGTTATAGCAATTTCCATTCTCAAGAACACTGCAGGAGACTATGAAAGAAAACCAAAACAACCAATAATTCACATTGACATTTATAGTAAATTAAAACGCATAGTTTTATATCTCTGTCTCTAATACCTGGTACACAGTGAATGGCACAGAGTAGGTTTTCAAGACACGATCTACTTCAGAAAATGAATGAATGAATATATAGCACACCACCAAACTTGGGAGAAATTCATAGGTAGAAATGAAAATAGGCTAGTGATTTCGGCAAAGATTTTTCTATAAGCCATTTGTGAAGGCAGGAATTTCTCCTTGGTGCTTCAGGCTGGTTGATCGAGTGACTCGCTCTCAAAAGTCGGCCACACTGAGTGATGATGGATATGCAAAGCCACACTGAGTTTGGTATGCAAAGCATGCAGTAAACATGTAATAGTATCATCACATTTAATGAGTGACCACAACAGTTATTTTTAATTATGGATGAATCCAAAGAGAGAAATCTTCCAAAAGTTTTACAGAAGCAAGGTAGGATATTCAACACATAAACTAGAAAAGATTTTTAGAAATGCATCAGAGAGAAATGAGGTTTACTGCTTAAAATGGCAATTGCCTGAGCAGCCTCTTATGTGTTCCAACCAAAACACTCGTAAAGGCAGAAAATGATGAGAATTCAATACAACACACACATATATGCGTGCGTGCACACATACACATACATACACATACACACACACACACACACACACACACACACACAGTCATAGTCAAGTTATCCCTATATTTTGTGCATTCTTTATATTAGCACAGGACCAAATAAGTTACACTTAAAAAGAAATTAGAGAAGGCTATGGAACAGTGGCAAGGAAACTTTTTTATAGGAGATTCATTTATCCATGAAATCATGCATGGTCCAGTTCTGTTGAGTAAATGATAGAGGCATTAAATAACTTTATATTTTGTAAAATAAATTTTCGATATGTATATAAAATTTTCAAGAGTAACTACAAAAAGAAGGAAGGAAGGAGGAAGGAAAGAAGAAGGATGGAAGGGAGGGAGGGAGGGAGGGAGGAAGGAAGGAAACCCTTACCTTCAAAACATGATAGAGAAAAAAAAAAAAAAAGATGCATGGAGTGCATGGGATATAAAAAAGCTGGATCGATCTAAAATAATGTCTAAAAAGAATTAAAAAGGATAATAAAAACTCTTGGTAGAGAAGAAACACAAAATGAAAAAGAGAAATTAGTACAAATTATCCATAATCACAAGAAATAGAAATGGACTTAACTTCACACATTAAAAGGCAGAAACCAACAGACTAGATCTTAAAAATTACTTCTATGTTGTATAAAAAGATACACTGTGGATAGAGAGAACTAGCATCTCTCAGATTAGTTCTCCCCTTTCCACAATATGGGACTATGCTGTGAAGAGACTGACCAGCCAAGAACCACATTTCCCAGGCTGCACTGAAGTGAGCATCTAGGTTTTCACCAGTGGCCTTTGAGTGGAAGAATGTATAACTCCTGGTCTATTCCTCATATGAACTGGGTTCTCCATATTCTGTTTCTCCTTCCATAAGATGAATGCAGATTATAATGAGTTCCTAGGGAACAGTGGGGCCACCAAACAAAAGAAGCTTAGATACTTTATTCACCAAAAGAAAAACAGCCACCTGTCAATCAGAGATGCCCATGTGGATCTGTGTCATACACTGAAACTCATTTGGTAAAACTGTTCTCTGTCATAATGTGAAAGGCAGATCTAGTACCTATAGAGCTGAAGCCCAAGAGAAGAGCAAGAATGTCAGGGTTTGGTGGCTGCTCCATGCTGCTTTTACCAAGACATTACACAAAAAAGATGTTCCCAGGGAAGAACTGTCCAGTTTCTAAGCAGAAATAGAAGCTGGAATATTACACCATGGAAAAGTCCAAACAGTATAAAGTAAGCCTGGAAAAGTCTTTAAGAGACAATACTGCATTATGACTTTTGAATTAATTCAAAATAATTCAGCCCAGTAGCATGGATCAGATCGATGATACTCCTTTTCCACCTAAGCCCATTATTCCAGATAGCTTTATGGTAGTAATTGGGAGAGGGAGGGAGAAAGGGTTGGGGAGACGGAGAGGGAGAGGAATTCAGGGAGAGGAAAAAAATAAAAACAAGAGTTGGATAAGCCTGTAAGGTTTCCAGGACTTGTCTGACAGCTTAACCAGGGCTGCTTTAAGGACTGAAGTCCGAACAGGTGCTAAGGAAAGGGGAATCCTTGAGGAAGGGAAGACTGAGTCCAACACTTGCAGGCAGATTTAACAGGATGTCCAGTCCTCTCTGCGCAAGAAGCCTGCTAGTTTGGGCATCAGCTCATGGCCATATTCATGCCTTGATCACTCTGTGATCTCCTCTCTTATGGCCAAACGGGCTGGATGAAAGCCAGCTAAGGTACAGACTGCATGTTTTCAGAATGGTATCTCAGACAGCATTAGAGTGGGAGGGGGAGCACGGGGGCCACCACCTTATAAATGTCCATTAGAAGCCACTTTGGAATGGCATGCATGTTAAAGCAGCTTGGCCTTAGTGCACACTCTCCCTGCCTCTTCAATATTTATAAATAGCATCTTCCCTTCTCCCTTTAATTTGATGATACAAATGTTCTCTATAGGCAGAGCTTCTGCTGCCTGCAGTGTGATAGGATGGCCCAGAGCTTTCACCTCTGTAAAAGGAGGCCCAGGTACATTTGGTACTTTTTCCTACAGGAGAGCACTGACTTTATCAGTCAGCACTCCTCTCTGGATCTGCAATGCATCCTCCGGAAGGACTTGGAGATTTTCTGGCTGAGGGTCACATTTTCCAGTTAATCTAAGCATTTCTTTCATCACATATCTAGCACTTATGACTTTCTTCCCCTGTATAAATTTATAAAATCCATTCCATGAGGCAAACACTCACTGTTAATGAAATACTTTTGAGGACCTACTCTCTGGCAGATACTATTCAAGGAAGGGACAATTACAAACTTTGTCGCATTTTTCCCCACCGAGCCTTTTGAGGTAGACCTAATGAACTGTATTTTATAAACAAAACAAAGGCTGAGAAAGCATGAAAAAATTTGCTCAAAAATTATATAATTAATAGCTGGTAGAATGGGAATTCAGTTCTCCCTCAACTGTGATAAGTAGATTCTCTTTATAAGATAGTACAATTGTCTCTGCCAGAACTTTCTTCCCAGCCCTGAAATTATCCCTGAGTCCAGGAGACTACAGTGGGGGCGAACGTACTTCACTCCAAAAGATGAATCCAAAGCCTTTTACACATTTTTGTTTTATTTTGATCATTAAAATGTTAACTTTATGGTATTTAAAAAAACAGCTAACTTCAACCTCTTCTCTATCATCCACCAGGCTGTGCTTCCGATTAACCAAGTATGATAACTAAGTCATGTGTCATTGGAATCGTTTGCATATGTGTGGAAATAAGATACTACTCTAACCACCTGCTCATTCTGATTAAGTGGAACAGACTTTTCTTTCCAAATGATCATGAGTCCTCTAGCACAGGAGTCAACAAACTTCTCTAACAGGCCAGATAATAAATAGTTTAGGTTTTGCAGGCCATCCCCAACTACTCAACTTTTGCTTTCAAAAGCAGCCACAGATAACGTAAATGAATAGGCATGGCCACATTCCAACAAAATTTTATTTGCAAAAACAGGTGTTGGGCTGGATTTCCTCCCAGCAAAAGTATAGTTTGCCAACTCCTGTTTTAGAATGAGAGTCAAGAAAGTTGGGTGTGCTTCCTAAAGGCTGACAGTCTTATAATTAATATTATTCACAGATTCCAATGAATATAGGAGAAAAAAGGAGAACGTCATACCACGTCTCCAAGTGTGTGCTATCATCACACAGGCCATTTGATAAAGACACAGGCATAAAGAGTCTCAAACAGCATGCAGAATTAAGGATATACAATGGATTTAGCAGTGAGCATCCGCTAACTGTTCCTTGCAAAATGTTTCTCCTATTAAATAATCTAAATTTGGGGAGATTACACTTTGTAAGTATCAACATTAAATGATTCCTACAATTCCACACAACTGCTTGAACACATGCCTTTTTAAAATGCATTTTGGCATCTCTAGAAGTTTATAAAAACCTGTCAAAAAATTTGAAATAGGGGTTTCTATACATTTCTCAAGTATGCCAAATCCTTGGGCCTTTAGGGTGTGAAGAATAGATATTTTTAAATCGGGCTAAAGATATATTTCCAGATCTGCTAAAGATTCTCTCAAGAATCCTAACAACAAGCATCAAATCACAAGCCCCATCTTGGCCACTGGGTATGTGGGCATGATATTTCTTTCCTGTTAATATGCATTTGTATTTCAGAAAAAAAAAACAAAACAAAACAACAACAGCAAAACAACGCTTCTCTTAACAAAAGAGAACTATACATTTTCTTTATTGGAGAAAAGAGAGTTGCCAATATAGACATAGAGGTTGGGTAGGGGGAATCATTAGGGCAGAACAGGGAGAAGTACACCCACACACACATGGTGAAAACATGAAATAAAGAGATTGCTCATATAAGAATTACCAATGAGGCCATTTCTTACATTTCCTGGAATTTTCCTAATCCAAAGGCTAGCAGTAGATGAAGGGTGACTGACAGACAAGTACTATTCCATAAAGTAATATAGTGAACTACAGGCCACATTATCGCTCAGGGAAATCCATGCTTAGCGTTGGGAAGAGCAAGAACAGCCCTCCTAGCAGGTTATCTGAATCATTTTGCCATTGGTGAGGGGTTTAAACCCCTCAATCTAGCCAGGATTCAGTACCAAGCCTTGTTGAGAACCATATTTTTTTACAGGCAGACTGCTTTCTAAGCCAGGAATCCACCAAGCACCTGATCTGCAGGGATATAAATATTTTCAAACAAATGCAGAATCCACTAACAAGAACAGATGAAAAACAAACAAGAGTCATAACCACCAGCTGCCTCGTGGTACTGGGATACTCCAGTTGACACTCTGAGTGTCATGGACTGCATCAAGAAAAGCAATCAATGATGAAAGGTGATACATCCCCACCAGTTACTCCTGGCCGGATTCCCCACTGGGCACTTTGCATTGACATAGATTTCCTCCTTCAGCCCGGTACCTTTTCTCATTTTGTAAATGAGAAAATGGAAATTCAGTAACTTGAGGTCGTAAATCAGATGAAGGGAGAATTCTGAACCCAAGCCTAGCTCACCCCTGAGTGTCTCCTACAGTTCACCCAGAGTACATACAAACTACCATTACTATGAAAGGGGGAAGGAAGGTTGAGGACCATCAGAACCTTTGTAAATGATGAAATTCAAGGTACCTAAGCAAAATGGGATAAGGATAACAAAAATCAAGACAAGGCCAGCAAGACCATATGTGTAGGAAAAGCACAGAAAGTGCCTCTTCCCCTGCTCTCTCCTAAGATCCATAATCGTATGCTACACTGTTCCCTGCAAGTGCAGACATACACAGGGTAGCACATTAATCCTTCAAACACTAACAGATGCTGGCAGGGATTTAGACTGGAATGTATTTACAAAGTGACAAATTATGTTCTGTATTATAGAGAGAGAGAAAGAGCACCCACAAACGGGCTGATAAATGTCAGCTGCAGTCACGACAAACGGTTTATTTTTATTATACTGTAACCACAAATGTTTTTTTTTTTCAGGGAGACCCAAAGATTTATTTGTTGCAGGGAAAAAACAAGATTATATATGACACAAAGTAATAACTGTAGGATCAGTGATATTCTAGGCACCCTGCCCTCCCAGAAAGCTTCATCTGGGCTGTACAGTGCTACTAAAAATGCTACCTTCTCCTAAGCACAGTAAATAGTTAATAAATCAGAACCGATACAATGCCTTGTAATTAGATACAGCCTTAGTTCACAGACTAAGCCAATTGATAGACAATATCCAATTCCCCCTTCAGTGGCTATCAGGAGGGTAGAGTAACTATTAAAATAAATTTAATAGCTGTGACAGGTAAGAAAATATACCAGAAGCTAAAATGTAATCAGTATACCCAAACCCAAAATAAAATTATAGTCTTTGCTGTAAACACGGTCCTGGGAAGAGAGGCTTATGGATGGATAGCGACATCAACAGGCCAATAAGAGCAAGGTCAGTAACTCTAAGGGAACGTTCAACCTTGAAAATAAGATTGAGAGGAGAGATATGGCTTGGGGCCAAGAGAAAATACCAGCATTTATTATTAAGAAGCCACCCTGAAGAATTCCCTTTCATTCACCTGGTCAGTCGGACATTGGTGGTAGTAACCAGCATTCTTGGGTAAGCACAACAGCAAGATGGCAGAAAGGCAGCCTGGAGTCGACACCTTGGCTTCTCAGTCAGGCTTTACCCTTAACTCTGCATGTGACCTTGGTAAGTTCTGCCCACCCCAGAGCCTCCATTGTCTCAGCTGTGAGCTAGAGGGTTTGTATCTCATGGTGTTGACAAGATCTCTTCCGGAGTCCAATTTTTTGTTCTTAATAGGTTGATGGACCACAAATACAGGAGGGCTAGCAGAAGAAAATGAATAGTGGTGGTCAAGTATATCAGTAGAAAGAGTAATGTTTCTTTTTCTTCTAAGGCTCTCAGATTCAGATTTCTCAGGAAATCACTGCAAATTAAAACTTCCCACACTTGAACACTCTAAAAACAAGATTTTAGAAAGGTGTGGAATTGACAGGAATGCATAAATGTATTTAAATCCACCAATTACATAGAAGGGTGAAGAATTTTTTTACACACACACGTGTGTACACGCTCGTATGTGCATGTGTGCGCGCACATCCCAGTGACTTCTGCATGAAAAGGTATTTCGTTCCTGAGAATGGATAGAAAAGATTTTCGTGGTGGAGAGTGGGTGGGGGTGGCACTGTCATCAGAGCAGGCAGGAAATTATTTTTCCTACCCCTGCCCGCTGCCAGGGAAGGAGTCCTTTGTGAAAAATGCACAGTGGCATTCCCTGGAGGAACAAGATGCAGTCTCGACTCCACCACTTCCTTTATGCATTTCGACCTCTCAGAACCCTAGAACTTCATTTTTCCCATCTGTGAAACCAAAATATTAAAACCTTCACAACAAGATTGTGAGAAGATTATATAAAATGCTTGTAGCTTGTATGGCCCAGCATCTGCTTGGCACATAATAAGTCCTGAATGAACTGTGTCTCATTTTTAGGCTGAGGGTGCTCCTTAGAAACCCCCCATGCCTTATCCGATCCTAAGAGAAATAACTGCCTTTCCTGCGAGCACCATGACAATTTATTCTTTCTTTATCCTAATTCACCTCCCAAAACCACTTTCCCACGTCTTCTCTCCTGATTTCTAAAGGCGAGGGGACAAGACAGAAATTTGGCACTGAGCATGCCCCCATAAGTTCTCTTCCATTCCCTAGGCTAGTATGTCCCTCATATCAGGCCTTTGGCTGTTTTCACTGATCTATGGTGACATGAAATGAAAGGAGGAGCGTGGAGAAGAATGCGGTGAGAAGGGAAAGTCGCTCGGTTAAAATGGCAGTCCATCACAGAAGTCAACTAGAAGAAGCTCCTAATGGCCAAAGCTGGAATAATATTGGATTCTAAGCTGTAGAATAAAAAATATATACCGACGACTCTAGAGCAATCTATATAATTGAGTAAATAAATAAACAGTGGAGAAGGGACAGCTCTTCTTTCAAAAGAAGTCCAATTAATAAATAGAGAAAGAAAGCATGAGGGAAACACAAAGTCAACATTAGGCAAACACCACAGTAATAACTGCTGCAGGTGACACTGACTCGTGAATGTTAAAAGTCAGTGTATGAATATTTAAGGAGAGAGAGGATGTCAGCATAATCTGAAAGCATCTCCTCCCAAATATTTATAAATTATGAAGAAAAAATTAGTAATATCACTTTGAGGAAACTCAGCAGAACATCATCTTAAACAAATGATCAAGGTTATTTCACTACTAAAATCACCAGTGATAAGACCTATCAGCATAATGTACTCCCTGGTAGCACGCACTGGGAAGGACACATCATTTCTATGATGTTCTTGCCAAAATATGCTTAAACTCAATCTAATCATGAGAAAATATCAAACACACCAAAGTCTCAAGATCAGGAAGGACAGGGAAGGAATAAAGAACTGTCAAATACTGAAGGTGACAAAGAAGACACAATATCTAAAGATAATATGGAATCCTGGACCAGATCCTAACTAAAAGAAGGTACTGGGGGGAAACTGGTGAAATCCGAGTCAGGTAGTACAATTAATATTATATACCGATGTTAATTTCCTGGTTTTGATAATTATATTATGGTTAGGTAAATTGTTAAAATTAAGGGCCGGGAAGTGAACTCTCCGTCCTGCTTTTGCAACGACCATGTGTGCCTAAAATTACAGAGTGCCCCCTAACCTCATGGGGTGTCCCCAATGGATGCCCAAACCTGTGGGTAGTACCAAGTCCTCTGTATACTACGTTTTTTCCTATACATATGTAACTCTGACAAAGTTTAATTTATAAATTAGAAATACTAAGAGATAACAACAATCATAAAATGGAGCAATGATGGCACTATGCTGTAATAACAGTCACGTGAACGCGCGCTCGCTCTCTCACTCACTCTGTCTCACGAAATACCCTGTTGAACGGCACTCACCTCTTCAGCTCACGGAAGCACTGTATGGCTTCTCTTTGGCATATCTGAATTGTCAGCTTCGGTACTCTTGCGCTTCGGTAATATTATCAAGTAAAGTAAGGTTTACTTGAACACCAGCACTGAGACGCCGCAACGGCTGATCTAATAGCCAAGATGGCTGCTCTGGGACGCACAGGTGGGAAGCGCCTACAGCGTGGAGACGCAGGAAGAAGAGACGCTTCAATTCTCGGGCAGGAGAAAGGTGGGTCACGCGAGACTGAGTCATGCTACTCAGAATGGTGCACCATTTAAAGCTTCTAAATTGTTTATTTCTGGAATTTTCGATTTAATATTTTCGGACCACACGGCTGACTGTAACTAGCGTGCAAAGTGGAACCTGGGAGGGTAAGATAAACTGAATAAACTTGAAACTACGGTTCAAAATAAAGTGTTCATAAGATAAAATGGTTTTCCTTTAGGGTAGCTGTATATATTCTTACAGTGTTCAGCAGGAAAATACCCTCTCTTTTATAAATTAATGTTAAAAGTCGATAGGGTCATGTCGTTACATTTTGGTTATTTTGCTATTGTTGCTTTTAGTGCCTTTTCTCAGAAAAGAATAAATAAATAACTCTGGCAAGCCTCATATTTTTGTTTCCTTTTGAAAAAGTTTATTGGACCCTGGAACCCATAATCCCGAGATCCACTAATTAAGCTCATTTAAAATTATTTCCTAATAATTGAATACTGAAGCAACAAAAGTTTGCAAAATGAGCACTGTTCCCTTCAGAGAATACTATCAATATTCTAATCACAAAATTAAGGGCCTATGTTGTTGCAGTGTCGAACCAAAATTAAACTCAGTCGTCTCTTACGTTAAGTCTTCCCTGACTGCCCTGGGTTGGGTATGGTGTCCTGCTCGGGTCTCCCAGAGTTCCCTGAAGACGCTGGGATTAGAGAATCTAGCATAGAGTCTACTTCATCATGTATTTCCTACACCAAATCATGAGCTTCGTAAAATCAGGGCCTCTCTACACATCTCTATATCTCCTAAGAGGTTTTTTTTTCTTTTTCCTCCTCGTGAAAATTCAAGTTATCCAAAAAATAAAAAAATAAAAGTCTTATATGCATCTCTGTAGCTTTTGAGAAAGTTAATGAAAGTCAAATGTATTTTGTAAATCCTGTTTCAATATTTAAGCTATGGAATGCTGAGAAACTCACAATCTCATTTAAAACTCATTTTAAGCCTTCCTATCTTTCAGCTCCTAGGTGGGTTTAAAACAAAAAAACAAAAGGTTTTCATTTATTTCTTAAGTACTAACTATTTACCTCTCATGTCTTCCAAGTGCTCTCCTTATAGCAATTTTGGGGCCCTAATGATTAGTGCTTTAATAAGGACAGCAAAACACACACACACACACGCAAACTTAATTCGCACACCCTACATTAGAGATTAGCCTGAGAGCTTTAAAAGTTTCTATGTGAAATGTTACAACTTTTTGTTCAACACATTTTTAAAGTTGAGTAGAATATTGGGACACATTGTTGGGCAAATCCAGCCTCCTTCCTCTCCATTATCAATGAATAGAGCTATATGCTCATTCAGCAAATAATATAGATCACTATAAAATGATAAATACACAGTGATGATGAAGGTGTGAGAAAACAGACCCTCAGATACTGCCCAAAAAAAACTGTAAATTGGAAAAACCTTTCTGAAGAAGAATGATCAATTTGCATTTGAGCCTCACTTAGCCCAGGTAAATCGCAGCATTACTCATGACTGTGAAAAATTGAAAACAGCATCTGTGCCCAGCAATAAGGGATTTATTTAATAAGTATGAAGGTATAATGTAGAGTCACTAGAACTGCACTGCCAAAGAATATTTATTGAGATGGAAAAATGGTCAAAATATGCTGGGTTAACCAGACCATAAAGTGACTATAATTTTAAGAAATATAGATAAACATATTTGAATTTTAAAAAGACAAAATGGTACATACAATGTTAACAGTATTGGCATCTGAAGGTCAGAAATACTTCTTGCTCCTTCTTTGTGTATGTGTCACTATAATTGCAAAATTTATAAAAATAACTACATTATTTTTCAGTCAGGAAAGAATTAATTAGCATAATTGTAATTTGTTTAGATGTATTTTATTATATGTGAATATATAATATACATCAAAAATTTAATACTGGTGTAGGCACTGTTTTTTTTTTTTCTGGATAAGTCACACAAGAAGTTATCTTTTGGTAAAAGGAGGGATGTTGAATAGATGTTGGGAAGAGACTTGTTATTTAGATTTTTCTGTGCTATTTAAAATTCTATCATGAACACAATTTTTTTCTTTAAAATAAATAACGAGTACTAAGACTATTCAGAAAGATGAGATGAAAAAGTTATCTTGTATGTGATGCATGCATGTGTATTTTTCCCAGCCCAAATGTAGAAAAAAATACATGTGTATACACATACACACACACACACATATATATATATACACGTGTATACCATATTTATGTACACACACACATACACAAAAGAACAATGACTAAACCCACCCCTCAGAGAAACAAATCTCCAAGTATGTGAGTGACAAGGAGAGGAATGGCACTGACCTTCTGGGGATCAATGCTTCTCCCACCTCCTTAGGCAAGAAACCATAGGCAGAGAAGTCAGGTCTGACCAAGTTCAAATCCAGTTTCTGCTGCTAGTTAGCTATGTGATGCTGCGTAATTTACCAAACTCCCAAGACCAAGTGAAATGGCATAATTATATATAACCAGCATGAGTGCTGTGATCATTAAACTAGATAATGAACATAAAGCATCTAGCACTGTGCCTGGATGGGGAGTTGATCAGTAATCATAGTTGATATTGATAATAATAATTGTAACAGCACCAATAATTATAATATTTCCAACCCCACAAAGCTGTGTTGAATATTAAGGATAACATACGTGAAAATGTTTAGTATAGAACAAATATTCCATAAATGTGTGCCAGCTCACATTTTTATTCTGATTATGCCCAATCCTATTCCTAAAACTAAGGTTATGATAACATCAGAAAGACAATGTTTCATGGAGGTTACAGATTGAAGGGACAAAGCCATTCTCTACACACACTGATTTAATTAGCCAAAATATAACCACTGATGGGAAAAGAGGTAGGTATGCAGGGAGGGGCAAGATGGCTCAGTGGAAGTTCCCTTGCTTTCCAGAGTGGTGTGTGGGTGTGTTTGTGTATGTACATGTGTGTGTGTATGTGTGTGTATGTGTGTTGGGAAAGACAGATATCTGTGGTCTCCCCAAAGTAATGTCTCAGCTGATCCTAGCATTCTCTCTATACCAGTGGCTTCCACACTACCATTACATCATCTATAAAACTCAACTGGTAACTCATGTGCTTCTTGTCACAGGGAGTATTGTCACACATCAGGCATTTTTGTGCTGATTCAAACTAGGGGCCATCCAGGCTATCTGCATCAAGGGAAAGAAAACAGAATCAATGTCTACCATCCTCTGACCGGTACTCCTCCCTCAGCCTTCTAAAATCCCATTCCTATATCTCTAGAACTAGATTTCAGAAAAGATATCCATAGCCATAAATAAGCTGTCTTCATTTAGAAATCAGCCATCGAACCTCTGACAGGACGAAGAGCCCAGCTCACATTGCATGCCAAACATGGGAACCTTTGTTTCCATGTGAGAGTCTTTCAAAGAGCACTTCTTAGCCCCACTGTCCTGCCCCTATTTCTGTTCTCTTCAGAGCACCGAAGATTAGGTTTAGGATGATGAGACTTAAAATGAGCTAGAGACGCACAATGCCTCCTCCGTCCCTGCCCAGGGACTAAGATTCTCTCACATCTCCACAAATCCACAGGAAAATCAAGCATGTCATAACAGGGCTCTGAATCCTCATTATTTAGATGGGTTTTACTCTGAGTTTAAACAAAATTTGATTTGTATATAAGAAATGTAAACGAACATATGAGATACACTAGAAAAAAATATATGTGTATACACATACACACACATATATATATATACATGTGTATACCATATTTATGTACACACACACACATACACAAAAGAACAATGACTAAAAAGGAAAAACCAGTTTCCTAATTGTTAAAGCAGGGTGTTTGAGATTGGGGGGCTCATTATTATATTATCCTCTTTACTCTTTGACTATATTTGAAATATCCATAATCGAAAGTTGTTTTCTAAAGACCAGACATAGAGGAAAACACAAAAACATGAAAAATAAAAAATGTAAAATTAATTTAACCAAACTAGAAGAAAATATATCAAAAATTATGAAACCATTTCAATAGCACACATAGAACATGCTCAAAATGACTCAAAAAATAAAATCCACATATTCATTGCTAAAGATACAACAATAATTCAGAAATATTATAAATAAATAAAATGCAGAAAAATAAAAAAATGTGGCTTGCTGAGTATTTTTAAGCATATAAAAATAATAGTCTCTACAAAAAATGAAAATGGTTTCCAGTTGTAATTGCTGGTTTATACAGTTTTTTCATACATCCTAAAAAATCAGCATAAAAATTAAACTGTAATAATGAGTAGATTAGCAGCTTCATAGCCATTAATGAAATAAAGTTCCTAATTCCCTCTTGAAAGTCATTTGGCAATGCTTGCAAAGTCTATGGGTTTCAGTTAAATAGTTGCATACCTATGCACATGACCAAAAAGAAAAAAAAAAAAAAAAATCAGTCTATCCCTATGCCAAGCAAAAAGAGACGAATCCCTTTATTTCTGATGGGAGCTGGGGAGTGCGAGGGTGGGTACCAGCAAATGTTTCCAAACAGATGTTTACAAACAGAAGGTAACTGATAAAAACCCAAACACAATGCTGCATTGTCTTCCGCGATTCACAGATGAACCCACTGGAACTACTGCAAAGAGCCTTCCTGGAAAACATCCAGAAATTAAAAGGTGCAAACAAGCTGCCTAATACCCTTGCGTAGACTGAATTCTTATGAAGAAAATAAAGTTTATTGTCTGGAAAGAGAGAAAGCATGAAGAAAGCACTAAAGCAATGGAGGTGAACAATTAGACAGATGTTCACTTAAGGAAATAAAGAGAACAGAAGAAGCCATCACCGAGGAGTTTTACGAGAATCCTGACAAGTCGGCTCCACATCAAGGGCACGGGTAAAGTGAAAGCCATCGAAGACTAGGCTGTGCAGCTTCATGTTAACTGCTGACCTTGCGGAACTGGCCTGCAGGTAATGTGGCTCTGAGCAAAGGAAAATTATGCAGCTCCTTTTAATAAGTTCTTAAGTTCTTCTCAAACACGAGCTACAGACTGTAATTCATGAAGACAGACAGCTGCATTTCTTATTCTTAATAATATCCCCCTGTCCAATAAAAGCAAAAAAAAAAAAAAATTAAATATCAAAAGTCTTTAGTATATTGCTAATTGTTCTCTCTCTCTCTATCTCTCTCTCTCCCCTCCCTCTCCCTCCTCCTCTCCCCCCTCCCTTCTCTCTCCCTCTCCTCCCCTAAGATCTCTAAGATCTACAATGAACAAAGAACAGCCTCTTTCAGAAAGACACTGGGTTGCTATTCGTGCCCCACCTCATTCCAACAGGAGAAGAAAGAACAGAAGTGCGACTATTTATTGGAAATTTCATCCTGTCACTACTGCGACATATATCCTCATTGATGGATTCAGTGAACTGTGTCTCCCTCTTCCCCTGGGCCCCTAGGAGACTCCCAGGAAACTCTTCAACCCAGCCGTAGCATCTGTTCACAGAACTATGGCCGAGACATTTGGACCATGCGTTAGCCTTAGACTTAACTGATTCTCTCCTAACCTAATATCCTCATCTAGGTCCTTTTTCTCTTGTGATATTATTATACACAGATCCTACATATGCAGTCTCAAATCCTCTTTGCAAAGAGGTCATGTAAGTTTGGTTAGAGAAAGAGATAAGACAAAAGAATGGAAAAGGCAATGGGTAGTTCACTGGCTGGCAGGCTGGCTGGCTAGATAGGTTGACCACAGATATAAAGAAGATGGAGTAAAAACAGGCATTATTTTATTGATCCCTCATACAAAAATCTTCATGTTCCTATTTTACAGAAAAAGGAAATGGAAATAAACTATTCATTCCAGTTTCTAAAACTGTTTTTCAATTAAATGATAAAAGTAAAAAAATAATAATTTTTACAGAATAAAATAAACGTAAAGCTACCATTATTGATTGGTCTCTTTTCTATCCAGTTCCTTTGGCGGGGTGGGCACTCAACCATCAACCAATCCAGAAAGAACTATCTACTGTGCCTGACACTGGGAGGATGCAGAAGAAATTTAAGACTCAGGCATTCTTTAAGGGGAATATATATTACAGATATTGGGACAGTTAGAATAATGCCACCCCCACCCTCCTCCAAAGATGCCCACATCCTAAACCCTAGAAACTATGAATATGTTAGGTCACATGGCAAAGGGGAATGAAGGTTACAGATGGGAGGAAAGTTGCTAATTAGCCCACCTTACAACAGGAAGATTATCATAGCCCCATGTAACCACAGGGTCCTTGAAAGTAGGAGGCAAAAAAGAGAGAACTAGACAGGTGACATTTTGAGAAGGGCTTGACCAGCCATTGCTGACTTTGCAGACAGAGGAAGGGGCCATGATCCAGAGGATGTGGACAACTTCTAGAAGCGGGGAAAAGCCAGAAAATTCGGTTCTCCTCTTGAGCCTACAGAACAAAATGCAGCCCTACTAACACACAGGCTTCGGCCCACTGAGACCCATCTCTGACTTCATGCTGTTTTAAGCCACTGAGTGTTTGAAAATTTGGTATGGCAGAAATAGAAAAGAATTAGTTATATAACATTTTTAGGGGGAGAAATCACATTGCAAATCCAAATTTCTGGTTCCTCTTAAAACAAGGAAAGTGACACCCAGCCCACAAGCTCATGCCTTGACAATCAGATGGGCTGAGTTGCAGCTGTCTTTGAGATGGCCCCTCTGGTTTGCCACAATCTCCACCACTCTCTATTGTCTCCTTCACTCCCATGCTGTGGCTGATGATGAACTGATGCTGTCAGACATTTGAGTTTTGGACAGTTGGTCTAAGTTTTAAGAGATTTAAAACAAATAAATAAATAAGGCATATACAGATAAGCAAGGCTTATATTCATCAGGTATGCACAGTTTAGAGCCAACATCTGTTCTGATTAGTCAGGACCCATGCCATAAATGGCTGTTCAATATTCTGAGTAGAAGCAGAAGCGGGATGCTTCTTCAAACAGTACTGCTTCTTCAACCATGTTTAAAACAGAATGTCTTTCAGCCTCACCTAATAGCTTATATGATATCTCCCGTGAGCCAGGCAGTTTTAGGGCTATAGTTTTGGTTAAATTGATGCAGTCAGGTATCCTACAGCTTCTTCCATTCCCACAATAGCTTGACAACATGTACTTGTTTCTGCAGAATTATTCTGATTCTTCTTGAACTCTGGTGGCATAAAAATATAAAGGGGTTTCAAGGAAAGGTTTATGGAGGCTATAATTTGGCCTCTCTGTACTGCAATCTGGAAGCAGTCTTTGTTGGGGAAGTGAATCACTTTTGACCCTTTCCCGACTGATGGTAACCTTGGGGAGATTGAAAGCTTGTCTCTAATACTTTGATGGTGCATACAAAGGCCTGAAGGCCCACTTCAGACCATCTAAAAACAAAAATATTTGTGAATGGTGACCATCAGATCAACCACTGCCTCAGCCTCCAGGGCTTCGTAGGAAAATGTCTTACATTCCCCATATGCAGCAATGTAAATTCAGTAAAAAATCTCTTCAAATGGCATAACAGTCCTAAGAATTGGAGAAAAAAAAATAGTATGAATGAAAAGAAGAAAAAAAAAACTTAGGGTACTCATTGGCCTCAATTCACACTTCTATTTATAAAACAAAATGGGCCTAGCTCATAATTGGCAACCAATATGCAAGTTATGAAGAATGAGGGAAGAACATCCATAATGAGAGAGAGAAGGCAAGTCCAAATATTAGCAAGTTCTCACTCACTATTTGTTTACCAAGTATATGGTATCTTTTAATTATATAAATGAGCTCATTTTCACACCAAATCTTCCATCCCAGAAATTTCTAATCCATATACCACTGAACACTGGCTGGAAGAGGTTAGCAGGTGGTTCCCTGCAAAAAAAAAAAAAAATGTGCTCTGAGAAACTGAATAATACACTACTTTAGGCATGTATTTTGACAAATATGAAGTTCCAAGAAGTCATGCAGTAAAACAATCGCTTTAACTTGACTCTAATGTACTTTAGCCCAAACACATCCAATCTCAGAACTCATTTTCCAAATAACATCATTTTGTATAATTCAAACCCCCACTTTCTATTTTAAAAGTTTAAAGTCATTTTTTTTTAAATGTGTGAATTCAAATATGTTTAAACATTTTTACATTTTAAACATTTTTTGTTTAAATTTGTGAATTTGTGTGAATCCTCTGCCCAATTATTTCATGGGTTTCTCTCTCATGACCATTCTCAAAACTCCTGTAGGAGCAACATATGTATTAATAACAATAATGATGATATTCCTGCTACTGATAATTTTACTACTACTACAGGTTTATTATTAGAATTAATCATTTTATCATCACTTTATAGATGAGAAAACTAAGGTAGAGGAACGTTAAAGCAAGATCACCCCACTAGGAAAGAGCCAAGCTGTAATCTACCCAGCCAAGCTTCTAACCAACATGTGATACCGTCTATTAAAGGACGCCAAGCCGGACAGATCTTGGGGAACAACCAAGTCCCTGAACTACAATTCTCCAACAGAACTGTGCATTACAACAGATTTCTGGACTCCAACCACAAAGGTTCTAATTCGGAAACTAAGAGGTGATGAGACTGGCAGTCTTCTTTTATTGAATGTCACAGGTTATAATTCTGAAGCAGGAATATCTCTGAAAGCTCCTGGTATTTTCCTAAAAGAGCACAATGTACTGCATAGGAGTGACCTTAAAACCACTTCAAAAAAAACTTTAAAAATGATTCAGCCAATAACAACGTGAAAAAGACCTAAATATGATTACCCATCAGGGAAATCCAGATCAAAACCACAGTTAGGTGCAACTTCATGCCCAATAAAATGACAACTATCAAAAAAATAGACATTAACAGGTGTTGATGAGGATGTGGAGAAACTGGAACCCTAAAACACTGCCGGTGGGAATGGAAAATGGTACAACTGCTTTGGGAAAGTCTGAAAGTTTCTCACAAAGTCATACATATGATCCAACAGCTGTACTCTTAGATATTTACCCAAAGGAAAGCATATATGCACACAAAAATCTGTATATAAACATTCACAGCAGCATTATTCACACTAACCAAAAGACAGCAACAAGCTAAATGTCATGGACTGAATAGGGACATGTAATGTGGTATATCCATACACTAGAATCTTACTTGACAATAAAAAGAAATGCTATAATGTGAATAAACCTTGAAAACTTTATGCTAAGTGAAAGAGGCCAGAAACAAAGGCCACATATTATGTGATTTCATATATATGAAAAGTCTAGAATAGGCAGATCTAAGGTGAGGGGGCAGTGGGGAGGGGAAGCGTTGGAGAGGTGACAGCGAAGGGGATGTGAGGATTCTCTGTGGGATAATGAAGATGTAAAATTGATTGTAGTGATGGTTGCACAACTCTGAATATACTAAAAGCGACTGAATCTTACACTTTAAATGAGTAAAATGTATGGTGTGTAGATTATGTCTCAAAGTGTTTTGAAAAATAATGCATAAACATCTGCATTTTAGCAATTCTTGGAAACAAAGTATTTGGGATAAACTTCATAACTAATGGGAATAGGTGACTATTGGGATTCTAACAAGATTGTTGAGTGGAAATATATGGCATATCCATAGGAGAGAATATTGTCTAACCACTGAAGATCATGCTAAGAAAGAAAATTTATTGACATGGGAAAACATTTGCAATTTAGCATTAAGTTCAGCAAAAAGCAGGCTGTAAGAAAGAATATACAGTACAATCTCATTCGGCTTAAAGCAGCATATGTATCATATGGGTAATTATATAATACATAGAAGAATAAAAACATATCACACCCATGATACAGGCCAAAATATTAACAGGGATTCTTTCTGGGCAATGAGACTGAGCCCTGAAAAAAAAAAAAATCGATATAGCTTAAACTTGGGATTCATTGTTTTCTGATCACTGGGCTTGCTAGAAATTACTTCTATACCATATTCATAACCCCAAGGCATTACTATGTCATCCATGACACCTGCACACCGAGCATATTTTCAATCACTAGAAACAACTATAAATTTGGGTTGGCTGATGGAAAATCTGGGAAGGATGAAAAGATGTCAGAAGCGCACACCACTGGGGCTCAGGCCACTCCAGGGCTAAACAGGAGGCAAGACTACGAAGGTGGCCTCCAGGGCACTGGGTGTTGTATCAGAACATTAGTGCAGTGTGATCACATGATCAGCTGACTGCATCTAGTTGGGGTGGAGAATAAGTGAAATAGGAATATAGACACCTTCTGAAAATCATCATATCCCTGTGTAAGCTTTTAAATAGTAGCATTTGTTATATCCTCATCTCTAGCTGTTACAGGCTGAATTTTCAGGTATGCAATTGAAGTCTTAATCCCCAGTACCTCAGAATGTGACTGTATTTGGAGGTAGGGTCTTTAATGAGGTGATTAAGTCAAAAAGAGGCCATTATGGTGGGCCCTAATCGAAACTGACTGGTGTCCTAAGAAATTTAGGCCAAGAGATACCAGAGATGTGCACATACAGAAGAAATACTGTATGGACACAATAGCAAGGCAGTTGTGTGCAAGTCAGAGAATCTTAGAAGAAACCAAACCTGCTGACACCTTGATCTTGGACTTCTTAGCCTCCAAAGCTTAAACTTCTGTTATTTAAGATGCCCAGTCTCTGGTACTTTATTATGGCAGCTCTAGCAAACTAATATACCCACATCCAGCCTCTCTCTTTTCTCTTCTGCCAGGGTATTTCTTGCTCACAGTTCTGATTTCTGACTGTCTATTACCCTATTAAACCATCACTACGTGTGCGCACGTGCACGCACACACACACACACACACACACACACACACACACCAGGCACAAACCTTTCTTATTCTCTTATATTTGAGTGATTGATAGATAACTAGCACTCTCTCCCAATTCTCTAATCTAAACATCAATAAATCTCGGGGTTAATTAAACTCTTTGTCTCCATGACCCTTCTCCTATGCCTTTCCTGTTGCCAACAGCCTGTCCTCCTATCCTGTGAGGACAGCTCTTTGCCATCATCCTTTCCCAGATATTAGTGGCATTGCATAGGCTGCTCCAGCTGCAGTTAACCTTTCAGATTCAGCTTCTGAAGCTAAGATATTTCTATGTGTTCACTCTACCCTAGAGGCTTCAGCATTGTTCCCATTGGAGAGCAATAATTTAATTTAAAAAAAAAAAAAACTATTTCAGAGTCTGGGTTATACTAGACTTGAGCTCTTTGGGTTAGAAGATGAAAGCAGAAAGTTGTATATTTTTAAGAGAATATTTTATATTCCTTTAAAACCTGGACATGATTTTAAGAGAGTCTTATTCTTGTCCTTTCGGGCAAGTTTTCACGCTGTTAAACGAAATGAGACCATAATCCATACTGTTTTATAGAGAATCGACTTTTAAGATACGTTTTTTTAAGATACAACATTTAAGGAATATTAAGAAAAAGTATAAATTGAACTCCTTCCAGAAAAGCTTTATCTAGAGAAAAGAAAAAAGGCCATAGTTTAAAGATATTTCCAAGTTATAATCGGAAATCGCCAGGGCAACTGTTTAGTAGTCTCGTGAGTTGCAGCATGAATTATTTTTCTTGAACTTTAATAAGGTAATAATTCAATTAATTTCGAAGGAAGATAAAAGTGAAGCACGTTTTCAGGCAATCTGTAGAATACAAGTTCATTTACTCATTAGATGAATATTTACTGAGTGCCTACTTAGGCTTGGTCCTGGGAAGGACACAAAGGTGCATAACCCCAGGCTTCTTATGAACATGTAGGAGGTGCGAGAGAATGTGGTCAGGGATGATGTGTTGTATGTTGGGGGTGGGGGCGGAGGTTGTAGCAGAAGCGGGGAGTGTGGCAAGATGACTTTATGTCCTGTTGTGTGCCCTGCAAAAGATATATGCCGTTCTGGGACTAACAAACTAGGGACTGATGCTCACAAATGGGCATATAGTTATGGGAGTCAGAATGATGGCTGAAATTTGGGAATAGGTGCAATCTCCAGGGGAAAGAGTACTGCCAAGAAAAGGATTAAAAAAATAGAATCGTGGGGGATATTGAATTTAAATGGGGGGAGAAGAAAATGAAGCCAGTGGTGCGCAGTGGGTGGGGATGATTTAAAAAAGCAAGTGATTGAGATATGACTTGATAGTAGTGACGACTGCACAACTCTGTGAATATACTGAAAACTATTAAATTGGTGAATCATATGGTATGTGAATTATATCTCAATAAAATTGTAACCTGCACTAAAAAAGAGAGGAAAAAGAAGATATGGCCAACAAGAAAATTTTTGATGTTCAACATCATTAGTCATCATGATAGTAAATAACATGAACTACCACTCCCATCATCAGTGTTTTTTAATAGAAAATTTAAAAACTTACCATATCAAGCATTATTGAGAAAGTAAAGAAATCGGACTCTGCTAAGAATATTAACTGGTTCAACCGTTTTGGAGAAATGCTTGCCAGCCTCTAAAATGTTAAACCCATTGCAACTACTGACCATCTCATTCTGCTCCAGAATACTACCCCAAAAGAATTAAAGACATATGTCCACACGAAGATATGTATTTATATAAAACTGTAGAAATACAAATGAATCAATAGTGACAGAAAACAGGCCAGTGGTTTCCTGGGCCAGGACTATCTGAACTGCGACACACCATTAATTGCAAAAGAAGCACAAGAAATCTTCGAGGAGAAAGAAATGTTCTGTTTCTTGATTATAGTGGTGATTTCATGGGTATGTGCATCTGTCAAAACTCACCAAATTGTATTTTTTAAACGGATGTAGTTTAGTCTACATAAATTATACTTCAACAAAGTTAATAAAACCATACCAAGCAAGCAATTAGGCAAAAGGCATGTTTCGAAAGCCCTAACTTTCTCCTTTAAAAATTAACAAAAGGGGATCCATATAGCCCATTCTGCTTTCAGAATTAATGAAAACATTATTAATGGCCACATTTACTGAGTGTCTATCCATATCATAAACCACGTAAGGAACTTCCCATACATTACCTTGTTTAATTTCAATAATCCCATAAAATAGGGTTAAAAATTCTCCCTATACATTTGAAGAATATAATATGCAGAGAGGCTGGCTGGCTTGAGATCGCACAGAAGCTCTGTGGTTCTGAGGTCGACACTCTTTACACTCCCACTCACTGCTTTTTCAACTAGTTGACGGATGTGAGTCATACTAGCAGTAACAATGACCATAATGAACTTTTATGGGGTTAACTACATGTCGGATGATCCTTTAGGTATTTTAGGTGCATTACATCAAATATCTTCCGCACCTACCTTATGAGGTGGAACGACGATGGATCCCCTTTTCTACATGTGGCAACTGGAGCTCAGAGAAGTCAAGTGACTTTCCAGAGTTCCCACAGCTGGAAAGGGACAGGGTCAAGAACAAAACACAGGCAGTCTCATCCCAGAGCCCATGTTCATCAAATCGACTTCTTCAGAAGTCTTGAGAAGTTTTCTTTGGAGGCCTGACATTAGGTAGAGTTTCGTGTGCTTTTTATCCACTTTAAATAAGAAAAAAGTAAAGGAGTGAGCCGAGTGAGCCGGGAAGCTGGGATGGAAATCCTTTCCACTCAATGACTGCTTTTCAAATGAGATACGTATGTAAAGAGCAGGTAAGCACCCAGCACATAGGTACTCATTGAAAGTGTGGCCCCCTCCCTGCAGCCTGCACCTATGAAGGTAGCGTGGTAGTAGCCCAAGTTCTGCCATTCGTGTCTCTAGTGAGACACAAGAAGTGATTCCTACTGATGGCAAAGCCAAAAGATGGGTCAGGTGGGTGGCATATTCTGTGTTCATTTAAACAGAGCCTGCTAAAGATTCGGTCATGTAAGGAGAAACACAGGAGAGCATGTTCATTTTAGTAATCCCATCTTCTTTGCTGGAATTGACTTGAAAACAGATACTGTGAGCAAAATATATAAATATTTACATATTTTTTTAAGCAAGTATCTTTCAATTAAAAAAAAATACAAAATTAATAAATGTAGATTTTAGAGAAATTTAGCAATGTGTCCTGTCACTTACCGGAGCACAAAGAAATGCTCATCACCTGAAGTCCTCTGAGCCCAGTATATGTATTCATCATCCTGTCAAAATGCTGCCATTCATTCATAACTACCAGCCAGTCTCCCCTGAACCTAGCTGAGGATTCTGTTCAGTCTGGTGCAATGCACTAATTACACACCTACCCCTCTGCCCTTAGAACGATACACTTGACCGTGGCAAAGAGTAATGATGAAGTTCTGAGAAATTTCTTGATAGTGAGAGGGGGGATGGGGGAGGAAGGGTGACATGGGAGGAAGAGGCAGGCATGAGGGGGAGAAAAAGAGTAAGCAAGGAAGGTGAAGAAACAAAGAAAATGATGGAACTAGATTTAGACTTTGCTCAGACCAGCGCTGTCATTGTCAACATGGTTATCCTTATCATCATCATCATTATCATCGTTCTTTACAAGGGAAACTTGGCAGATCGAAAATCTGTGCCATATAATATTAAAACAGCTGAATGACAACCAATTTACTCAGTATGTCCACAGAGACGTAGCTCTTTTGTTTCTCAAATTTAGGAGCCAAGGGTCATATCCTGACAAAGGATCACTAAGTAGGTCCTTAGCTGGGTGCATATCCATACACGGACATACTGAAACACTGTCTATGGAGCACTGTCTATGTTTCCACGTTCTGTCTCTTTAAAGATTCACTTCCTTCCAGCACCTAAACTAGATCTGCCATTATGAGAGCTCAAGGGGGCTGCACCCAGAAATCATTAAGATCCTGCTCAGAGTGTTGCTTTACATGGTGAGATGCAAGAAACTGAAAACAAGGCATATACATCATCAGGTCTCACCAAAAATGGTGGCTGTTGACAGCTGGCGGTCAGTGATTGATTAGGAATTAATATGGAAATGGAAGGATGAGAAAAATGAGGACCTGTGTGCCGACCATGTAATGTGCCTAGAAGCAAGTATCCAAGGAAAATGGCTGTGGATTATGAATTAGTTTATTCAATCAGCACAGCATCATGGGTGACAGGCAACCTGATGAAAGCTGAGGACACACACAGACATTAAGGAGATTCTCCACATTGGGCACTCTTCTGAGGGCACATGGAGGACAACCAAATGGTACACAGAGTCATGGAGCCACTCCACAAACCTGGCATTCCTCTGTTATCACATGAGGCTCAAGTTGAAAAGGAAACAGCCAAATAAGATAACAGGACAGTAGGAGTATTTCTTGGCCTGCCGATGGCCATAATTTGTGTCAAAGAAAACATGAATACTGGGCACACTGAGAACTTTTTCGTATAGGCCAAAACACCTTTCCCTCCATCTGCAAACTCCTGCTCCAAGGTGAATTTTTAGCTCCAGGAAGATGCTTCAGTTTCATGAAGTGAACTGAGATTCTGGAGCATAAAAACACTCATGCTGGCTCAACCCTAGAAGGAATATGTGGCTCCACTGCTGCTCTAACACTTCTGTGTTGGTGGCAGCATAGAGGTGGATCAAAGGCAACCCGGTGAGCTGTTTTTAGATATCAGTTCAAACCTCCAAGTTTAGGAAGCAATGTCCCTTGGATGCAAATGCAATCAATATCAATAATAAGTTAATATCGAAATAAAAGTAAAAAACCTGGGTGCTGGAAAACAGATGGACAACTACTAAGTGACTCAACAGATTCAAGAAAGCTGAGTCTTAAGCTAACAATGCACACCGCCAAGAAGTAATACAATTCATATCACAGAACCGCCAAAGGCTCAGAAGCTGGTGGAACCTGGTGCTTCTAGAAGTGGGTAAAGGAGATTCTTTTAAAAAAATGTTTACAAAGTATGTATACCCTCACAATCCCTCTCCTCTCAGCCCAGCCAGGACTTAGTCATTTCCTAACCTCAGAGAAAAGACAAGTTTATTCTCTGAAGAGAAAGAATATAAACAGTTGAGAACAGTACTAATACGCTAAAAATAAAGATTAAAGAAATGCTTGCCTACTAAATGCTGAGACTCAGGACTTTTTTACTTGGCTCCCAGAACAGTGAAAGTCAGAGCCATACCCTCCCCAAAGAGTATTAGAATATCCTCCTCTGAGCAATATGACCAGCTTAACAGGGAGGATCTAAAGATTCAAATGTGCTGATTCCCTCCAAGAAACAAACCAGCAGGTCACCCTTCGGGGGAGTCCATAGTTGAGTTAGTCCTGCCCATGTGCTAAGACATGGAAACAGCTTTTTTGAGTCCTTCTCTTAAGAACAAATAGACTATCACACATTGGAATATTGAGGAAAGAAAGTGAACAAAACATACCAACAAAAGTAATCTTGAAGAGACAGAAATTATAAAGACAAAAAAATTTAAGGCAATTAATATCAGAGAGATAAGAAAATAAATTTTATCTATGAAACAAGAATAGAACAGTATTAAACAAAAACAGAATATTGGGAAAACCAACCAAACAAACAAACAAAAAAAGTGTTTAGAAATTTAAAATATGCCAGCAGAAAGGAAAAACGCAACAAGAAAGTTAGAAGACGTCTCCCGGAAAGTAGTACCAAAGCCAGCAATAAAGATCTAAATAACAAAAGTTCTCTTAAAAGAAAACAGCAAAAAGAGAAGGGAAAAAATAATCAATAAAATATTTAAATAAAATTTCACAGAACTGAAGGGCATGTGTTTCAAAATTAAAAGGTTTCAATGAGTGCCCAGTATAAGGGATAAAAATAGACTAATACTACAGCAAGTCATGTAAAATTTCAGAACACTGTGGACAAAAAGAGCACTCTTTTCAGGGCTTTTATTTCTTATTTGGAGAATAGCAAGTGGTGGAAGAAACGCCTCACTAGTAGTTTCAAGACTGAAACATAGAGAAATGAAAAAAAAAAAAAATTGGAGATGAAGTGGCTTTGTGTTTCCCAAGAACAAAACTAAAAGCTATAAAGCACTAGAGCAATGTCTTAAAACCCTGAAGAGAAAATGATTTCAAAACTATAATGCTATACCTAACTAAACAATCAATAAAATGAGGGTGGGAACAAAAACATTTTAAAATACTCAAGGTTCCAAAAATATATAAGTATATCCCACCCTCCTTTTTCAGAAAGCTACTGGAGGATACGCTCCTACAAAACAATAGGCCAACCAAAAAACAAAAGATGTGAAACAGGAGCTCAAACTGAGGACAGAGTTAATGAATTTTCCAGGTTATATGATGTGAAGGTAGCCTGAAATAGAAGACCAGCAGAGTGTCCTTATGCACCAGGCATAGAGGACAACAAGCTCAAATTGTAGATTCAAATACCCTAGGAAAGATTTTTTTTTTAACATGAAAATAATAGAATGTTTGTTATGTCCCAAATATGTTATAAAGAGATTTTTATCATCAGATGAGTCTGAGGCTGAATCATAGAGACAGATATATCAAAAAATAAGCAAAGAAGGTATATAGGAAGAGTATTAGGTCCAGGGAAAATAAAAGATTGTTCAAAAAAGAAAAAGTAATCCTATTATGTTACATGGCTTAACTGTGAATATATTTACATATACATAACAATGGCTTAACTGTGAATATATTTACATATACATAACAATGTAAAAACTAAACTGTCTTCTGGAAAAATCATGATAAAACTCTAATGAGAGGATGGAAAGAGAAGAAAGATACTCATCAAAGTAGAGGTGTAAGAACAAAGGAAAGCTAAATTTTTCTTAGTGGAAAGCCCACTGATACCATCTAAAACTAGAAAATCAAGAAGTAGCAATTAATTATTTAAGGCTATATACATATAACCCAAATGAATTCACTAAAAGAAAAAGAGTTGGCATTGAGGACTGCTCTATTTTTTTCTTATAAAAGCTTAATACAAAAACCTGGCTATGATTCTAAATTATATGCATGTGTGATTTTTACAAAAAATAGCAGAGCAAACCAAGAAGGAAGGAAGGAAGGAAAGAAGGAAGGAAGGACGGAAGGAAGGAAGGAAGGAAGGAAGGAAGGAAGGAAGGAAGGAAGGAAGGGAGGGAGGGAGGGAGGGGAGGGAGGGAGGAGGGAGGGAGGAGGAAAGACAGACAAAAGAGAAATAACAAAAGAAAGAAAACGGAAGGAATGAAGTTAGAAAGAAAAAAGATGAGAAAATTTAAATAAGCACACAATCACAATCACGTATTAGGCTTAAATTATGACAGAACACAGTCTGAATTGCTAACCACTTGTTTCTAAAATGAATTCATGATAGATTATGGTATTATTTTCCTATTTCTGACTCTAAGAAAATATGGGAAAATGGGCATTTAAAAAAATAATTCTCTTCATTGAAAGATTCTCTCTGGCTTTTTGTGGAAACTGCAGAAGATCTCTGTAAGAATATTTATGTGGCCTTAACTCCTTTAAGGTAACAATAATAAAACAATTTTACATGAAGACATGTTTATCCCCCAAAGGGCAAAAAAACAGAGAAGACCATCTTGCAGTGAAAAAATGGCTCATTTTTTTTTATGACTGGAGAAAACAACAACTTGGTCTCTACAGATTAAACAAATGATTCAAACTCTAGGAGTTGAAAATCCATAAGGGCATGGGTGCCTACACCACTATCTGCTCACCAGGCAGTATTAGGCAAGCAAGAAAAATCTACTAGCCTTGTGAATTGTAAATTTATGTGGTGCTTTTTTTTAAGTCCACAAAATTAAATTAATGTTTTTTGCAGAGGAAAACTTTACAGTAACGAATATACTGTATGTAAATAACAACTTAAATGATTAGGCATCTCTCCTTTCTAGAAAGCTTTTTCTCTGTCATTTTTGATAAAAAAGAAATAAATAAATAATAATAATAATAAATATAAAAAGAAATATATAAAGAAAAAAAAAACTGCCATCCTTGTCAACTTGGCAGCTGGGTGACCTGATGTAACTAGCACCATTTACAGTCTCAAGGAAAGGCCTTAGCAAAAGGCAGGAAGATAGAAAGGGCACTGCCAGGTACAGAGGGGGCACCTCTAAACCACTTCCACCTCTAAAGACTTTAAATTCATCAAGTGTGCCTCAGGTCTTTATCCATAAAATGAAAGAAAGAGAAAGACGTTGGCCAAGAATTTCTAGCTCCCGGATTCAATTATAACTGCTGGAGGCATCTTGGAGTACATAGACTCATTCAGACCACTGAGACCCTCCAGCCTACAAAACCTTCTCTGAAGGACTTTGCTAGCAGAAATCAGAATGTAAATAGAGGTAGCTTTTAAAAATACTTTCTAGGGGACTTTTAGGGTAGTGAAACTATCCCGTACGAAATTGTAGTGGTAGATATGTGCCATCACCCATTTGTCAAAAGCTATAGAACCACAACACCAGGAGTGAACCTTAATGTAAACTATGGCCTATAGTTAAAAATAATGTATCAATATTGGTTTATTAATTGTAATAAATGTTCAAGACGTTAATAAAAGGGGAAACAGTGCCTAGGGTAGGGAGTGGGGGGTGGGTGGGTATATGGATCTCTATGTACTACCTGTTCTATTATTTTGTAAATCTAAAATTGCGCTTAAAAAATCCTTCAACATAGTCTCTCCGGGATTTCCATACACCCCTGACCTTGTTAAAATACTTAGTGGACTTGCTAAAAGATAACAAAGTCTTACACAGATTACAAACTGGCCACCTACCATATATGTTCTTTGAACTGCAGTTAAAAAAATTAGTTGCCAATAAATTAAAATCAGAAAATATTTAAAAGAGTCAGATTGTTTTAACGTCTAGTAAAAGCAAATGAGAACTCATGGCAGCACAGCGTTTGCCCAGGGCAACAGGCAGCTGGAGCTGAGGGGCCTTTACTCTCAGGAAATAGGTGGGATTGTGCCCGCTAGTTGGACCCAGGTCCTCACTGCTCTCTACTGTCTTTCACAAATCTCCTTTGATCCCTGTGTTATCTTCTTGGCAACTACAGGCTTTGCATTTCATTGGCCAGGACAAATATTATCAACGTCCTCTGGGTTCCTTTGAGAAATGCAAATTCTCGGGCCTCAGCTCAGTTCTACAGAATCAGAATCAAGGTTCTCCAATATGAGCACGTACCAGAATACCCTAGAAGACTTGTTACAACTCAGATTGCAGGGTCTCACACCGATCTCCCTACTCTTCTTCCCTGTCACTCTGAGTTTCTGATTCATTAGGTCTGGGATGAGACCTGAGAATTTTTATTTCTAAAAGACACTCGGTAATGCTGATTCTGTTATTCTTGGGACTACTTGGAGAACTTCGAGTTTCCATCTTTGGGTATTTCTTAATAAAAGCCCTTCTCAACTTTTGCTTCTGAAAAAAAAAAAAAGAAAAGAAGTTAGCATCTCCTCAATCAATTTAATTTTTTCTTTGATTTTGTTCTGATATGATTTAGTGATTTTTTTTGAAGGATTTTCCATTTTCCTGGTGGGTGGTTTTAGTTCTTTGGAAATCTCTCCCATATGGGTAAGCATTTTGTTTAGTTAGCTATTTAAAAACAATGTGGCATTTTTTCTGTGGAAACTGGGTCATTTAAATTAATTCTTGGATTTATAATACATATAATTAGTTCCAAACAATATACAACTCTATGCTCTGTTTGGGAATATCTTGATTACGCAAATGTGAAAATAATTGACCAGAATGGAGACAAAAAAAAAAAGGTACATAAAATCCCCCATTTCTGATATGCTTTGCCATTAGGCTATGAATTGTATAACACCTAACCAAAAGTGCTTGCTGTATTTTTAATGGTCCACCCATAGCTCAGAGTGAAGTCTGAACTATTTGTTGTTTGCTGTTGTTATATTCTGTTCCAGGGTTCATAATTTGAAAATCGACTTTGGGGACTTTTTGCTCAGTCTATTAAAATGATTCATGTTGCATTCAACATAAATTGTGCATTCACAGAGGAGGGTGAGAGCCCGTATTCACAGCATAATAACTAAAGTGAATTTTGTACGAGCCGCAGTTTGTGGCAGCAATGTGGTATCATTTGTCTTAATTTTTCTTTGGCATTACATTAGGCGAGTGCATTTACATTTCCAGGTATGGCTAACCACTTTAAAAACTTTGTTTTTACAGCATGAGTAAAGGGGGAATCAAATCTGCATGTTTATGTGATGTAACATCAAATAATGCCATTTTACTGTCTGGAATACGTGGGGATTTACATTCCATTTACTTGACTTCACAAAGGGAACTTGGGCTGATATGCAAAGTACATGAAATATTTACCATCAATGGATCATGCCAGGCTTCTAGAAGAAAGAGGAGAGGGGGAGGAGATAATACCCTACAATTGCTGTGTTTTTCTGTGTTTTACTTTTAACAGTACAGTAACTAATTTCTTAAGTGGATTATCAATTTGAAATTCAAATGCATCTTAAATAAAACCAAATTCCAAATAACTTAAGCCAAAACTTTGGGTCATTTTGCAGAACTGAGTAACCATATGACACTTCAATGAATGTATATGTATGTATCTGATAGCTATTCATACATATATATACACTCACATATGCAAACACATATGCCTCCTGCTCATGAAATATTTATTCTGGAGAATTGAAATGGAGTGCACCTACATGTCCATTATTGTCATTTAAGGTGCATGTATGTTTGTGTATATATTCATATATTTTTTTAGCGGAAGAATTCTAAAAATATGATATATTAAATTCATTATTTCAGTTTGATGGAGAAAGTAAAAAGAATACATCTTAAATTCTTTCTATCGAAGTGTTTTTTAAATATTCAAAGTAAGTGTTAGATCAGAAAGGATTATACTCACTAAATCCCATGATTATAACGCTTAATGATGAAGTACTTATTTTTATTTAAACATGAAAATGAAATTTAAAAAAAATATAACACCTATACAAATATGGTAGTTCTTCCATGCTGCTCAGACCATCTAAGTGAAGAATCTTTGTTGAAAATATTTTTTGTATTATTTGCACAATGGTTCTGAGCAAAATAACATGGTGTATGATGATTAAACCACTTAAGAATGGAGATAGATCTTAGTTCACATTCAGATCTCACTCTCAATTAGCTGTGTGACATTGGAAAATTTAAATTCTCTGAGCCTCAGTCTCATTGTCTGTAAAAAGGAGATAATAATAATTCCTACATAACCCATGAGAACAATGTATGTCCTGTTCTGAATGCAGGAGTAAAAGGAGCACTCAGTGAACATTAGTGATCCTCATCAATCATTACGATCGCTGTTACTATCGAAACTGCAATGAAGGGGACAATTTGGGCAACTGTGGAATCATCACATCTGATCATAACATAGAGGAAAAGCAATAGCTCATTGGCTACCAAAAAAATTGGTTGATCAGCCCATATAACTTAACTATGTAAATACTTGGGCTGGATGAATGAATGTGCTTTAACTTAAGGGAAAGGAATAAGCTTTGGGGGCTTTTGGAGTGGACTCAAAAGCCTCAGTGAATTTCAACTCTTCTCTAATATCTTTCAGCTTGTTAGCGCACTAATTCATTCAGCCCCTAGTTTCACGGGCTACTCTGCTTGAGGCCCTGAGACTGCAGAGAGAACATCTGCCCTTGGCTTTTAAGTACTCAATGATCTATTGCAGGGATCCCCAACCTCCGGCTGCAGACCGGTGTGGTCTGTGACCTATTAAGAACCAGGCCACACAGCAGGTAGTGAGTTGCAAGCACGGGAGTGAACCTTCACCTGTATTTGCAGCCACTCCTCAGCAATAGCATCACCGCCTCAGCTCCACCTCAGATCACCAGGCATTCGATTCCCATAGGAGAACCAGTCGCTGGTGCCAAAAAGGTTGAGGACCGCTGGACTCTATGGGGATGTTTCTTCAACTTTAACTCCCTCAAAGAATTACCTGGGGAGGGGTTTAGAAATGAAGAACCAGAGATTCTTAAACAAGAGGTCCCCCTGGGACCTGAGAGTCAGTCTCTTTAATGAAGGGCCCTGACTCTGGAAAAGGAGATGGCAAACAAGGCTCATGGTGGAAGAAAGAAAGAAGCCAGGATGGAGGCGGGTATAAATCAAGATAGGGACCCAGGAGATGCAAACTTAAGTTGGCCTGGGGGTGGCTCAAGGAAGACTTCTCAAAGGAGGAGAGTTTGAGCTGAGCCTGGACAGGTAAGTAAAAGTCAGACCACTGAAAGGCATTCCAGGTTTTCATCTTCCTCTGCCCTGACATAGTGCTTGAGAGCAGAGCTTTAGAGTCAGACTTCCTGCCCCAAATTCCAGCTCTATCCTCTCACTGTTGGCAAATTATGTAACCTCTCTAAGTCTTGGTTTCTGTGTCTACGAAAGGAGGATAATTACAGCAAACATCTCAATGGTTGTTGGAAGGATTAAATAAAGCAACGTATGCAAAAGCATCCAACACAAGGCTAGTACACAGTAGGCACTTTATAAAATACCATCAGTATGGACAAACCAAAGTCCATGCATTTAAGGATGAGTATGTCAGAATAATAAAACTCTACCCCATTTCTATAGCCTGTGTCATACATGGTTATTTTATGCCCATTGGTCATGATTTCGTGAAATAAGCGGGGGTAGGCAGCATCACTTCTATTGCACATAGGGTGGTTATAGGGCTGTATCTGCATGTATCTGGCCCACTCTCTCTTTTTTTGTACATGGAAGTTGAGGTAAAAAGCATGAGCAATAACTAGTTATACCATGAGGACAGCTTCTAAGGAATCTCACCTACATATAAACTAGAAAATAAAACATCGTCATGAGACTTTATATATTAATATATAACTGCTTTATTACCTGGTTGCCTAATTGCTTTATTTGGAAGGGAGAGGGATTATAAGTTTGCAAAAAGTACACAAATAACAAATAAATATACTGATATTACCTTCACCTTTAACTATTATTTTGAGAACTGATAAGGCTTCCAGCTAAACATTTTATTTAATAACAAATGCAAGAAACTCAAGTATAAATAAGAAAACACTGTCAGTGATGATTTCTGCAACTGAAAGTTATTTAGTTGCAATAAAAAGCCCCTCCAAATTATGGACACAAATCTGAATCAAACATATTCAGGGACTGTAGGCGTTAAAAATAATACAGAGTATGAAAAAAATCTATATTTTAATCTTTTGGGGGCAGAACCAAATTATCTTATTTACTACATGAATGGTTTCCTCAATTTAATGCCAATCTTTAGCATCAACTTCCAACTGTCTGAATAAACAGGCTGCACAAGAAAAGACTAGATTATTTATATTATGAGGCTATGCTTAAAAATAAAGTGGAGAAATTACTTTACCTATATTGAAAATAAGAATAACATGCATATCATCCCAGCTTACAAAAAACTAATTTTATTTTCTTCTGTTTCCAAGAGTGAGAACTATACATGAAGTCATAAATTAAATTCATCTTTGATGGTGAGTTAAAGGAGAGAAGAGAATCTTTAAACTTTTCTGACATGTTCAGAAAAATGCCATATATCATATAGATAAACACAGCTCCAACTCTGTTTCCACACTTGATACTTAGACATGGAACATATTCTTGGTAGTGAAATTTCCTTTCAAAATATAATTAAGGATATTTTATATAGTGCTTCGGTTTGTATGGAATCAGGATTTTATTTTATTTATTTTTTAATTTAATTAATTATGAATTTATTTATTTTATTTTATTCTATTTTTTTTTTTTTTTTTACACCTACAGCACCGTGGTCTTCCTAGGTGGTCTCCCATCCAAGTACTAACCAGGCCCGACCCCGCTTAGCTTCCGAGATCAGACGGGATCAGGCTTGTTCAGGGTGGCATAGCTATAGGCCAGTTTGTTTTTTTTTTAAGTTTGTGGTGAAATATACATAACATAAACTTTATCATTTTCTCCATTGTAAGTGTACAGTTCAGTGACATTAAGTACATTCATATAGTTATTGTTTTTTATTAAATTAAAACAGAAATGATAAAAACAAACATTTATAATGCAGCAACAGCTTCAGTTTTTAAGGAATGTGGACAATAGGCATTAGGGATAAAAATCTATAGAGATTGTCATTAGAAAAGAAAGATGCTTCACTTTTTATATCTTGGCTATGTTGGCAAGAAACAATAGAGGCCTCTTCTCCATGAGTGTCTCCTCTTCCTGGGAACGTATTCAGGAAACTTCGTACGCTTTATATAGGCTGCATTTGGGGACATTGACAAACACCAGAGAATTCACCCAAAGACTACTAGGCCTCTTGTGCCACAGTCACATGCTTCCATGATAACTGCAAAGATAGGTCACACTTGCCACAAAGCCCCAAGAACTATTTTTTGCTACTATTATGGCCTTTTGGTGACAGAGTCAGCAAATGCTGAAATATCACTCTTTCCAGAACCTTCGAGGTGGGAGACTGTTCTAAGAAACTGAGCATTTCTTTTTCATCCTTTTACCCATTTCCTCTTTCTGAGAGCCATTCTCCAACTGCCCAAAGAAGAGAACTAGCTGGGCACAATTAATTGGCCAGGGACGAAAATTTCACCATCTGAGGAAACTAGAACCAAATGCTCAGCTCTCAGATACTCTGAGGTTACAATTTCACTTTAACTATTTCTTACAATAATTAAAAATACATTGGCAAAGGTAAAATGCCCTCAGAAGAGAGGGAGGAACCAATGGCACTGTAGTGTGGAAATGGTTTTGCTCACCTCCAAGAGTGTATTTCAACAGAAGGCATGGACTGGTTGTCAATACTCCAGTCACACCTACATTATCAATAGTGCATTTTTGTTCTTACCAGTAACTCTCATTGCGAGAGCACTAAATCCACGTAACTTCCTCATTCATCCTATTTCTGTATCTTGTTCTTCTTTGAATCTCAACATTGAGCACAGAAGACTTCCAGTAAATATTTGTTGTATGACAGAACTAAACCTTTGTAACGTTCTTATAAAATTATTATTTCTATCATCACTGTCATCTCATTCTACCAATTTGCAGAAAAGTGAAAATTAACAACTTGCTTAAGGCCACACAAATAAAAATCTGTATTAAAGGATTCTGAATTTCTTTTTTAAGAACCCTAAAATACTTACATTGACTGTATACTATATAAAACACCCCCCAGCAGAGCCTGGACCCACACCCAGAAATCAGACACGTTAATATCTCTGCAGAGAAATATATCAATAGTCATGTAAAATGTATAACAGAGACAAATGAAGATTATAAACAGGGCCATGATAGTTCCAATCAAGCTTAGCTGCCACTTGAGTTTGCCACCGACTAAAGGCACATTTTTGTTCGTTTTTAAAGGTTTTGGATTTTTGAATTGCAGATAAGAGAGTGAGGACCTAAAGAAATCTGGACTCATTCAGGTTTGCTGACTCCTAATCTCTTGCTCTTTTAAAGTTGGCTCTGGGTGCTGCTAAGAGCTTTGCCGAAGCCTAACAACCTTTGCAAAGAACAATTTTAGATTAAATAATGTGGGCACAGTCAGGGATCTGCAGGAGAAGACTTTAGCTATTTGCTTGCTGTTCAGAAAAAAACATCCCCACTGGACAGACCAGAGAATATCAACAAGTTTAGAACAGAATTTTATGGAAGCTCCACATCATGCCAAAGAGAGGTCTCCCTGTGGGAGTTAGAGTGGAGGGAGCAGTGATGGTCCAAACAATGGAAAAAGATGGGTCATGATTTATATTTGCCGTGTACTCCATGTCCTACAAGTGTGTCGGCTTCATTCTCACCGAAGCCCTGCTCTGCAGATGGAGCTCTCTCCTTCAACGCTGGGGTTGTCAGGAGTAGGAAAGCCCAATGAAAATGCCCCAGACCCACCAGTGCAGAGGTGCAGAACAAGATGGGGAGTCAGCCGGCCTTAAAACCCTGCATGCTTCACACCCCCATCCGGACTTTTAGGGACACTGGCACAAACAAATCAAGCCAGCCTGTCATATGATGACAGAGTGATTTCTTTCCCAATGTGGCATATTCATTTATCATCTTTCGTAAGACAGACCTAGACTATAATTTAGTCTCATCGCCACTGCTTAAATGAACTCTGAGTTTGGATGAGCTTTAGCAGATTCTTCGACATGGAGTCACTTAGGGACTTGGATGTCAAAAGGTCAGGGTTCGAACCCAGAGTGAGGCTCCTAGGGGGCAGTTCCTAGTGCTGTGCTGAGGATCCTGGATGCCAAGAATGACTATTAATTGATGGTGTTGATGGTAATGAGTACCCAGGGGCCACAAGAAAAGGAAGCAAGAGAAATATAGCTGGAAAAGTCGGATTTTGAGATACATCTGTCATTTCCATAGTAGGAAAGTTACATTCAATATTCAAGTAGAATACAACCTAAAAAGCCTCCAAAAATGTCTTTACTAGAGAAAGACATTTTTAAAATGAAATAAAATAAATACACTTTGGCAATTAAAGTTATATCTACATTTTAAATAAATTATACCTTTAAATATCTAAATGAGGTAATTAAGTCCATGTCTGTAGCAAATAAGAATACAGAAATCTGTTGGCATTAATGATAAAACAAAAACATAAATCATGAATTAAACACATGTTATGTGCCAGACACTGAGCTTTATGTTCTTTTTCAATAATGTAACAACGCTGCCAGAAATTCCCAGGTTATAAGGAAAACAAAACAAACGAGGTCAGTCCAAAGACACGCAGTAGAAGCAGTGGAGCTGGGATTTTAATATTTATATTCCTTCACTAAGGCCGAGCTTCCTCTACGTGATGGAACATTCAACTGCCCACGTCTCTAAGTGGATGGTGACGACATGGCATAGTCACGGGAAGGTGTGATGGGGTTTAGGAGTATGAAAAGAAGACTGAATATGCCAAACTGGCATAGTGTATACAACCTTGCCATTTAAGTAACTGTAACTGGGCATCGGAGCACTTAACATAAAACGTAAAATGACACCATCAGCTGCAAACGTTTTGCTGTTTGTTAGCATCGCATAGTTCAGGGTCCTGCATCATGATAGGGCTGTGAGGTCTTGGTTTCCTTGCTCCTCCGCATAATAAAAAGAAGAATGTAAAGTTTCACTACATTGTGAGTAGGGGCCATGGACTTCCTGAAGGGAGGCCAAACATTTAGAGGCAGAGGGAGAAGGGAATTCTACCTCCCCACTTCTTTACTGAGCTCTCTGAGCTTCTATCCCAGCCTTCATTTCTTCAACTATAAAAAGAGTTCCACCACCTCATGGGGGCTGAGACAATGAAATGATACGTGTGTGCCAAACTCCAGGCACAGGGCCCACAGTGCGCATTCGGTGCAGGATGTTTAATCTGATTAATTAATTTTTCTATCCTCCTCATCATCCAAAGCTACCAATGAGTGTTTAAGGCACAAAATCAAACAAACCTCTAACTCCTGAACCTTCCACTCCCGGGCAACGGGACTTGCTTCCTTGCCTGAAAGGCTAATATATCAGCAGTCACTCAGGTTACAGTCCCATGAAAAACACGGGGTGACAAAAGCCCCTTGCAGCAATCTCCAAGAAGGAGAAATAAATTAATCAAGCTGCCAAACGGAGAAGGCCGGGTTGACCTCCTTCTGATCTCATTACTTCTCTATTACCCTTTTGAAAAACATCCTCTTACAGAGATCACTAATTGAAGATTATGTGGAGGGAAATCACACCTCTCCATCATGGTGGTAACTTTGCCTCATTTGTCATTCTAATAATTCACTTCTTTTCTTTTCTGAAGAGACAGAGACACTAATGGACTATCATCAGTTAAAAAGGCAATTTTTCCATTTAATTGCACTCATTAAATACTGCAATAGAACAATTGGAAAAGCAATATTCTCAATATTTAATCATAGTATAGGAATAATGAAACATTGCTTCAAAATAAATCCTGGAATATTTATAAAGTCGTAAAAGAGCTGTTTTAACAACACCTGTGATCAGAGGCAACATATTTAAAATTAGACATGTGATTTTTCATTTCGCTTGATTAGAGTTGGTAAATATTTGCATTGCAGAGGAGAAGATTCAAATGGGCCGGTGACCCTGAACGCGGAGGTTTTGTGACTAGCAAAACACTCCCAGGCTGTTACAGAGGCTTGAAGGCTCTTATACAAGCCAGCCTTCCAGGCAAGCTTGGCCAAGAAATCTGAGAAATGGGCTTCTGGGCCCATGAGCAGGTCTTGCCCTAAGCAGGTCTTCTGAGACCAAAGACTTATCACTTGCACGTTTCCAACAGCTTTACTGAGATAAAATTCACACACCCTACAACTCGCCCATTTAAAGTTCACAATTCGATGGTTTTTAATACATTCACAGAGTTGTGCAACCATCACCACAGTCGATTTTAAAACATTTCATCACCTGTAGCTATTATTCTCCTATTCACCCACCCACAGCCCCTCCCAGCCCTAAGCAATACTACTCTACATTCTGTTTCTATAATGTCCCCATTCTAGTCACTTTATATAAATAGAATCATACACTATGTGGCCTTTTGTGACTAGCTTCTTTCATTTAGCATAATGTTTTCAAGGTTTACCTACTTTGTAGCACATATCAGTGCCTTATTTTTTATGACTGTATAATATTCCATTGTATGGATATACCACAACTTATTGATTCATTTGTCCATTGATGGATTTGGGAATTGTTTCCACCTTTTGGCTGTTACAAATAATGCAGTTATAAATGTTCGTATACAAGTTTTTGTGTATGTTTTCATTTCTCTTGGACATAGATCTAGGAGTGTAACTGCTGGATCATATGGTTGCTCTATGTCTAATCATTGGAGAAACTGCCAGACTGTCTTACAAAGTGGCTGTACCTTTTTACATTGCCAACAAGAATGTATGAGGGTTCCTCACTTTCTCCACATCTTTGCCAACACTTGTTATTGTCTGACATTTCCCTTCCACATTTCAAGACTGAGGTGAGCAATATCGAGGAACAGAGAAACACAGAAGCACCCCAGCTCACTTTGCAAACAGAAAAACCTGGTTCCTTGACCGCTGGGAGGCTGCATGGCATGAATGGGAAAGACCAGGGTTTTGGAGTCAGGCAGACAGAGGTTTAAATCCAAGCTCTGCCACTTCCAAGTTTATTACATACAGCCTTGGGTGAGTCATCTAAACTAGCTGACCTTTGAGTCCTCTTGTTCTTAACACAGAGGAGATGACCTTATAAGGTGAAAGTGAATGTTGAAGGAAGAAAATGCATCAGAAAGTGCCTAGCGATATACCCAGCATCCAGCCACATTTCTGTCAAGGGGTATCCATGATTATTATAATTCTTGGTTGCAGCCTCGACACCCATCTCTACCAAGCCAGCCACCCACAAGTCACTCCTCAACATTTATGTATTCACACCACACAGCATCATAACTCTGGGCAGGCCTCCTGGTCCTTAGGAAAACACACACTGGGTGCCTACCCAGCCATGGGTCCAACAACCTCAATAATCAATACAGCATACAGGACAGAAGAAAATAAAAATATACACTAAAATGACCAAGGCAGTGTAAGCTTATCTGTCGCAGAACATTTGGAACAGAAATATATTTTTCTGAGTCCAAATAGGAAGAGGAAATTGAGAACTCACTCTCCTTGGTTTTTATCATTGTTGTGCAGGAGAAGGAAAGTCTACGGGCTCAAAGCCAGATGGTGGGCATGACCCGCTTTCAGCAGCCAGCCCTTTCTTAGTTAGCCCTCCTCTTCTCTTCATTGCCTGGTATGTTCAACCTCAGTGATCTGTTTGTTTAAAACAAGCTCAAAAAGGAAGACAGAAAAAGCAGAAGCTGTTGGGTCTTCTGAGAATGCTAGATGTCATTAATTGAGCCTCATGTGCATACTGTCTGTCTCTCTGCTGTTAACAAAAAGTTCTGGAAGTCCTGGGAAGCTTGGACAAGGACTGTCTGTTTTATTACCAAAGGTATAGATATTATATAGCACCATATCAGGCACAAAGCAGGTACTCAGTAAGTATGTGTTGAATGAGTTAATGTGTAAGTGAATGAATGAATCTGTACTATGAGTGATGCCATGGAACTGTTTGGATGCCCTCTCCTTCCCTATCACTATAATTTCCAACAGGGCATTGAAGGCAACCGAAAATAAACAAACAAATCCAAGAAAAATAAGATCATGCTTTAAGCTTCTAAACAAATCCTACAGCCTCTTGTGGCCATCAGATGGCCACCCCCAAGACTCTACTGAGCAGACTTTCTGAAGCAGTCCCTAATTCTTTACTTGGGTTTTTAATGTATGGTTTCTACCATTTCTTTACAGCAGACTTCATCAAACCACAGCACACCACCCAAATCCAATCTATGGCCTACAAGCTAAGAATAGCTTTAACATTTTTGAATGGTTAGGAAAAAAAAATCAAACGAGGAATAATATTTTGTGACATGTGAACATTTATATGAAATTCAAATTTCAGTAACCATAAATAATTTTTTTATTGGAACAGCACCACACCCATTCATTTATACATTACCTATGACTGCTTTTGCACTATAAAGGCAGAGTAGAATAGTTACAACAGAGACTGTATTCAAAGGCTAAAATATTTGCTATCTGTCCCATTACAGGAAATGTTTGCTGATATCTGCTCCATATATTAATTTTACTTTCATCTATAAAAATACAGAAATCATTAGGCGCAGCACCATTCAGCAACAAAAAGTTAGTTCAGACTTACCTGGTTTTGGTTTCTGCCTCCAACAGTCATTCACGGACTGATGCTATAGGCAAGTTGCTTGCCCTCTCTAAATCCCCATTTTCCCCATTGAAAATGGAGCTCATAATATCTATGTCACTGGGCTGTTGTGAAGTTTAAGAGATAAATGTAAAACATCTGGCATAGATCTTGGCCACAGTTGAGTACTCAATAAATGTTACCCATCGTTAGCATATACTATTATTGTAAAGAACAAACTTTAGAAATACATAGCAATGCATTGCATTACGAAGGGAGTCAAAGTCAAAATGTCATTCCCCCCTCCTCACCCCTTAAGCTACCTAAAATATAGAAGGTTCGGGAGACACTGAAAACAACAGAACAACAAACTATATAATCAGCATATAACCAAATCCAGATGGATTTGGCTCATTTGCTATTTTGCATTGTTTGTCCTCGTCTCCGCTACAAACCCCATCTCACTGGCAGTGAAAGTGAGAAGTAAATACACAATCATCCCATTTATATACAACAAAATTGAAAACATTTGGCTTTTTGTAAAATTTGAAGCTAAATGTTTAGGCAAGACGTTTGGGTTTGTCCATTCAAGCTGCTGTTTTGATGCACTAATTTGAATTTGTGTTCCATCCACAACCTATCTTTGAGGGTCTGTCACTTGCAATATGTTTAACAGACACTCAAAAGAGAAATACATTTGCATCGATTTGGTATGAAGAACTAATGTCACTAAACATCACTGGAATCATATGCCTCCCTAGTCACCACTCCTCCAGCTCCAAATGTTTAGGACTAAGCTCCAGAGCTGGAAATACAATCAGACCATAAAGCTAAGACTCTGAGCATACACAGGATGGACTCTTAGTTCATCAGTCTTAACCACTCTACCATACGACTTCCTATAATTTACTTTTCTGAGCGCTCTGGTGTAGCGCTCAAGAAAATGACAGAGCAATAAGACAATACATAAATTCAAGCCCCACGTCTTCATTCACTGTCAGGTTATCCTGTTAAGGACTGCGTATTCAGTCCTACAGGGCCACAAACATCAGACAGGGATCCTTGTGGCCGACTATGAATAGATTTCAAGTTTCAATAAGCCTTCCAATTACATTATTCTACTCTGCCCTTAATTTAATTAAAAAAAATATAACTGTGAGCCTTTGCTTAGGCTTAAACAATAGAAAGTGTTGGCGGGGTGGGAGGGGCAGGGGGCATGCTGCTACTCAGTCTCCAAGATTTTTGCTCCAGACAAGATGCATTTTCAATCAAGGTTATGAATTCCTAATCACACTAGAAATTTTAGGTACTGAAATTTTCTCTACTTTAAAAAAAACTAAAATGTTTCAGCAATATGCAAGTTTCAGCAGTGCTGAATATCAGTATTCTTCTATTCCAGTTGTAAAGTTATTAGTTAAGGTGTGAATATATTGTAAATAGAATAAAGCTACAAACGATTTAGACTCTGATGGCAAATGAGACAATTAACCTCAAATTTTTGCCGTGTAGCACTCACAGCAAGACAACAGCTTCAGAAAACATAAAGCTATTTTCACTTTCTGCAATCGAATCATGGCTTCAATTAAAGACATATACCCTGTGTTAGTACATATGAGATGCCATCGAAATTTTCTAAGAATACTATTTCTCTCTTCTGTTAGACTAGGTATACCATCTTCTGCAAAACAGCTGGATCGTTTGTCAATAATCAAGAGAAACAGATGGTTAGAAACATCCAGATACTTGAAAACATCTGGATATTTTATTCTTCATCCAGATGTTTGGCTTTCCCTAGGTGCAGCCTGCTATCTTTGGTTGAATAATTCTAAAAAGCGTTTGGCCAAGAGGTAAGTTTACTTCATCAATTCTTTCTCAGGATAATTATATTTGGCAAAAGAAGCCCACATTCTTTGGGGAATAATGCTGTTATTGGGATTTACTTCATCGGTATGAGTTAACCAAACTATTTCTGGTAAAAGCTAGGGAATAAAAAAAATTGAAAAAAAATGCAAAACTGGCCCACTGTGCAATGTAGGTTCAGTCATGTTAATCTACCTACTTAGAGTTCACAGAAATATAACTACCTGGGGACACCAAAGCAGAACCAGAGTTTAGCATAATAGCTCACACAAAGGTGACAAAAAAATAAAAGTTCGTTGAGCAAACACAAGCAGAATTTCCTATAATGCTAGTGCGCTCTTCTATTTAAAGATTCAGGTGCAGCTTCAGCTCTACAGCATGACTACTGCCATTCGCTTATTCACTCAGCCAAGATTGTCTCGGCCCCTACTGTCTGTACAGTCACAGACATGAGGCAGAGAGGTCAACATTGAGTAAAACAAATATAGTGCCTGCCCTAATGGCATTTCCAGCCTAGTTCAAGAGACAGAGATTAAACAAATACTCTCACCCAAATAAATACACCATTATCCATATATTACAATAAATGCTATGAAATAAAGAATATAATTAGACATTGTGTTGGGAGGAGGTCTGATTGAGATGAGGAAGTCAGAGAGCGGTTATCTAAAGTCTTAAAAGGTGAGGCATTAGCAAGGAAGATTGGGGCAAGCGCATCCCGGTCAGAGTGGACAGCATGAGAAGTGGACGGCACGCTTCCCGGAAGAACATAAGAAGATCATGGGTGGAGGGTGGTAAGTGTGACTCCAAAAGGAGATCTCTGTGGTGATGGAGCAGTCTCGTATTTTCATCGCGGTGGCAGTTACATGAACCTGCACACGTGATGAAATGATAGAATTTAAATCAGTTTTCTGCTGTGGTGCAACAAATCACCAAAAACTTGGTGGCTTAAAAGAATATAAGTTTATATCTTATAGTTACAAATATCAGAGGTTCAATGTGGATCTCACTGGGGTAAGACCAAGACGTCAGCAGGGTGCGTTCCTTTCTGGCATCTCTAAGGGGAGAATCCACTCCATTTCTTTCTCAACTTCAGGAAGCCACTCACCCTCCTTGGTTCACGGCACCCTCACTCCATCTCCAAAGCGAGCAGTGCTATCTCTCTGATTAGCTCAACCTATTCCCTCATCCATTTTTAATGTCCTTGGACCCACCCGGATAATCTTAGATAACTTATTTTAAATTCAGCTGATGAATAACTTAATTTCATCAGTGACCTTAATCCCCCTTTGCCATGTGATATAACGTATTCCTCCGGTTGCAGGAATTAGGACATGGACACCTTGTGGGCCATAATTCTACCCACTACAGAACTACACACTCACATTGCACCAATGTCAGATTCTTGGGTTCTATATTTTATTCTAGTTTAGAAGAAGTAACCATTACAGAAAACTGGGTGGAGGGTGCATGGATCCTCTCTCTACTATTTTTTTGTAGCTTCCTATGAATCTATAATTCTATCAAAATAAAAGTTTTTAAACATTTTTTTAAAATAGCCAATACTTACAGGACATAAAATTACACATATGACACAGTTCAAAGCACTTAACATTTATTATCCCATTTAATCCCTACAACAAGTCTATAAGGCGGGTACTATTCCCACTTGACAGATGAGGAAACTGAAGCAAAGACAGGTTTTATTAATTTCCCCAAGGCTATCTGAATCCCAATCGGGTATCTCTACAGGTTGTATCTTAACATTTGTTTATATTTGGTAGACTCGAATTTTAATTAAGGGATCAAATATACCAATCGTACATCAAAAAAGTAAGAGAGAGAAGACTGATGAGAATTATTATCATTTTAAAAGAAGCCTAGAAGATATCGACCTTCGATGAGGTAATTTAGAGGGTGAAATGATGAGTATTCTCAGGAGAACCTCCCAAATCACTCTCTCCATTACCTAAAAAGAACTTAGCTGTAGACAGGATAAAGATTAAGAGTAGAATGATCGATCCACTATACTTTGGGATCCAGTGCCTACAAGTTAATTTACAGGGCAGTAATCTACTAAATGCTAGCTATTTTTCTTTTTATTCTTTCTCCCAACCACATGGATCTAGGAACAAATCAAGCTGTCCAGCTTAATCTTTCACTTTTGAAAAGCATCTTCATGGATGTGTAGCACAAAGCACCTCTTGCTCATCCCAATCCTTTCATAGTTTTCACCTCATGGGAATGGAGAGTTGACTGTGAGCATGTCCAAAAGACAGGCAACCCAGACTCTCTCCTGAGAATCTAAACCTGGAGCTGAGTCATACAAAGAAGGGGATTAGAGCTGAGTCATCCCAAAGGCAGTATCATGAAGAGACCATCTGGTAGTGAGGACCACAGGGACCGAGCGCAAGGATGAAAGCTACACACCGAGGATGGCAGTCTAGGGCACACTGGGTGCTGATGCACCAACTCTGGGCTGCCCGCTCCTGAAAATAAGCCATGGTGTGGTGGCCTTTCTGTTACATGCAACCAAAGTCATATCAGGCACAGTATCGTGTTTTCCTTCTCCTTAAATTATCCAGTCCTTTTTGTTGCTTGCAATCGAAGAAACCCTAAGGTAGGAAACTCCTCCACCCATAATAAAAAGCTGGAAATTCTCCTGTACTTTATGCACTTCTCACACACACCCCAGTCCCTCCACTCCTATTCCCATCAAAACGAAAACTTTTCTAGAAATTTAAACATATACATACCAAAAAAAAAAACAAAAACAAGAATCCTCCCAGGCCCAAGGCTCTTAAAGGTTTCTGTAGACTGCTTCTGGGTTGCCATGCCGACTCAATTATTAGCCCCTCTAGGAAGTAGGGATCAAGCACATGTCATCCTCTAACTCTGAATCTGAGGGACATAATGCCTTTAACACACAAAAAAAAGTGACTCACATTCCCTCAATATTTTCTAAAGGGATATTGTTAGAACCAATTTCTACTCCTGGATCTTTTGTGCTCCAGGGTAGAAGCAGGCAGCAGTCCAAACACCACGTAACCTTTTCAGCAGCCATAAGGAAAAAGTCACTACCACTTTGCTTTTTATACCTAGGCTGAAGAAAGAACGGCAAAGCCAATGCACTAGAGGATTAGCAATATCTTCCAAAAGAAAAAAAAAAAAATGTTTATGGGGAGTGAAAATGAATGATAATAGTCTCACTGTCCACTCTCATTTCCTAGTGGTTCAACCAAGTCCCTGGATGTCATAAACACTGACAGGGAAATAAAATGCTCTAATAAATCAGAGTAAGGGCATTGGGAAGGGAGCCGATGGTGAGGCACACCTGCTGAGTCACTAACTCTCAGGACAGAGAGTCAATGAGCCGAGACCGGGCTTCCAGAACCTACATGTGGGCCACCCTCAAGCAGAGGGAGCATGGAGTCCTCCTACTTCACATGGGTGTGAGTGTGTGAGTGCACATGGACACACACACTCATACACACGCCCTCTACTTTCACTTTAGCCTAGGGTTTCTCAACTGAGAACTACGACATTTGTGGGACGGGTGCGCTGCACACTGCAGAGTGTTTAGCTGCATCCTTGGCTGCTATCCACTAGATGCCAATAGCCACCTCCATCACAATGTAGCAAAAATAATGTTTCCAGATACGCCCAAATGTCCCCTGGAAGGCAAAACCACCCCCAGGGAAGAGCGACTGCTTAACCTGAACTTTCAGGTCTCCATAGTTTACCCCACCCTTCACTTGGCAGACTCCTATTCATTCTTCCAGATAGAGCCTCAATAAAATGTTCTTCCCAAAGCCTTTCCTGACTCCTCCATTCTTTGGAGAAGTTAGATGCCGCTTCTCCAGGTGCCCCCAACTACTAGAGCCTTTATCTCACCCCTGGTCTACTCCCTTGACAGCCTTCACCTCTAGATTCTAACTTCCTTGCAAGCAGGAAGCAAGTTTATTTCATCTTTGTATCCCCAGCGCTCAGTAGAGTGGCGGGTCATATTAGATGTTCAATAAAGGCTCATTGGAAAAAAAGAATAACATGTGAATAAATAGACAAAAGGAATTTTCAGCAGGAGGCATGTCACAGAGTACAGGGCTTGTTTTGAGCAGCACAATTGCATAACTTTAAAAGCAACATGGAAAAGCACTACAGTTAGGAGTCTACTACCTGTGATGGAGTGTAGCAAAAAAAAAAAAAAAGTTACATTCTCATCGCCATCTCATAGGAACAGAATTTCACAGGTTGTAAAGCTGCATAAAGCAGCAGTGAAGGCAGTACAAGAATTAAAATGCCCTATTCTCCAGATAAGAAAACCGAGACTCAGAAAGGTTAGTTATCTTGCCTGAAGACACATAATGGAGAAGGAGCTGGCTCTTGAAGCTGAGCCTTTAGGTTCAAATCCAAAGCTGTCTTCCCTGTGCCACCTGTCAGGGAAACGATGCTGCACTCAGGTTAAGAGCTGCCCATTCTAAAAACATGGCCAAAAGAAATGGTTTAAGAAGACTACGTGGATCTCTTCCCACATCGCTGTTAAGTGTGTGACAAGAGAGGCACTCTCATTCACTGCTAGTGGAAATAAAACTGGGCACAATTCCTTCGGAAAGGAATTTGACAACACCTATCAAAAGACTTGGTGATGGTTGAACCTTTGAACTAGCTATTCCACTTCAGGGAATTTAACCTGACAAAACCATCCGAGATAGAAAAAAATGCTCAGTGCACAGATGTAGGCATTATTCACTGCAAAAAAAAAAAAAAGTAGAAACCTCCTAAATATGCAACTACAGGAGATAGGTTAAATAGATACAAATCTACTCCATAAATACTATGTTACTATTTAAAAGAATGTTTATAAGGAGGGTGCTAAAGCAGGGAAAAATTCTAACAGAATGTTACATGAAAACATAGGATTCAAATTTTTATCAACCCAATCACAACCTAAATAAATTGTAGTAAATTTACACAATGGAATACTCTATAACCAAGAGAACGAATAATCTAGAACTCTATGCAGCATTAAGCATAAATCTCATAAGCATAATGTTGAAAGAAAGAAGCCAGACACAGAAGAGTACCTACTGTGTGACTCCATTTACAGAAAGTGATTCCATTCATAGAATTCATAGATGGACAAAACTAATTCACGCTGTCTGAAATGGGAGCAGTGGTTTACTTCTGGTGGGCACTAGAGGATAATGACTGAATGAAGGCAAAAGGGGGCTTCTGGGTCATGTTTCCTTTCTTGACCTACATGCTCATTATCTGGGTGTGTTTCAGTTTATTCAAATTCATCCAACAGCAAGTATATATTATGTGCACTTTCATGCATCCGTGTTATATTTCCAGTTTTAAAACCACAGGCACAATTCCACAAAAACAAGAAGCTGACTCCGAGAGTTAGGAAAAAGTAAATCACAGCATTCATGATGTTTATCTTTAGATGGTGAGACCATGGCAATTGTCTTGTCACCTTCCTACTTTTGTATATTTTCCAAATAATTCAATAATAAGCACATTTATGGGAGGTGGGGGTAAACAGTACTTAAACAAAACACATGAACAAAACAAAAGAAATGTATGAGCGTAACAACAGTGTTGGAATACGTGTGCATATGTGAGTGCGCGTGAGTGCATGTGTGTGTGTTTTACCAAGAGAAGCATTAGTAGTCAAGAGGGAAGGGGTCCTACTAAACCCCACAAGAGCGAAGAGTATTCTCTCATTGACAAGGCTGTACCAACTACAGAGAGACATTTTAAAGTCTTATAGGAATCAATTTAAAAAACCCTAAAGATATGTTCACAGTAAAAACTCTGAAACTATATACAACGAAATATTGTGCACAGGTAGTTTAGGTGATTTTTATTTTCCTTTTCTTATCTACATTTTTATTTTTTAAGTAATGGAAACATATGTATAATCTATATCGGAGTTACTCATCTGAGAATGAGGATAATAATAGAATATTGAGTAATTGCGGGAATTAAGAAGCCCTAAATAGTATAAGTACACACTAATATAAACATACTTACCAACTGATATGTTTTATTCTTCATCATGTAATTATTTTATTATTGTATAAAGTTTGCAAAGATATCTTTAAGAGTACAGGGAAAGTTTTTTCCTCCAAAAAAACGATGGTTCCACTTCTCATGTCAACATTTATATTACCACTTTCTCAGTGATTTTAGATACTAAACAATTTTTTTTAAAAGAAAGGTAATTATCTTAGAGGGAAAAAAAATCTACTTTACCTCATATTTAATGCTCTCTTACATAAAAAAAAAAAATGCTTTATCTATAGCAGACAGAAGAAAATCATACAAAATTTAAGACCAAAAATAGAGAGATAAAGAAAGAGAGGGAGAGAAAAGGGGAGAAGGAAAGGGAGAGGGAGAGGGAGGTGGGAGAACAGAGGGATAGTTGGGTAGATGGATGACTGTGAGGATGGATGGATGGATGGATGGATGGATGGATGGATGGATGGATGGATGGATAATAAAGACTGGAATAGAATGCCCAGAAAGGGTCAAGGCATCCAATGAAAAAAAAAGGTTTCTCTCTGAGATGGATGCTAATGAGAACTCTCGTCCCATGCAAGGACTAACCTCTCAGAGGGCCCCCAGCTAACTATGAAAGTGGGAAGAAGTTGACAGAAGAAACTGAGATGACTCATTAAATAAGAAGACTAGCATTAGCAGTGGAGGTGGCCCTGGGGGCTGTGGCTGGGTACTGGCAACAGCAAGAGTACGTATTTAAGGGGTCCTACCTGTGTCCAGCACTTTTTTCAACATACTTTCCATTCTTTATCTGGTAAAGAGGTATTAAAGTTGCGGATGGAATCAGGGTAACACAGGGACATTGTCCTTCATAACTAGGTGGGCCCACTGTAACCATGAGGTCCTTAAAATGGGAGAAGGAGGCAAAGGAGAGAGGACCAGTGAGATGGCCATTTGAGAAGGACGCAGCCCAATGCTGCTGGCTCATAGACAAAGGAAGGGGCCAGGAGCTAAAGAATAGGGGTTGTCTCCGGAAGTCAGAAAAAGCAAAGAAATGGATCCTCCCCCTAGAGCCTCCGGAAAGAACAGAGCTCCCCCAAAACCTTGATCATCCCGGTAAGCCCTGTGTCAGACTTCTGACCTCCAGAACTATAAGGTAATAAGTTTGTGTTTTACATCACTAAGTTTGTGGTAACTTCTTACGGCAGCCATAGAAAACTAATATCCTTCAGGTTACTTCTTAAAAATAATTGTATTATATAAGCTGTGCATGAACATTTCCCATTTTTAAAAAACACAAGCACTCTGAACAAAGCTCGAGCCCCCCTTTGCCCTCAGCCCTAGCTAGCCCTTTCCCAGCCACCCACCCCTCCTACAGAGGTAACCACTACAAGCGGGGTACACACTCTCCAGGCCTCCTCGTATGCTTTTCCTTACATAACATGGATGTGCCCAGGTCACACTGCACGCTGATTCTTTCAGCAGATCCAGTCTTGAAACAGTTAACACCCATCTCCCCAGGAAGGAAAATAGCTCCCAAGCCCAACAACTGCAGAAGAATCAGTGTCTGCCTGTGCTGCTGGGGGCGAAGGAAGTGACAGGTTGAGTACCTCTTGCATACCTTCTGTCTCCCTTCCAGTTATAAATCCTCCATTCTGGAGCTTGTGGTAGGAACTAAGCTCCCCAAGCCTGAATCTGTTAAGTAGTCCTAGCTTAGAAGATCAAGAAAGGAATTTGTTTATACATTTTGGGTCTGTGTTATCAAAAAAAAATTAGCCTAAGAAATACAGGGAACATGATCAATAGCAAAACAATCAGTCCAACCATGCTTTGCTACCAAGAGATAATGAATGCCTACAGAGCTGCCAAAAATTGCTCAAAACACACTCTCCTCTCTCTTTTTTTAATCCTTGGGACGTCTGGGATTTTTCACAAGTCTCCTATCTGCTCCCCAGTCTTCTGGGAGACTGCTCACTAACAGCAAATTAGTTCAGACTTTAGAGGCCCTGGGTCTTTGAAATTTTCCCCAAAACCACATGCTGGCAGCTGGCACTTTAGCACCCTCACTTGCCATTTCTCTGGGGCTCCATGAGTGTCCACTCTGATGCCACATCTGCCTCTTGTCTATAGTGCCAGCAAGGGCACCCCTGCCCTCAGAGTTGCTCTGGTCTCCACTAGTGAGGTTCACTACACTCCAGAAATGTAAGTGGGTTCTCTTGGACTAAAACATTAATAGGGGGTGGAGATGGGCTGAGAGGTGTTAGAGTATGCAAGGGTGGGAATAATGCCTTTTTTACCAGCGCTACCTTCACTAGTGCAAGCTGGAGTCCCAAGAGCAAGGTTAATGCATGTAAACTGCCTAGAGATACCAAACGCACTGAGAAGAGCAATGTCTTTTCCACTGTGACCAGCACATGGTGCATACCCCACATGCTATGTGTGGTAGGAGAAGGGGTGGTTTGGAGCATTCTGATGACTGGTAGTATCATTACAGATTTGGGTCCACTTATCAGTTTCGGTGGAAAGTCCTTTTGATATACAGCCAGAGCCATCAATCTGGTGATCTGGCCTTGCTCTCAGACATGAGAACAAATTAGCTCCACAAGGAGTATAATGAACATGTGTTTGTTATTCAGTGAAAAATTAATTTATTCTATCAACAAATATTGTGTGCTAGTGTTCATGCATGTGTTTGTGTGCATATGCCAAATATGTGCCATGTCGTGATACAGAGCTCAGAAGGACACTTTTCTAGAAAAGCCACAAATCATTTTAATGGGTTCTATGCGTAGCTTAAGGGAAATTCATGAGTAGAAGAAAACAAATTAAATAAAGCTCTTATGGAAAATGCTGTATTTCTTTTGGACATGTGATCGCACACACACAAAAACACAAATAAGTTTATCATGGTGGGCTAAGAGGGTAGTTATAGATGATGATAGTGATGGTGATGACTGGGAAACAGAAGGAAGACAGGGGGAGGGAGAGGAAAACAACAACAATAACCAAGATGCTCACAACTGTGACAGTTACTGAAAGCTGACTAATGCCAGAGGTTGTTCTAAGCATTGCACACTCTTGACCTAATTTAATTCAACAATCTTACCTTAGGTCCAGTTATTATACCTATTTTACAGAGAAAGATATTCAGATTGAGAAGGGTTAAGCAATATGGCTTATTAAAGAGATAATACCTGGAAGCCTAAAATGAAGAAGTGAGGGTTACTGGGAATTATGGAAAGAAGTGGGGTTCACTGGGAATTGTGGGAAGAAGTCAAGTTCAAGTTTCTTGACTCTGACCTGGAATAAGAAATGCACCCTTCAGGCCAAAGTTGGAAGCAAGCCCATCGCACTGAAATAACATTATAAATAGCATGAATAGTCGAGGCTACAAGAGGCCTGTCTCTGGGAAGGGTGCCCAGATGACCTCTAATGTAACTCTGGAGACTTCTCTGGGTGTCACAAGGCAGGATTCCAAAAAAGCTCTTGCCACAGGGAAAAGAAAATCTTCAGCAGAACCCTGGCTGCCTGGTCAGACAATGGATAACAACCAATGGAGCCAGATCTGGAAAGCGCTGAACTCACTCTTCCAGAATCTTCTACCATAAAATGTCCAGGGATATAATGCATATTATCCTATAACGCATTTCCCAAAATCCTTCCTACCTCATGTTTTCTTTTTGTCATTTGTTCCAGTTTTGGATAAAGGAAGAAGAAAGTAGTCACTCATTCATTCATCCATCCATTCATTCATTATAAATGTACTTAAGCTACAAAACCACAAATTACTAAAGCGTAATACCTTTGGAAAACTTAGGTGGTGACACACAGATGCTTCTCCATAGTCTCTGTGGGTGGGTGTCTATATATAAACACAGCTCGAATCAATTGTGGGGTGTACCAGCAAAAGTAGATTGGCCATGTGAAGGACATCTGTATCAGGGCCTGTTCCCAATCAAAGGAAAGTAATTATCCTTGGTGGTCTGACCACTTAACTTAAACAAAAAGAACTGAGCCAACTTTCATCAATGAGCCTTTCTTCCAACTGAAAAAAATAAAATAAAAAACATGAGAGTTGGCTACTGGTTATGACAACGTAGTGCCACAAGGTTAATAATGATGGGTTTCAGGTCTCTGGCAATTTCTCATTTCAAACTAACTTGAACCATCGACCCTTGAGGGCTGATTGTTTAATGTGGTCTGCATGGCACCCACAGTCCTTCTCGGACACCCAGGTGGTGGGTAGGTGACATTATGCTGTTATACCATTACTGAAAACAAGAGAGGGGCTTTTCATCTTTAAAATAAAAAAGCGTTCCTATGTTCAAACTCCATGGAAGACCCATAAACTCCTTCGGTTTCACGAGGACTGGAATTTGAATGCGCTAGTAGTAACTTGTAATCAATTCATGGGATCTGGGCTCTTTCTTCTAGAGGGATCTTAGGAAGGAAAAACTGATAATATCTTTGCAATTATTCAGAAGACTCCATAGTTTTTTTCCTCCATGTCATCAGTCAATTTTCTCTGATGCTCATTTCACTTCTAAATGTCCCAAGGATTCGTCTGGAGGTTTGCATGGCTTTTTCCTCCTGGTATTGCGAAAGCAAGTCAGAGAGACAGAAGAATAAATGAGTCAAACTGCTTAAATTGGGAAGGGAGACAACAGCGAGTGGTGAGGCCTATGGACAACTAGAAACCTTATGCCTTTCTGATGCGTTTGCTCAGCTCCAGCCAATCGTTGCCTCTACTTCCAATTTTAAAATCCAGTGGGAAAGCTAGATTTTTATATGAATCTCTCGGTTTTTAAAGGTCACCGAGTGGACAAAATACACCAGTAGGCAATGTCTATTGATGCAGAGGAACATCTTACTGAATTTTCTCCTCTGCAAGTCACACTCAAAGCTATGGCTTGTCCTTGAGCTGGGCCAAGAAAAGAGTCAAAAGGGAAGCAAAGAGGCAGGAGGAAGGTCTGGGATTAGAAGTCTCGTCCTACCTACAACTTTCGTAAGTGATGCATTTGCCTGTCAAATTTCCTGACTCTGGGTGGATGATAAACACACTCAAAAACCTCATCTAATTTTAGAGTAAGTTACTTCGACGCACGAACCAACTTGGGGGCATATTAGCCCCCTCTCTGTGACCTAAGCTATGCCAAATACCCCCACCTCGAAAGAGGCAGGACAAGTGCGCGGTTCTACTATGCTGCACAGAGCTTGTGAGGCCAAGAGGTGTTTGTCACCCAGTGCTCTACGTTCCCCAGACGAGCTTCAGTGACTAGAAAGAGGCAGTCCTGATCTACACTTCTCTGTCTTTTTTGCACTCTAATTATAGGCAAATAGCCCTTGCGACTTGGAGGCTTTAGTTTCTTAACTTGAGACCTGACTCTTCCTTTCTACAACTTTTTTGTCTTTCTGGCTGTGGCACAGAGCCCAGGGAACTCATTCTGCCTGAGATAAACACAGTGCACTCCCACAATCCTAATTAACATATTTTTTTTTTTCTCTCCTCCCAAGTTTCACCAAAAAAATCCTTCTCACAGTCAGCGTCAGCTGGGTTGGAAGTTGAAACCAGATTCACAAAAGTGCAAATGCACAACAAATTAAGTTTCCTTCATAATACAAAAGTGCTGGAATATAAAAAAAAACCCTTGTTCCTGAAAAATGAAATTGGCAGTATCCACAGTATCCAGACAGGAACTTTCCCCATGACCTCAACCTCCCCCACCCCACCAAAAAAAGCAAAAACAACAAAACACTCCACTTAAAACAGACTAAAAAAGATAGCAAATGTTATTTGTGAACCTTGACTGACGGTACCCTCATTAAAAACTTTAAAAAGCCTTGAAAGACATTTTGAGGAATCTGGGTAAATTTGGGTATGGACTACATATTATTTTATATTCATGAATTATTATCAAGTTCATAGACATGATAACAGTAATAAATGAGATTATAAAGAACAATGTCTTTAGTTTTAGGAGAGGCCTGACAAAGTACTTAAGGGTAAAATGTCAGTGTCTGCAACTTACATATATGGATGCATTGATGTATGTATGTATATATGGATGGACAGATGGATGAATGGATGAGTGGATGGATGAGTGGATAGACAAGTTATTGGATGNCCCCACCCCACCAAAAAAAGCAAAAACAACAAAACACTCCACTTAAAACAGACTAAAAAAGATAGCAAATGTTATTTGTGAACCTTGACTGACGGTAGCCTCATTAAAAACTTTAAAAAGCCTTGAAAGACATTTTGAGGAATCTGGGTAAATTTGGGTATGGACTACATATTATTTTATATTCATGAATTATTATCAAGTTCATAGACATGATAACAGTAATAAATGAGATTATAAAGAACAATGTCTTTAGTTTTAGGAGAGGCCTGACAAAGTACTTAAGGGTAAAGTGTGTCAATGTCTGCAACTTACATATATGGATGCATTGAGGTATATATGTATATATGGATGGATAGATGGATGAATGGATGAATGGATTTATAGATGGAATGGACGGATGAATGAATGGATGAAGTAGATAAGATGATGAATAAACAAGATTATTGGATGGATATAAGGAATAGATGAATGGATGACAGACAAATAAGTGAATGAATGGAATGAATGGATGGAATGAGTGAATAGATGAAACAGATAGATAGTAGATGATAGTATTTATGGACAAATGAAGTGAATAATAGATGACGAATAGATAAGTAGATGAATGAAATGAATAGATAGCAGATGAATGATGAATACATGAAGTGAATGAATGAGCAGATGGATGAGTGGATGCACAGGTCGCTGGATGGATATATGGAAGGATGGTTGGGTGCACAGGTAGAAGGATTAATCGGTAGGCATGTCAGTTGATGGGTGGGTGCATAAATAAATGGATGGATGGAAGGATGGATGGATGGATGAACAAATAAATACTAAACATGGCAAAACATTAGCATTTGTTGAATCTAGGTAGTGAGCATATGGTTGTTCCATTTTACTATTATAGTATTGTTTAAATGTTTACATGCTTGAGAATTTTCATAACAAAATAGTTTAAAACCTGTTATTTTCAGAATTTCAGTGTTTTAATTAATTTTTGACAATGTACAGATTGCCAAAAGGTATATGAAAAAAAATGTTAAATATCATTTATTATTAGGGAAATGCAAATCAAAACCACAAGATAGAATGGCTATTATCAAAAAGAGAGGATGTGGAGAAAAGTGAACCATCAAACATCCTTGGTAGGATTGTAAATTGGTGTAGACCAATAGAAAATAGTATGGAGGTTCCTCAGAAAATTAAGATTAGAACAACCACATGATCCAGCAGTTCTTCTTTTGGGTATCTATATAAAGAATATGAAAACACTAATTTAAAAAGATATATGTATCCTTATGTTCATTACAGCATTGTTTACAGTAGCTAAAATATGGAAGCAACCTAAAAGTCCAACAGATGAATGAATAAAGAAGATGAAGTATGTATATGATAGAATACTACACAGCCATAAAAAATGCTTTGTAAAGCATGTCCTAGAAAGAAGTCTTATGTGGAAAGTGAGGATAAAGTGAGAGTTACTCTAGTTAATATTAAAGAAGGGAGTCTGACTGCTGAGGTCCCCAGCCTAAGGGTCTTTTTCAGGATAAGGAAACCAAGGTTCCGAGGGGCTCGGTGACTCCCCCACAATCAAACAGCAAGTTAGTGGCAGATGAAGGGCCCTCATGGATCACAAGGTTCCTCTCGACAGTATACTGCATCACTGACTGGCCTTGCCTGATTCACAGCCCATTTTCGGGAGAGTAAAGGACGCATCAGCAGTTGACTTTATCCTTCATCCATTTTTCTTTGGAAACTACTTTCCTTGTAGCCTCATCCTTCAAATAAACATTCTCCTATTTCCCAGTCATACAAAAAAAAACTCTTTATCACACTTATTATAATGGGCATTATTCTGGGCACTTGGAAAAATGTATAGATTTGCAGCATGGATCTCCCATTGTGGAAACAGACACCCTACAAGTTATGTGCTGGTGTAAAGGACAAATCACTAACAGCTGTCCCAAAAAGGGTTGACTTCTAAAAACAGTTCCCAATCATTATATTTCAGCGACAGGAGGAAAAAATGTTATCTTGATAGTAAAAGATTTAAATTTATTGCATGGCTGAAAATAATTAGTGAATTGAAATTATAAAGCAATGAATCATTTCCTAAAGTCGAGATGTTAGTAATGCCATTGCACGAGGAACTATTATTTAGAGATAAATAAAAAAAAAAGGAAAAAAGATCAAAAGAAAGTTATGAAGACGTCCAGGAAATTATTCCGAAATGTATATACTTTCTAGAAGATTATTTTTTCAAAAGAAAAGAAAATTGAACAGACTGCACAATTATTATTGGACAAATTAAAGCTGTCTCCTAACTTCTACTCACTTCTTCCTGTTTTGAGCCCTGTTCTTTATAAATAAAGTAACAATATGTATTGCACAAAGTTTCTCCTATAGATGGAGCAACACTGTGGCCAGGCCTTCTAGACTCCACTATCTCCTGGACTCTGTGAGAGGTTTCCTGCCAAATCTCACCACACAACTGTGGAGACAACTTGACCCAAATCTTAGCCCAAGTTCTTAGATTGCAACACTGATGACCTGCTTGATAAGAAACCGGATTTCCAGCTGCAGCTCAACAGACGCGGAAGAAACTAGGACAACACTGTAAACTGATCCTGTGTGTTAGTCTGGACTTTCAGGCCCAATTATTCATTATCCTTGGTTGTTTCTACTAATAAATGTGGGCAATCAGGGTTCACTATACTCAGGCAATCAAGAACATCTGCGTACCTAAGACTAAGCATGAGAAAGCACCAGGCACGGAGGAAGGAAGAGCTCGCTCCTGGGATGCGGAAGGCGGCTTCTACTTTTCAGTCAACTGCCACACAACATGGCCAGTTTGTGCCACTCTCTGAGTGTCACTCTGGCATTCAAAATCCTGCAGGCAAGAGCCTTTCTTCTGAAAGTCGTTCTTCTAAGTTCTGGAGACATTGATAAGGATATGGCTCTAGCCCAGATAGTGGAGACTCAGTCTTTGACCTAATCTCAGAGTAACTCCTAGGCTCCTGTCAAAACAGAATGCTGGCTCCAGCACAGTTCATCTTTTCTAGTGTAAACATTTATCAAAAGAAGAAAGGGGTGGGGGAGCGGAGGGATAAGAGAAAGGATAGAAAGGTTAAGAAGAACAGTTGCAGTCAGCTAACATTGACTACTGTCACAGAGACAGTGTTAAACAGCTGCATGGATGGTCTTGTTTCATTCTCCTGATCTACAAGGCAGAGACCATCATGAATCCCATTTTAAAGGTGAAAAAACTGAGACTCATCAAGATTCAGCAAATTGCCCCAGATCACACGGAAGTAAGGGGCAGAGTCAGGATTCAGAACCAAGTCAACCTGAATCTAGAACCCTGAAGTCTCATCTACCTTTGAGCCCTTGCCTGGGCCCTTGACCTCTTCTCATCAATTAGCTCCACATGCTGCCTCAGCATTATGGCCCAGCTCTGTCAGCCATTTATGACCACCGCATACGGAGATGATGGCCTCCTCTCCAGGATCCCCACAGGGTTTTCTCGTACTTTGTTTGAAGCCTTTAAATCGAGGATCTTATCCTCATACTAGACTCTAAGGACAGGCACCATGACTTTTATATTCCTCCCATGCACAGGCACCCAATTTATTGATAATAATAAATAAAAACAACGCCACACTGTGTCAGTCCAATAGCCCAACTCTGACAGAAGTATCAAGCCACGGTTTATGAAAGGAATGAACTTTTCAGGACTTACAGACGCACACGCGTGCGCGCATACACACACACTGCATTTGTTCCATAAACATTTATTCAGTCAGTAATATGTTTACGTTTTTCAGTCTCCAGCAGTCTACTTGAAATGATCAGATTGCCTCTTAGAAGGAAACTAAATGGCCTGTCTCTTGGGTATCAAATAGAAATTGCTTCTTAATCAGGGTCTACAAACGACAGACTTCAGGTGCTCCCTCCAGATTCTCCACCCAAAGTCGCTGGGATGCTCTTGGAAGGCCTCCTACGCAATGCCATAATTAGCAGAAAATGAAAAAAATCCAAGAAATACAGGGGCCATGGAACAGGGTTCAAGGAGTGAGGGCAACTGTTGATCCATGCAAAGATCAAAGCTGTGCAGAAAGCGTTCTGGGTTTACACAGCTGCATACTCCGTGCGAGAGCAGTAAAGCAAACACAATCTGGATGGGAGGGAAAGTTCTTGTGACTGGGAGTGTGTGGGTGTCAGTGATTCCCCAGGACATCAAATAACCAGGAGGCCGCAGAGCCACCTCACTCCAGGGCTAGAAAAAGAAGCCTGTCCTCTTTTCCAATCCAGGACATATTTTTATGAGGCCAAAAATATCTCACTGATGCAGCTTTCTAAAATATAATAAGAAAGAGGGAAGAGGATCATTAGCAAATATGCAAAAAAAAATTCTTGAGTTTAATAAACACCACCAACAACAACCACCACAAAAAAGTGAATTGGTCAAAACGAATCTTAACAACCTGGGGATGAGAAACCCCGGCCCCAGCCCATCTCGTTGTGTGGCTGCACGCAACGTCTGAACGAGACCCAGAGCTCTCGAAACTCCTTTAGGTGCATCAATTCCTAAACGAAATAATAACAAAGCCATATGTTACCATCTTTTTAGATATGAATTGCTGTACAATGCACAAACACAACAGCAGCTCCCCGCTATCATTTGGATTCATTAAAAATAAAATCATCTCATAAGCCTGCAAATGTAGATTTTTTTAAAGAATTTTTTTTTTATTTTTTGCCTTACAAAACTTTCATATTTCCCCTGTGTACGGAAGTATAATTTTTTTATGTGGTTGTTCTCAATGTCTTGAACTTGATATACATGTAATATTAGGAAATGAAAATAATATATATGTGAATTCCCCATTTCATGTATTAGAAAACAATATGTTTTGCTCATTAAAGGCGCCAATATAAATGCTATAAACCATGAAATTACCTTTGAGCCCTTCCTGAAATAACCAGTTCACAAACAAATGATCCATGTAAAAAAGGCAAGGGGAGATTACAATAATAAGACTAAGTTACATTTTCATTTCAGGATTTTTTTTTTTAATGTAGATAAGTATTATTACTGCCAAACCAACATCTGTGGCAGGTACATCCAACTTATATAGGAAACTCTAAACAGTACAGGTAGATTGAATAAAATAAATTCAGAGTAAGGCTTTGCATATTTTCCAAATGTGACGCAGAACTCACATTCACAAAAAAATTATCTCAATAAAAGAACCTTAGTTTTGGTTTTCTCACTTCAGAGGGCTGTTTTAAAAGCAATGATGGCAAAAGCATATTATTGAAATAACTTTGATGTTTTTCATACTCAGAAAGTAAGAATCTACCCTGAATCTTTCGTTCAGACTGAAAGAAGGTATATGGCAAGAATTTGAGCCCATGAGTCAAACTCTCAAGCTGAAATTAGCAAAGCCCTTATCAGGTCCAGAGTGATGCCCTAACCAGCATTTTTCACATCATCTGGAAAACTGTCGAAGTGCAGATCCTTGGGCGCCACTCCAGACATTCTGATTCAGAAACTCTGAAGGTGAAGCCCCATGATGTGTATTCCAACGAACCCTCCAAGGGTCCTGGTTTATGCTTATGTTTGAGAACTAGTGCCTTAGTCTGATAACATAAATAACCAGTGTTGGAGATAAATGAAGTTATCTCCTCTAAGATCATGCACAGAATCCCCAGTGGTTCCTCCATACTGCTCTTAAACTCTCCAACGGCCTGTTTCCCCCCATCAAAAATTAAATCCAAGCCAGCTGATTTGCACATTTCTGTCTGTATTAATCCTGACCACTCTTTCTGCTCCAGCATATCTTACCTGTCAAGTTCTAGATAATATGACTTTAGAGAAGATAATATGAGTCCCTGAGTTTCTTCCAGGCTGTAACCACTAACTCTGAAGTGATCCCAATGACACTCTGAAACAGGTACTACTGAGGCATCTCAGAGCCTTCTTATGAGTTCCAAGTAGAAAGCCACATGTCTCCTCTGGGCCGGATCCTGTTCTTGACTCATTCAATCATTCGCTTGTTTATTTGATTAGTGAGTCATTCACATAGTCATGAAAGAAACATTGACCAAGCTCTTATTCTTATTCTTTTTGCTTTTGCTTCATGCCGAGGACAGAAAACTATATTAGACCATCCCGACCTTGGAGATCATAGTCGACTGGGGGACCCACATATGTAAATCGATAACTATAGTACAATGAAGTAAGTACAAAATGAGAATTCACATTAGGAGCTTAAGGAATGGATGACTAGAGGACTATTTTTTTTTTTTTTTTTTGGTGGGAGGGAGTTAGTCACACACATACCACAACTAAATCTTAAAGAACACATAGGAGCCATTAAGGTCGGAGAAGGGAAGATGGGTGGGTTCCAGGCAGTGGCAGACCATAGACAGCAACACCGATGAGCAGATGAGGCTTCTTAATTGCCAGCCCTTTAAGGCAAGAAGTCGGCCTCTTTGTGTCTCCAACCCCAGTACCTGGCTTCGCACAGATGCTCAGTAAAGTCCATAGAAGACTAAAGTGAACAAGCAGTAAGAAACTCAAAGAGGAAGTCAACCCCTGAAGCAGGGAGGACACTTTAGGCTCCATCTGAGTAGTTCAGACAAGGTTTACGCTGGGATCGGAAGCAGAGGGATGAATGAGTAGAAGGCAGAACGACAGGACTGTGTGTGGAGCCAAGTTGCTAAATGCGAAAAGATCCTGAAGAAGGTTGTGAATCACCTCAGAGGAGGGTATGAATGAAAAAAAAAAAAAAAAGGCTTTTTTATACTTGGATGAGGTCCTGCCAAAATTTACCAGACCAGGCTGGAACAGAGAGTACTCTATGACATACTTAATAATTTTCCCACCAGTCTGGGAAGGGGGAAGAATATCCAACTGCCCTAGTCCTGCTTAGAGAAGAAGACAACTGACCCACAGATCCTAGATCCACTATAGGAGGAGGGAAGGGAGGACACACGACCCAGCAAGATGGTGCTGAGCTATCACATGGACTACACAATGGGCAGAGGGGACCATTTCTCTAGACTTCTGTTTCTAAAGAAGCCTAGACTTAGTTAAAAAAAAAAAAAGTGATGGAGAGAGAGAAAAAATAACAAATCTTTCTTGCCTGCTTATTATATGCCAAACAGCTCCCAGGGTGATTTCCCCAAATCCTCCTTCTTAATCCTTGCAGCAACATGAAGAGGTAGGCGTGAAATTCCTATTTTGCTGCTGAGTTAACTAGTGACTTCAAGAAGTAAGGCTACCTGCCTGGACCCACACAGCTAGTAAGTGGGGGAAGCAAAGTTTGTGTCTGGTTCTGACTCCAAAGTCCAGAGTGGACCTGGCCTCTTTCAGACAGAAAAAAGGCTCAGAGACCTTGGAGACTGAAGTGGCTGGCAGGGAAGCCCAGGAGCGAGGACCAGCAAGAAATGGTGACTTTACCTGTGTCCATGGGATAGGGGTGAGCAGAGTGTCTTCATGAGGCTCTAGAATTTTCTAACATTTTGGCAGAAAACCTCTGGCCTACATCACGGGCCTGAAAACCTTTGGCCTACATCACAGGCCTAAAGATTCTGAAACAGACTCCTCAGCATTCTAAACCATCCTCGAAAACCTTACAAAGTATGTTGATGAGGTGCACACTCAGCCCTGCAACTGAGATCTATCTGCATTCATTTGGCCCTTCTATGAATCCCTCCAAATGCTGTATGGTAAGGTCAGAACATTACACTTAATGGAATTTCCTGCCATATTTTGTGGTGCCAGAATTGCTCCATCACGTAAATAAATTTGGGAAGAACTTTGCTTTCTTCCTTTTTTGAATGATATAGAACATAATCTTCTAAGTAAATCTTAATTTTAAGTATTCTAAGTCCGAAAGATAATAATTTGGACCATATAAATACCACATGTGGGTGTAATACAGATTGCATGCCGAGCTATAAAAAAAAAAATACTTGGCTATGTTATTTTCTTAAAATTGCTGTGTTGTTGCCATTTTTATTGGGTTAATTAAAAGGCCATAAAAATCAATTCAAACATGTTTGGAAACAGATTTTCAAATTTTATGAACTGTGTTCGATTGTCGGGCCAAAAATAAGAAAATGATAGACATCTCTCCACACTCATTGCTTTGGTGTGATCATTCATTCATTCATTCATTCATTCATTTAACCAAAATCCCCTACTATGAGCCAAGCACTAGAACTGGAGTAACCCCTATTCTCATAGCACAATCAGTCTGCTAGGGGATAGAAATTGAAGGACATCGATTAGATCAAGGGTGGCAAACTTCTATACGGAGTCAGACCATAAATATTTTCCGCTTTGAGTGCCACACGTCTCTGCTACAACTACCGAACTCACGAAAGCAGCCACAGACCACACCTAAACAGATGAGCATGGTGTGTTCCAATAAAACTATATTTATGGGCATTATAATTTGAATTTCATATATTTTCGTGTGTCGTGAAATACCATTTTTCTTTTGATTCTTTTTTCAACCTTTTAAAAATGTTAAAACCATCTTCAGCTCATAAGCCATATGAAAACAGAGGGTTCGTGAACCCTGTTTGTACTATTACACAGGGAAAGACACCACGGGATGGTTGACCCGGGATCCAGAAAGAAGATGCTAGAATTCTCGGCAGATGAATCCAGGGGCCACTACACTACTATGTGAATCCAAAAGGCATGGCTAAAGGGTAGAAAAAGAGGAATTCCCTCTTTCAACTGCTGGCCATCAAACCTCTCTGCTCATTTCAAACATGGCTTCTTGCCATGTGGCAAGCAGTGCTCTTTGGTGCCTCTCTCTGCTCCCTGGTGGCCTTGACAATTGGCTCCAAACTTGATAAAGTGCTAATTTTGCCTTTTACAGTTGTTGTGTAACTTTGATAAAAAGCCAAGCCAATCCTTTTTGAAAATCTGAAGAAACGTTAACCCACATACTGAAACCTGGGGATCCAAGTTACGACCAGAAGGCAATTTTCATGGTCAACTTCTAAAACCATCCAAACAGTGGTCTCAGACGGAAATAATGAGAAGCCTCTGTGTTAGTCCCAGGTCCCTGGTCCTGCCTTGATTGCTGAATGTCAGGCCCCCGCCAGCTCAGTTATAATGACGGAAACGTAACATAGTTCATGCGAATGGCCTTTGGTGGGCAAATGTTCAAGCACATTAAAGTTTTAATATAATTATAATTATAGAACATGTTCAACCAATTAACCACAAATATGCTGTTTATCTGAAAGGCTGCCAACACTGTGAACTACAGTCAAAATAACATTAGGCTGTGGTCCTTAAGCGAAGAATACACAGTGAATCAAAAGAGAGATCAGGAGGAAAGGCCAAAATAAATATTCTATCTGATATTTTATGAATATTTCCTCAAATGCTAGATTAAAATATGTCATCTCAACTTCCCATATATTTACTTGATGAAATCAGATTAAAGGAGTTCATGACACTGTTGAAAAACACCATAAACCAGAGACAGAGAGGGAGGGAGGGAGAAAAGGAGGGAGAGAGAGACAGAGAGAGAGAGAGAGACAGAGAGAGAGAGAGAGAATTTTGTAAATCTTGGCAGTCAAACTTTCCTAAGGCCTTAGTATAAAATAAACAAGAAATGGCAATTAGAGCAAGTCGTATTTTTAAGGTATCTAGAAACTTCTCATTACTCCTTATATCTTTCTTAGTTACAGCCTATAGGACTTTAAGTAAAATTAAACTTTGCCCTAGCAACTAAATAACATAAGCCTTCTCATAACTTTCTTCTAAGAAAGAATTTTTTTAAAAGAAAGAACCTAGTTGTACAATTTGTATGTATACAATTTGTAGTGCTGTAAAAGCATATTTTGAAAAGTGCTCCCTAAATAATTAAGCTATTCCTTTTACCATACTTCCTATATTACAGAAGTCATTTTCCCACCAGGAATCAATAAGTCATTCCTCACGTCAGTCATTTTTCTCCATTTAACGGAATGGACTAAAGTCCGACACTGCAAGTTACATTACCTTTGAATTATGTGTGTAATTTAAAATTCAAAGTACTACACTAAGGAGCTTTTTAGACTGACCACTCTACACTCTCTTCATAAATATGGTCCCTCGCAGACCCTTCTGACAGATTTACCGAACAGCAGGAGTTTGAAACAGTTAAGACTGTGAGCCCTACAGGAAAGCTGTTCTCTGTAACAATGCCCCAACAACAATTCTCTTTTCAGAGGAAGCACAAAGCAAACTGCTATATATCAGTCACCAGGAAACGACTCTCTGTTTTTAGATTAATGGTAAAGCTGTTCTAAAGCATCTCGACTTTAATTACAAATAAATACATGGGCCGAGATTGACATGTCAGTTCAGAGAGTACTCCCTAAATAAAAGCTGCCAGTATAATTTTTTTTTTTTTTACCAAATCCAAGGCTTCCAATAAAATTTCAAATGGTGAAACTGAAACAGGTGTGTCCTAAAGAGACTCTTTTCATCATTTAAACATATCATAGGGAGAAAAAATATATATGCAGGGAGATATATAAATGAAAATGTGTTTAAGTAAACATATGCAACAATCACATTTTAAAAAATTACTGTAATAAAAGTGACTTTATATACCTTGAAGTGAATTCATGGGTTGACATGCTTCTGCTTATAAATGAAATGTAATTACCTCATTCTGCAGGAAAATAAAAATGAAGTGATGCTTAAAAATGTCAATGAATATTCTTCAATTTGTGATGTACTGACTACACTGTAGGCTGGTAAAACTTTAAAACAACACCTGTCAAGTAAACAGCATTTCTCTTGATAGTTCCTATTATTTTCTTCGGTATCTCCTCAAAAATACCAGATCCTCCTATGTAGTGTGAAAGAAAATGAGACCTTGCAACACTGTGTTTTCAAACATTGGTTATTTAGAAAATACAGTAATAGGTCTGATTTTAAAACTGGGATATATGTATAAACTTGGATCTCTTATGGTTCCTTGGTTCATGAGGTGACTCCTTCACCTACACTGGAATTTGGGGTTTTCCTGTTACTTGTCATGCCAGGACAATGGAATCCATTCTCTAGGAAAACACCACCTTTGGACTCCCAAGGTGGAAGGTTTTTCTCAGACCAGTTCATTGTAAGAGCTGGTGCCCTGTTCATCCCCACTGCCCCATAGCCTTATAATCTTTTGCTTTCCCAGTTTTTTTCATTAGTAAGTAATTCTGGTAACTTTACACTTTTCCTGCTGTGGAACAATCTTGGACCACTGGAGCCTTACTAAATTACCCTACGACGTGCCCTCTTTGGGTCATCAAAAATCAACTCTCCTTGCCTAGGTTTTATTCTTGCCAACTTTGCATTCCCAAGACAAATCACTTAAAAACGCCTTAAAAACCATTAGCTCTCAGTTATTCAACTTTAACATCAGCATGGCCTGAAGCATGGAAAGAAACAGACTGGCAAAGTGATACTGCCAGCACCAGGTAAAGCTTCCCGCCAGCACTCTGGGCTCCCAGCGAGCCTTCAGCCAGAGCAGCCCAGCACTCCATTTCAGCCGGCCACCTTAACTCTCCCTCAACTTGCTGCCCAGGTGCCTTGTGTGAACAGAGAATTTGTGAGGAAAGCAAAACCTTCCTGCTGGGTGTTAGTTTTGCATAGCAACACTCAAAGATCTCAAATTGTGAGACCCCCAAGGATATATTTTTTCCTTCCTACCCCTAGGGTGATTTTTTTTTTTCTTCCAAAAACTTGTTTGGATTTCTTCCCACTTGACAAATGCAGCAGCCCCCAGCCAACTGATGGACACTTGCTGGTAAATTACTATATCTGAGCGATGGTAAACTGATATGGGCCTATAAATTACGATCCAATGTGGTTAGCTGAAATAAAAGGAAATTTCATCCTAGGGAACTGATATTCTGGGAATTTTCTCTCTCCAAAAGGATTACATCCAGAGAAATAACACTTGTAAATATAAAGGGAGATGTTACAAATGTATTGGGTTTCTCTAGAATATAAAGGGCCTATTTAATTGTTCTGGCAATATCGTCATGTGGTAGTATGCATTATTAATAAAAGGTGGACAAGAAATATATTCTCTTCTGGAAAAAATAAAAATACTGCACTGTGAACACACTTGTTCTTTCCAAATGCATTTTATTAAAATGACAACCACAACCACACTACCACAACAAAAATTAGCCCAACCTAAATCAAACTGCTATGAATAGAGCTAATGTTACTTTTATTGCCATAAGGCACTGGCCTTCATCAGGGCCTCTCAAACATTTCTCTGAGTCATTCGTCCTATCACTCAGTAATGAATTTCATATATGTGCTGCTAAAAAAAAAAAAAAAGTAAACATAACATAAATAATTCAACACACTGTCCCCTGCCAACTGACCATATATTGTTCATGTTTCACCTGCCATATTAAATAAAAATTAAAAAGAATTTCCATTTTTTTTTTCATTTAAAAACCTAGGCTGTAATTAGAGGTGACCATCCGAAATGTCTTGAATGTAGAAGGCACAGAAAAAATTATTGCTTAAATTGCATGGTTAAAAAATATTCACTGGGAATGGCTAAATTACAGGGTTGGGAAAGTTAAGTCTTAGAGAAATGTTTTCTTAAATGGAGTCTCTAAAACTGCCTCTCTATAAAAATCTCTATTGAATGACATAATGAAAATGAAAGAAATAGTTTCAGCTCAATCTTAGGAAAGATAGGCTGCTTTAATTTCTTTGTTTTCTTTAAAAAACATGCCATCGATGTAACACTCCTTTTCATGCATTTGTAGATAATTATTTCTAATCATCAAAATTAAAAAAAAAAATTTGAAACAAACATTAGAAACCTAGTGCGATAAAATTATTAAATACAGATTTGACTTGGTAAGGCAATATCAGAGGAGATGGCCCTCTTGACTGGTCTCTGACTGTCCCCTTTATTGTCACTGAACCAAGCTCCTCGTTAAGCTACCGGAAAACAAAACACGCTTACAATCCTTAATCTTTTTCGACACAAAACCAAGAAAGAGTGTATCCATCATGCGACATCTAAGAGACGCACGTACTTCGTTTTGTTGGACGGGGATAACACAGTTCCTTGTGAACTAAGTATCCCTCTAGACAAGTGGTGGGTCAAAGTTATGAATATTGTTTGCACTCTAGAAGAGATAATTTTCTATTGGCAAAGATTCAAAGGATTCAAAAACTAGGTTGATCCCTGGTTAAAGACCATGTTCTAACCACTTGAGCTTACAGTTCATGTCAACAGACATTAAGACTTAAGGAGAGTCATATATTGCTTAGGCAATTAGGAATTAATACATTTCAAGAAAAAAGAATCAGAAAACTAAGGCATATGAAGCATTAAGCATCTGTCACCAAAGTATAGAAATTTGTTTTATTTTATTTTCCTGATGGAGTCCATCTCCAGTTCCTATATACTTTCAAAATCTCTTGCTGTTTGAACGCCGAGATCAGGCCTACCATGTCTTGTCCTGTTACCTTATCAAATGGCTGATTCCATCCCACTGACTAGGAGGAAAAGAGAGAGCATGACCCCAGCAGGGCAGTGACATAAGAGGATGGGTGTCCAGCATAATAAGGAGCCATAAGATAAGATGGATTTTCTAACAAACAGACCAAAAAGAAAAAGAAAAAATCCAAAGTAACTACGAAATATATTCACAAATCTGGAGATATTTTTAAATAAAGGAGAAATGAACTATGTATACCTTGAGTGGTTATGAAACTAATACGCCTTAGGGTGACAAAGGAGAGACAGCTTACACTTCTCTGTGCCACTCACACAGTTGTAGAGTATGGAATACGGATCTGTTACGGAGTATGTAATCAAGCTGTTCACTGACTCTTGTTTTCTTTTGTTTTGTTTTGATGTTTCCTTTTAGTTTTAAAGGCCTGCCCAAATATATTACTTATAAATCATACCAAAATATGCATCAATTAAAAACCACAGTCATGTTTGCTTTTTAAGGAAAAAAAAAAAAAGAATCGAGTTCTGGAATCCAACTTTTACATTTTACTTAATTACAAACAAAGATATAATGCATTATTTTTCTGTATCCACAAGAGACAGGCAGACTGTAATTTTTATTACATGTTAAGTTTTCACTGGATCACAATATTATTAAGCTTTAAATCAGAGGATTGGTTCCTTCAGTTAAGTCTAACAATACTAGAAAGGAAAAGGAAAAAAAAAAAAAAACACCTCATCTGGGGCTGTAATATTTGCTGAAAAAAATCTACTTCAAAACATTAATCAAATTTTTCGCCTACTGGGCAACCATATGGTATAGCAGCATGTGAATCTCACAAACTTGCTGATCTCCTGTAACTGGGTGCAATTAATTACGCTGGCTGCATCCATCTCTTGGATTTTCGCCTTGTGAAAAAAGTATTTATTGCAACAGCTTTTACAAAACAAGGGAATGAAAATCACAATTGATTAATGAGCTGAATGGAAATATTTCCGTTAGCAGATTTTTAAAATGAATAAGGATTAATACCATGGATGGAAATGAACACACGTCGAGATCTCCTTGTACTTTTTGGACCCCCAAAAAAGGTGGAGGGAGAGCGGGGAGTGGGAAGGTGCATGGAGCTCTAACATGCATAATTCACTAGCAGGCTTCAGATCGCAAGTAATAAAGCCTTAAACTGGTGAAGTAATAAAGAGGTTGGCTTTACAAGATACTATCCTGGGAGACAAAAAGCTTGTTCTTTGATTTGAAAACACAGATATTAAATACTCAGTGGGTGAGGAACATTACAGGCCCAACAAAGAAGAGAAAGGAAATGCTCTTAGAAAGAAGCAATCTACTTTGTCCTTAGCTATTTAGGCCCGAAGATTGCTGCACATATGGTCTGATTATTATTGTTTTAAGACCCCTCCATAAAAGCAAGCATCTGAGAGTAAGTCAGAATGGCAACACTGTCCTTACCTGCTGGCTATAGGTACAAACTGCAACATCTTTCCCCACCAGTGCCCAGCCCTCATGCATTTGACTTTTCCTAACAGTAAGAACCCTTTCTGATGCTAAGCCATTACTCCTACCTTCCAGGAGCAGGCATCTTGATATGGATGGGCGTCACAATCCTTATAGGGCTGGAGGTCTTAGAGACAAGCAAGAAATTGCTCTTTGCCCCTTTTCCGAACCACCCTCTGGACTAAGACCACCTAAGCCAGGTGGGCATTAAGGACATCGTCTTCACAAATATCCTCATTTCGGTAAGATCACTTCCACTTTTCTCTAAATAAAAAGCAGAGGAGACTGGTCCCAATATTTGCCATCTTAAATACTTATCTCGAGAAAACAGAACAAAAACTAACCATAAGTGAAAAAGTATATAAGTTACAGAGATCAAATGTTGTATCACTTTTACAATTGATAAAGAAAAAAGATTTTATAAAGACCAAACTTTGTAATCCAACCCTTACGTCAAACTTGTTTTTAACTGTGTCGACTGTACTTAAATTTTTACTATGAAATTCTGTAAAGAACTTTGTTAAAAAGAATTTACTATCATTTTAGAATGTGTGTGGCCAATATGGTTATATCTCTGCTAGTCTTTTAGTCTGTTTGTTTGTTTTGTGAAAATGCCCAAAGGAGATAAACTCTTCTGCAATCAACTGAAAACAATGAGAGTACCCAGGAAAAGAGGAATGACTTTTATAAAGCAAGGAGTTAGTGAGCGATATTTCAAAGATGATATTTCATCTCAAACAACTCATATGTAGTCTATGTTTAGGTTAACATATAGGTTTAGAAATTTTGATGTGATGGAGAAAAAAAACATGTGCATTTCAAGGTAACAAGCAGATGGAGACAGGTAAGCGATTCCGAAGTCCACCACGCAGGGTGTTGAAAGGATAACTTTTAAAAATCTTATTAAAATCATTCCACTTGAGAATCAGAACCACTTTATAATCAAAGAAGCCACTGTTTGATGAAACCATCATCCAGTGAAAAGTAGTAGGAGGTTACCGAGAAAATGTACTTGGCTTCTGGAAGAAAAAAAAAAAATCTAATGGGAACTGGCTAGTCCAACTCCTTAAACCAGTGACCCTAAAACATACACGACTCCCTACCATCACCTCTCAGATGATCTCGAAACCCCTCCTACCTGCAATGGTTGTTGGCTTAAAAGTTTAAAGAGCTAACAAAATGTTTTAACGAGATACAAATCTCAAAGATCATTAATCAATATGTTCAATGTTATTTGTGATAATTCATCATGACATGATATTAATGGGTTACTGTACCCTTCAGAGGTGAGATTAATGCAAATGAGCCGCCACAATTAACTTTACTGCTCCCAACTCACAGGAATGGACAGATGATTATAAATGACAACTATATGTCAATTACGATATCCAATAAAGTGAAGCTTAGAGAACAATCCATCTCCTTTTATTGTTCTTCCTTGACTTAGCTGAATTTAGCTCAACCCACCGTTGTCACAAAGTAGCCATTGTTTGGGGGGAAAAAGGGGTTTTTCTTTTCTTTCTTTTTTTTTAAAAATTTTCTATACCTTAAAAAGTGCTTTCAAAAATGTCCATGTAAATACATTTTCTAAAGGAGGAGAGCCACGGGAAACTAGAAATAAATGCCACATTCATTCTATGTGAATTGAAGAAAATTGTATCCATTTTCACATCGTAGCAGCCAGGCCAGCAAGGAAACAACCTACCCAGCTGTGTATAATATATTTACTCAATTAAAAAAAAGGAAGACATTAGCTCAGCATTCTGAAAAGGCTTGAGTTTCACTAAACAAAAGTTATTGGAGGATCACTCTGTCATAGTAAATAGGTCGGAAAGTGGAAAGGCAGGTACGAGGCCAAGGGAGGAAGAAAGGTTTCAAGTCAGTTTGTGGACCTGCACGCGGGGTGTCAGTGAGCACCCAGGTACGGGCCCTGCCTTCAGAGTTATGTCCATGCCAGAGTTCTTCTTCCTTCCCCAGACGGCGGGCTTTTTTAGAGAAATCTCTCTGGTGCTGACTGATACATTGTAGTGGCTCCTCGTAAGCCCAGATCCCTTTACTGGGCAGATACACACCCAGAGGCTCTAAGTGGTGGCTATTCACTTACAGCTACTCCTTTCTGCCTCACCCAGGGGGCTAATTTGACACCACCCCTTTCCCTGGCAGATGCTGCCTAATCACTGACTGCCAACCAGCCAGCCTTGTGTCAAACAGGATCAGCTCTGCTGTAGTGTTCATACTCCACAGCTCCCCAGGGAATCAGGCTGAAGCTGATCACATCCTTGCTGAACATCTTCCCTGCCCTGGGCCGCTCTCCTCACTCCCCTTCTCATGCCCCATCACCTGCACAAGAAGCCTGCCTTGGGCTCTGCTTCCAGGCAGCAGAACCTAAGGCAGGTATCAATGAGGGGGAAACAGGAGGGCTCTTCTTGCAGTGAAAAATACAAAAGAGACCCATTCTTTACCAGTCCTCAGTAAGAGACCATCCACCATACTCTTTGTGTCTGTCCAGGATATTTTCCCATGTCCTTTTTGCTGCCAATATGGAGCTCATTGTTCCATTAGGGAAATTGGCTTCCCTGACTTCATATAGGACCAGGATATGTGAATCTGAGCCTAGACTAAGGCACTCCATCCCCTGAGCCATAACTGGTTCAGGGGTTGATGCCTGCCTACATCCAGGCCAATTACGTCCTCCCTGCGGCTTTTGTGCCAGAGACCATGGGAGAAACGGCTTCCTGGTGCCTAGGTGGCTAAGCTGGGGAAGTGCTAGTCTGTCAGTGGCCATCCTGATCTCAGAAAGAATGTCCTCTTTGAAGATAACCAAAAGCAAGAGATTAGATAAAGATATATTCGAGCTCTGGAAAAAGCTAGACTCTAAACAGAGACTGGCAAACTATGTGGGGACAAATCTAGACTGCTGCCATCTGTTTCCGTGCAGCCCAGGATCTAACAATGCTTTACATTTTTAAACGGTTGAAGGAAAAAAAACAAAAAATACAGAACAATATTTTGTGACACATGAAAAATTATGACATTCAAATTCAAGTATTCATAAATAAAGTTTTATTGGAACAGAGCCCTGCCCAACGGTTTAGCAATTGTCTAGGCCACTTTCCTGCTACAAGGGAAAAAGTGAGTAGTTATGACAGAGACCTCGTGGCCCACAGAGCCAAAAATATTTATTATCCTTCCTACGACAGAGAAAATTTGCTGACCCACTTAAAACCCTGCAATTCCCGAGCCAGTAATGGCCCTTTCCTCTTAAGCTAGTTTGAATTCAGACCAATCCTGACTAATGAACTGAAGAACCTATTTTTAGCCCTTCCCACACACCCCTACACCTCCGCCCAACCTGTCTGTGGGGATCCTAAAGATAAAGAATCAATATCCAGACCAAGTGATTGGTTGTTTCTCTTACCTGACCCTCAGAAATTATTGCATTCTTTGCTGAATGTCACAAAGCGTTGAAATGTTCATCTTAAAACATGCAAAACATATAATACCAATCATTCCAACTAATAAGAGATTCTAAAGGGAGCACTGAAAGGTTAAATAGATTAAAGGTGGGGAAAGAAATGTTTGTTTGTTTGTTTGTTTGTTTAAATGTACCTGAACAACGTACTGAATTTGAGGTAAATCCCACTACTGCCGGTGTTCTCCCAGCTGGGGAGAGGCTGCCTGGGTGGGGGTGAGGGGTGGGGGGTGTGAGGGGGTGGAACATTCTAGTCTCAGAAAACTCAGGTGCCTGGTGAGAACAGAGTGTGATGTTGATGACTTTCACAGAAGATCAGAAAGAGGGGGAAGGGATCCGTTCCCTTCGCTTTCGGCTTCCTATTTTCCATTAGGAGGGATAGCCCCAAGTTTAAATTTCGCTTCCCTTAACCCTCTACACTAACCTTTGTCTCAGGACAGGACTAGCAATCATCATAAAAACAGATTCATGCAGCCTCCCCTGGTCCCTGGGTCCCTTGACATATTACCTCAGGCTGGATGGGAAGGTTAGCAAAAAAGGGCCAAGTTATTTTCTTTTGTGAGGACTCGAGGGTATCTCACGTTTATTTTAACGATATGGAGACAACTTTTGTTTCTTACTGTAACCAATCCACTACACTAAATTCTAATAGCTCTATTACACTTTCTAGACATTCTCCTGGCATGGGGTATAAACGGGCAAGACAGCTCTAGATAAATAACTGCCGGCAGCAAAGTCATTTTCTTGAGGGAATGAAGGCTCCCATTTAGCATTTTAACTCCCACTGTCTTTTTTGGAAACACCCAGTCACAAATGAGTCTCTCAAACTGAAGAAATTGAAATTGATTTCTTAGGGTAATAATTAACCTCAGAAAATAACTATGAAAGGTTGCTTATTAATTATTTTTTGTAATATACTTTGGGAATATTTCTTTTTTTTTCATAAAAGATGGAGACAGAAGTAGACACATTTTATGATCATATAAAACATTATTGGAATCATATTTTATCGAATGAAACTCACTGAATTTGCAAAGTGCTCAATATGAGAAGGAAGCACTCCCTCCTCCACCCACACACACTGCCTTTTCGAGACTCCTAAATATGCCTTTTTACAACAACACACTCTTTCTGTTCTTTATTTCTTCACATGGAACCGCCTTAGAGATTTTAATATATTACGGCTATTTCAGTCCTCTACAGTTTTTCTACTTATTCAAAAAAGAAGGTATTTTTCATCTGAATAGCAGTTTGCAGTGAACTCTGGTGACACCTTCATTCTTTCTTGAGACTACAAAGAGGAGTTGTCACCAAGAAACTTGCTACTATCCCAATTAATGAAAAGGCAGGGGAATGGGGGAGCTAGCACCCCTTAGATAACAGTATAGAGATGAACTCGTGTTTTACAAGCACTTTCACAGACACACACACACACACGTGCGCGCGCGCACACACACACACACACAACTGCAAGACAACTTTTTTTCCTTTAGTCACTTGAAAAGTCCTACCACATAACCACAAACTAATCAAGGTGCAAGTTATATCATATAATAGACATTGCTCCAAATACTACATGTCTGTCAGATCACCAGGAAATTCCCCAAAAGAAGATGTAACAGATAAGATTATTCAAGGTGTTTTATTTTTCCCTTCCATTGGTGGTTGAAAACATTTTATTCTGCGTAATTTTGGTGGAGGGGATTATTTTGTTCTCTTTAAGAGACAAACAAAAAAAAAATTGTATGAAATCGAGTTATGGGAACAAATGGAACTGTTTCCTGAAGCATTCCAAATATGTTTTTTGCTAATTAATTAACAAATTCAAGCTGGTTAAATAAAACCTTCTTCCAACACCTCCTATTTAATTGCAGTTTGGCACCAACAAATATATATCAAAATTATAGTATTTCCCCTGACAGGAAGCTCCTTCCTTCCACACACTATTATGACTCTCTGCAGAGTAAGCGAGAATTGCTGACAACCTTGAACTCTGCTACAACAATATTACTATACTTGGCAAAGAAGTACCCTTGCGGCAAGAGAAAAGCTGTAATTTTGACTGTCACTTCACATTACACTAGATATTATTTCACTGTATACACATGCACACACTCACAAACTCTTAATAGACTACGGTTTTCACACTGCCTGCCTTTCCAATATAAATGGCAATATAATGCCAGCGAACCACCAATGGGATCCTGGTGAGAAACAAATGTTTTGCATTATGGAAACATCATCGGAGGATGCCTTTTAAGGCATATTTCATTCCTTTGTCCCTCATTCACACCGTGTACACCCCAGCATCAACTTTGTAAGCTAATTGCTTTAGTTATCAAAAGAATTTCACTTTTTCTACACCCCTGGAGGACACGGTCATCATTAACAAATTCTATGACTGAAAATGTCCGTGATATGTGGCAAAGGGGCTTCTACCCGATTCTTAATATTTTGGACACTCTTCAAGTCTGATAACTGACATGTAGAATTTCCGGATTTAAAAATGAACCCTTTTCATATATTTATTGCATTTTTCTTCTCACATAGAGGAGTTCAAGAGCAGTGGCCACTAGCCATGTCACGAATAAGCCAAACTGGCAAACACATAACAGCCCCACAAATCCCACAAAATCTACACACTGTCACTGCAGAGAACTGAGTGCAACATATGCTTCCTTCTTACGAAGCTCACACTGAAGCAGATTGGGCTGGGTTCCCTACTGTGCCCTCTCCCTCACCCCCCCAGCTTTGATTTACAAGATGGTATGTTAATATTCCCTCTAATGTCCCAGGCAAGGCATTCTGTGATGCCAGTAGGAGCTCAGAACTGAGAACTCCCCTGAATCCAGAACAGAGGTCAGGAGGATGAATGCATAGGTGGAGAAATCTGCAACTTGTTCCAAGGAGAAAACGCTGAAAATGTCAGTGGGAAAAGGAGGGAGGACCTTCGCATCGTCCGCTACTAGGCAGTCCATCCCTTACACAAACATAGTCGGAAATCCACAGAATTCTTGAGAAACGAGGCTATTCAACAGGAAGACAGGCGCTTCTTTTTCTACCAAATCTCAGCCATCCCCCCTTTTTTCTTTTTTCCTTCGAATTACAACTTCGAAAGATTTAAGCAAGATTTCAACTCGTTTCCCTGAATGAAGGAAGAGAAACAGCAAACTATTTGCCCTCCATTGAGAGAACGTATCCAAAACTTCACCGTGTCTGCTGACCACACCAAATTTAACAAGGTTCGCAAATGAACTAGAGTAAGTTTCCCACAGTGACACATTAATAATAAGTTGCTTATCCCATCTATCCCAAGCCATGAATATGTAATGTTATAAAATGAGTCCTTTTCACACAACAGAACCTCAGACGTGAATAAATAAAAACTATCCATCACAAGCCTGTGAAAAATTAATGAGAGTTCCAAGATGTGAGGTAAAATGGGGACCAAGGAGAGATGGCCCAGTTCATAAAAACTGCCCTAACTTTCAGATGGTAAATAACCTCGCCCCCACCCCCGCCCCCGCCTCCGCCAGGTGAGGGTGTGGAATAAAGGGTTTTATGTTGCATCTGTGGAAGTCTATCCACAGTCTTAAAGCAGCAATTCAAGCACGCCACGAAAAGATCACACAAACTCAACTTCCAATATTTTAACTGTGCTCCCAACTGTGGCTGCAGAGCCTGAGTTTATTTATTTAATGATTTACCATTCAAAACCAACCGACTTCCAGAAGGATTTGAGGTTGCTCACAGCAGTTAGGACAAAAGTGAGAACTGTTGGGCTGCTGTAGAGAGAGCTAAAGCTAAAGGAGGCCAGAAAAACCCTGGTTCATCCACCTTTCACTTCGCTACAGACGTGTGGTATATGTGATTGAATTGTGCTTGTGGCTTCTGTTATAATTCGTAACATTGTCGATACCACTGGCTGGGTGTGTGCCCTCTGGCAGGCACGACGCTAGTGCTATGCATAAATGAGCTCTAATTCTCCCCCACTATGACTCCATTTGACAAATGGGGAAACGGAGGCTGGGATGAGCTAAATAACTACCCCAAAATCTAAGGAGCTGGTGGGAAGCAGAGCCAAACAATAGGAGGAAGGAGGGTCCCGTAGTTCCAAATCCTCTGCCCTTCCCATCTGTGGCCACCAGTTGCCACTCACGAGTTGGGGTGTTCTGATACTGCTTCAGTAACCTTCCGGATCCATAAAAAGGCCTCCACTTTGGGAGAATGCCTTCTTCACTGGATTTTTCTAAGGCTAAAAGAGGGACAGTCATCGCAAGGGAAATTCCCAAATGAATCAATGGGGACAATCCCGTTGATCCCACTAAGCCTTGCTCTTCTGCCTTCCACCCCACAGAAGAGAGAGCAAGGTACACGATGAACAGCAGCATTACCCGGAGCACACCATACTGTTCAGATGTTAACTCTGTTTTTGCCTGGGCCCTTCCGTGATGCTGTCCCCATCTCTCTCTGCCTGCCTAAGCCACTCATCTTCTGAGATGCAGCGTAGCTCAGGGACCCCCCGCTCCCCACACACACTGCCCGGCCTGGCTTCTCTGTGCCACCACAGCACTCAGCACACATCACCAGAGAAGCCGGAAGCTGCGGGTGATGGATGTGGGCCAGCCAGGTAATGTCAGAGGACCCAGGTATGAAGTAATAAGAACAGGTGTCAATGAGCTGACCGGGTGTGCACACGCTCCATCCGGCCAGCTTGGACAGTCACTATGCGTGCGGTGTGAGCCTCTGGCTGCCCCTAGAAAACATGGGACCGAGGTTGCCAGATCTTACAGATTTTTGAGAGAAACTAAAAATCAAGGTTTTAAGCAAACTTTCTCCATTACTTAAAAGAAAGTGTATGGACTAACAAAAACACGTCAACAGGTTGGATTTCAGCATGCTTTAGATCTATAATCATATCTTGTTTTAGTGGTTTAGGCTCACTGGAGAGCCTGCAGCACCCACACCTGGGGAAGGGCCTGGCACATGGCAGGCCCCCGCTGTTTGCTGAACTGGACTGATGCACGTTGTGACTTGCGATTGATGAACCAGAAGCACAAAACATTAATAAAACCAAAAATGAGCCACTGTTGAGAGTTTTACTTTATCAGTGCAGGAAGTAGGGACTCGTCATACTTCCACGAAGTGCTGCGTGGGAGTCCACCAAGCTTTAAGGAAGAAAGGATTTTTAATTTGTCTTCCCAAAAAGGAATGCCCAAGGTGGGGACAGGTCCAAAGTGGAGTCCCTAAGGTGGTCCTAGGGCCCCACCCCAGGGAAGGAAAGCAGCAATGAGCAGGTCAAACAAGAATGAGGGAGGTGACCAGGCCGAGAGTCTGATCAGCAGTTAAATTTCAGCGTTGGATATACCACAGCAATCACACCAGACAGAACATGGAGCCTGAAGCCAAAACAAAAGACTGAGCTAGAAAGTGATCAAACTGAGGCATGGGGCCTCAAAACTCTTATATAGTATTGGATGTGTCCACCTGAATAGAGTGAGATCCACTCCTGCCAAACTTCTGTAGGGCAAAATGATGCAAAAAAGGGACAGTTCAAGGGAGACAGGAACTATGGACAGCTCTTGGTTTCCTAAGCTCTGGTCCTATATCTTTGCATGAGTTACATGTGCAAAAAGCCAACACAAACTCCAACATCGAGGGAGTTCACAAACCAGTAGGGGAATCAAGATGATTTCACAAAATACTATACTTTTAAAGTGATAAATGCCACAGTGGCAGAAAAAGTGTCTGGAGAGTTGGATGGGGCAGTTACAACTCTCAGCAGAGGCGATCTTGAAATGCAACGGGTTCCAAAGCATGGGTAGGAGTTAGACACGAAGGTACTGGAGAATGGGGAGTGGAAATGAGGAAATGAGTAGAGGGAACAGCAGGAAAAGAACAGAAGCATGCGGCATTCCTTGCCTGGGTGACTGGAACTGTCTCCCACTCGGTCTCCCCAGCCTCGTTTCTCACGCAGCTGCCAGAACGGTCTCCTAAAAGGCAAATCTGATCATTTAACAACTCTGCTCTAAATTCTTTCTAGGGCTCCCCATGGCTTGGATCTAATAAATGTTCATTGAATAAATGAGCTCTCTGAATACATGCTGTTCTCTGCCTGGCACGGTGGAGCTCGGGCTTATGTGGAAACATACTTCTGAGCAGAGTTGGACAATGGACCAAGTGGTTTATTCTGAACTCCACACCACCCCCAAACACTGATCACTTTGAAGAAACATAGGCAGTGCGACTATAGGGGGAATAATGTTGGAAAAAATAAATAGGCTGAGAGCAATTCAAGGAAGAGTCAGAGGCCAGGAAGTTTGGACGTGTTATGCAATGGGACATCATTAATGGTTTTCTTAGGATCCATGCAATCAGAGCCATACTATCGAAAGGTAATGGGCAGCATGAGGAGAATAAATTTAAGAAGGGATGTTGGGAGGTGGAGAAACAATTCAAAGATTCTGTCACTGAGAAAGGTAAAATATAATGCCCAGAATTAGAGTGGAAATGGAGAGATGAATGAAAGAGATGACCCCCCTCCCCCCAAAAAAATGCCTGCAATCAATGCCTCTACTCTTAAATCTTTAACATACACACTTTTGAGGACTGCCTTGTGGAGGTGGAAGGCAAAACTAAATGATATCACCCCACTCGTCCCCAAAAAGTCCTTCTGATTTCAGACAACTGACATATAGTATAGTGACGGAAAACGGCATTGTCTTCATGGTATTATTAGTAGCATTATTACTATAGTTGTCATTACGAACAACTGCAATGTTCTAGACATTTCCCTTCACCTATCTTAGGTGGCTGATGCTTTACATGATTATCTCATTTAATCTTTAGAAAGTTTGGATTGATTCTGTAGGCAGTGGGGTCGACTAACTGACTGGTATTTTTAGTCTCCTGGCTGGGAACCTCTGCACAGCCTGGGTTAGAACTTCATCCTGCCTGACCCAGATGCACACAATGCCACTTACTAAATCATCTAAAAATAAATAAACAAATAACGCCAGACAGGAGTGAGGGACTAACGAAATTCCCCCTACTCTTCGGATTGTGTGAGAAGTGACAAAACGCCTCACCTCCTCTCACAGGATTAACTTGCTGGGTATAGTTCAGGCTAGATGATCCCAAGCTGCTTCCCTACTCCAGTCTCCTTCCTCTCCAGGCAGAATCTCATGGGACTATTTTCATTGTTGGAAAGACTAAGTTCCACAAAGATGAAGGAAAGAAAATCCAAGGACAAGATTCAACCCCTCGCCCCAAAGCCTCCTCTTTATTCGGGTGAAAAAGCACCAAGCTCTTATCGCTTTACAAGGAAAACAAATAAAAGGCACATTGCATTGAATTACTACATGGGCTCCCTACCTAAATCTAGATTTTGAAAAATTCAGAGCTGTAAAACTCTCATGATTGGCTCCCAGGATCATGAGAGACGTCCAATAATAATCAAACGCTGAAACAAGCCAGGAAGGTGATAAACACAGATATGAAACTTCAGCATGTTGGGGCTCATGTTTCGATGAACGAGATGCTAGAAGCAAGAGCGATTTTACACGGACTCGTAACTTCCTCTGACAAGATACACGCGCCCATTCCTTCCACCTAAGCAAAATTCCTCGTTCTAAAACAGATTTGAAAGTCAGGTGGATTAGAAGACCATCTGTGGATGGGATAAAGTACGAAGTCATCAAAAGTAATTTTTTAAAAATATGACTCAAAATGACACAGAATAGCATCCACAGACCCATTCTGTTACCTGCATATAGGATTTAAACTAGTTTGCTTCATACCGATATACTTTTAGAACTCTATAAAATGAGTCTAAAATTCTTCCTTTGATACCAGATTACCCTAAATTAAACAAAAAATTTTGAAGTCAGTGAAGACTGAGAGAAGTATAAGATGATGACGGGTTCCAGAGCAACTGTTTCACCTGAACAAAAACAAGGAATTTGGAAGGGAATCTGTTTAAGTTTCCGAGGAAAAAGTGTTCTAGCCATTTCGTTCCTTCACTTTCGTGATGGATCGAGGAGCATGCAGCACCTTCAGATTCTTCCCCAGGTGGCTTTCGTGCCCCTTTCGGCAAATGCACCATCTTTAGAGAAGCCAAAGTATCTAAAGACCAAACAAATACCCCCCAAGTACACAGGGTCTTCAAAGTAAAGGAAATGAATTACAACCAACATGAAGTATTAATTTAAGAAAGTTGTAAAATGTTATAACTAGTCACTTGGAAAATGGGCCAAAATAATGGCTGTGTTGGCCATAAAATAAACTGTGAAAAAAAATATCAGCTTTGGGGGCATATAGACTTGGGTTTGAATCCCAGGACCAATGCTTGTGGTGATACAACTTTGGGTAAGGCTTCAAAAGAGTCTGTAGAGACTCTTTTGTCATCAGCAAAATGTAAAGCCCATCTCAGAGGCTTGTGGCTAAATTAGTCTCAAAGGGCATTCGAGGACACCTAACGTGGTACACAGTAAGAAGTCGGTATTTTGCGTTTCTATCACAGGAAGACAGCAGAAGGTTTGAACAAGAGCTTCAGAGCCTGGTGGCTTCGGTTCTATTCCTACTTCCACCATTTACCAGCTGTGTGACCTTGGGTCAGTTAATCAGTCTCTCTGTGCCTCATTTTCTGTGTGATAGTAATGAAGGTAATGGTAGTACTCTCCAAAGGGCAGCTGTGAGGATGAACAGCACTAATATGCGTAAACTATATATAATTAAAAATATTTAAGAATTACCATCATTAATGCGGTACCCACTATTTACCAGACACTGTACTAATAGCTTTTTCTATATCTGTAAAGGGCCAGAAGATTTAACTACTTTAGACTCTGGGGCCACATTTGGTCTCTGTCACATAGTCTTCTTTGTTTTTTATTGTTTTATGGTTCGTAAAAGAACAGGCTGTGGGCTGGCTTTAGCCTGCAGACCATAGTTTATTCATGCCTAGCTCTTGATAACATGTTATCTGTTAGGTAATTTTCAAACTGTGAAGGGTCTAAGATTTCACCCTATTTGTAAAGCTAAGGAGTTATTAGCTGCCAAGTTTCATGGAAGCCAGCAGAAGACATGAGACTCCAAGGTCAGAGGCAAAGCACTTTATCACTCCCAGCATTGCAAACAGCATGAGGTTCATTTCTGCATCAGTTCTAGTCACCCCTAGCCCTAGTCCCATAGGAGTGAAGCAGAACAGCCCAGGTGGATGTTGTGCCCACATGGGTTTGAGTCACAGCTGGGAAACACTGAGTTTAGGAATCCAAATCTTTTATCAAGCAAATCTACCTAAACTTTGTCTTTCAGGACAGGAAGACGTTATCTTTACCATACTGGACAATACACAGCCCTGCCCTCTGATAGTGGAAGATGCTAGTCTTATCTTCCAGTGTTCTCTACTATACAAAGTTCCTTGAAAAGGCAGTCCAACAGAAAAGCTGTCAGTACCTCTGTTCCCAAGACATGCAAAAGCAGCAGATACCCATGAAACACTGTCTCCAAACAATGACAGGTGAAGACAATGCCAAAGCTAACATTACCTTAATGTGAAGATTATCTCTATAAACTAATCAAACAGATGTATATTTTTAAGGTGCCCATAAAAAAAGAAGCTGACAATTTCAAGGCTTAAAATTGAATGCCATCGAGAGTACAAGTTAGATCCGTGATATCATACACATCACTTCTGCTGAAAAAGTGCCTTTAGTTAAAAACAGAAACCAATTTGTAAATGTGAATTAAATGCATACTCCACAAAAAATAACTGATGAAAGGGAAAAAAAAAAAACCCTTATGTGTAGATATAAATGTTTCCTGACAGATGTAAATGAAAACTAATACGGTGACATTTTTCAAATTAGCCATTGGAAAACATTGTGTATGTGCTTGTGCTTTTTTTTTTAAACAGCCTAAGCATTTTTCAGTTATGTTGGCCTAGGAAAGTATTTATGAAAAGGACAATAAATAATTAATTCCACTGGCTAGGAGCTGCAACTCCTTTCTGCTTCAACAATATACACTGAAATGTTGTTTAAATTATAGTAGCAAATTGATTCAAAAGGCTTCCATTAGTGAGCTGGCAAACAGGTTTGAAGCTGGCTAATAAATTTTAGATAACGATATAGGCTTTGATGAGGACGGCAACTCTGGAGTGCTGATCTCCAAGTCACCAGTATGTTAAATCGGTGGCTAAAATCTAGATTTCTGTCTGTCTCATAACTCACTGTGTTAAGCATGGGCAGAGTCAAATCGGAGCGCCTGCCTTGTGTGCGCAGGCTGCCTTCAGGGCTGGGAATAACACGATCCAGGCTCTCTTTAGGTGTGTCCTAGAGGTGTGTCCCTTTCCACACCTCTATTCTATCAGGTTTTACAGTACATTCATTAAAGATAATTAGGCCCACCTGCAACATAAAAATTTCTACCTATGCTATGCCCCGCAGCTTAAAGCCATGTCTGAGATCTCTATTAAAAAAATTCTCAATCCAAGTCAAGAAATTATGTGTCACACTCTTAGTCCCACTTGGACACACATCCTTTAGCTGGCTGCAACCTGCTACTCCAAGTTATGAAATATTATACAGCTATTAAAAAGGATAAAGTAAAGTTGTATTTATTGATCTGAAAGGTAGACATCATGTCCTATGAAGGAACGGTGAATTACGCATCCTCTTGCTATAGAAAAAGAGAAAAAATCTTATATTGCATGTTATGTATATTAACATGAAGAAAGGTGTGTATGCATACATAAACTACTAACCAGGGTCACTTTGGGGCATAGGATTAGAGGGAGGAGTAAAAAGAGGAAGTTTAACTTCCCCTTTAAACAGCTCTATCATTTTAAAAAATATCCAAGTGATCATGCATTTTTTTTTTGTAATTGAAAAAAATCTAATATCAAACAATCAACATGAAGCCTTGTATGGCTTTCATAAAATTGTACAATGGGCAAGTTGCTTACCTTCTTAATTTCTACTTACTTGGCCGTTTCAGGGAAGCTTGTCAAGGACTGATCTTTTGACCCATCCACCCTTCCGTCTGTCTATCTAACCAATAAACCAGTCCCCAGGAAATGATGGGCTAAGAGTACACAGCTTTGGAATGGGCTAGACCTGGAGGAAAATTCTGGCTCCACTCACTTGTTCCCTACGTGGCTCTGGGCCATGCTCTTGATGTCTTCCAAGTGTAACACTACTGCAAGAACAGCAGTGAGTGCACGTATAAGGAGCCTGTGATGTCCCCGACCAACGTCACCTCTTTGCCCCTGTGTGCATCAGGATCTCGGTATGGCTATCTCTGAGCAGAAGAAACCAAGCTTGGCTATAATGGCAACCGAGGTCAATAACACCGAAACACGTTGCAGAGAATGTATTGCAAAGAAATTCAGATTTACTCCTCATGCTTGTACCACTTAAAAATGGAAGGAAAAAAGTTTTTTGGTTTTTTTTTAAAGAAATACCATGTTTTCCTACACCTCATTTCATAAAATAATTTCTTAAAAGGAGTCACTGTGTGTTATTCCCAGACTCGGCCTTATCATGGGAAAAATGGAATTTACACATGAAAGTCCCAGAGCAGGTACTTTTCCTCACTCTCGTGGATCAGCCCAGGGGAGGAGATGAAGATCTCCCAAGGCAGGTCTCTGAGGGAGAATATCATCAGCTGGTCTGCTGCTCATTTTCTCAGGCTTGGTGTACAAGCTTGCCTGGGCTTCACCGCCAATGACTGTGCATTTGTCAGGTACTCAGTATTCACAAGGTCCCCCCCAAAGCCTGCCCCCAGCGAGGCGGGGGTAATGCATTCTGAACAGGCCACCATTGTTGAGGAACACGCACTGACACTTAACACTCACTTTCCAATTTTAATGGGCTACGAAACAAAATATCCAAATTGTGCGAATGGAGAAAATGAAGTGAAAAGTTAGAGTTATTCATTTCTAATTAAGTTCTTAATTATATAACAACAAAACAAGCAATTAATTTCTGCATGGCTACATTAAGCACTCTGCAGTTAAATGAGGCAGAAAGAACAACTAAAAAGTATTTTCTCTTCTTTCTCAGATAAATATAAGATACAAAACTGTGTGTGTTTGTGTGTGTGTGTAAGAGAGAGAAAGGGAGGGGGAGAGAGAGGTGTGAACGGATGAAGAGAAATAAGAACTTGCATTTATCGAGCACATATTATATAGTAAGTGATATTCAAAGTAATGAGTCCAGCTACATTAACTCATTTAATCCTCACAAAATCCAAAGCAGTGGGTACTCTATAACTTCCATTTGACAAATGAGGAATCTGACGTACAGAGAAATCAAGACGCTCCCCTAAATCCTTACAGCTAGTCTGTGCAGAGCCAAGGGGGCTCCAACAGTTGAGTGGCAAGAGAGCCTTGCAGCGACCACAGTGCTGTCCTGCCCTCAGAGAAAAGCAACAGGAAAGGAAAAGAACAAAGGCGGACATGGGAGCATCCAGGGGGGACCCCCAAACATTCTGTAAAAGGCCAGAGAGTAAATATTTTCTGGGCTTTGCGTGTCACATGGTCTCTGTCCCAATTTCTTAATTGCTGTCATGGTGCAAAAGCATCCACAGGCAACATGTAAACGAAAGGAGGTGAGGCTGTGCTCTGATAAAACCTATTTACAGACACTGAAATTTGATTTTCATACAATTTGCACTGGTCACAGAACATTATTGTTCTTTTGATTTATTTTCAAACATGTAAAACTGTAAAAGCCATTCTTAGCTCGCTGTACAAAAACAGAAGATTTGGCCCACGAGCCATGGTGTGTGGAGCCCTTGCATTAGAGCTAATGTGACACAGGGGCATGCGTTCGGGCTTCAGCATCAGGTAAGTTGGGGCTGAGCTCCACAACCTTGGGCAATTTCCTTAACAGCTCCATGCTTTGGTTTCCATATCCACAGAATGGGAATAATGACATCGACTGCATGATTTGGTTTTGAAAATTAAATGACTACAAATAGAGTGGGGCTAGCATTGTACTGGATACATGACAATTTTTTTAGGTATCCATTCACTCAACAAATGACTTATTGAGTCTCTATTCTGTGCCAAGAACTAGGGATGCAGCTTTGAGAAAAAAAAAAAAAGAAAACAGAAATTTCTGCCCTTAGGGAGCTGACATTCTAGTGTCAAGGTTTCCAGATGTGAAAGCAACCCAACTTTCACATGGCAGGCCTGGCCCGCTGAAGAACGGGTCAAGGAACTGGGTGTTGTTCTGCTGTCGATCAATTCTGCCACGTCACCCATCCACAATGCAGCACAAGGAATCACGGGGACGGGACCACACAAAGATGGATGCTGCATGGCTGTGGATGTCAAAGAACTCACACTTTTGGGGGGGAATATGTCAATAGCTATGTGATCCTGGATGTACAAATTTAAAAAAGCAATTAATGACGAGAGGAGGAGAGGAATAGCCAGGGCTAACACCACATGCTTTAAAAGAAGCACCATGAACACAATCTGTGCTCTTGGCTGAGAGCAGCTCTGCATGTGTTCCAAAGCCCGAGTCGGTCTCCATCCCTGAAGAGTCACAGGAGTTCCTCTTCCTATCCTGAAAAGATGGGGATAATACGGCTGGGGGCGGGGATGGGGAACAGAAAACGCGACCATCTCCTGAGCATAGCTCAGGAAAGGCATAATTTCTCTACATGTATATGAATTAAACTCCTTAACTCATCTTTCAATGCCCTGATGGGGTGCCCTGAAATAGTCTTTCAGTCCAGTCATCAGGAGAAAAGTTGCCTTGTGGGCTCTAACTCACCTTCTCCCAAGTGGGTCCCTGGGGCTCTCTGTGGTGACAAGCAAATTAATGCCAAATGTCACTTCAGAATGATCAAGACCCCAGACATGACCTCTGTTCCAGCATTCACAGATACACTTGGGGCAAATGGCCAGAAAAAGCCATCCAAAAAAAAAATGCATATTTCACCACTCCAAAAAAAAAGGCATCACAGTGAAACACGTATTTCTCTGCCGCATAAAGGGAAAAGTCAAAAGATGGCAAGCACGATGGGTTTTTAAAGGATGAAACACAGCAAGGCTGCTTGCACACTGCCAGGCCCAGGGAGTATGCTGGCGAGTCCATCCCATGGGAGAGGCTTCTAAAGCCTGGGACTTGGCCTGATTGGAGGTGGGTGGCCAGGGGGAAGCTGATAGCCTTCCTACTTACTCCAGGTAAGTGGCAGATAAACCTCACAGAAGTCCTGGTTCAGGCATTCTCATAGGTAATTATAGGTAATTATAAAACTGAAAATTATGGTCTATATTTGAGTGGGACAAAATGGACTGCCAGTCTTTTGTTTCCTTCTCTCTGTTTAAAGCCCCTATCAGCAAGTCTTTGCACCTCAAGTAACAAATTGGCTGGAGCTAACAAGGATTCATTAGGAGTTTAGTCACTACAGGGCTATAAGTAGACATCTGTTATTGTGCCCATACCCACCTGTCTGGCAACAGCTTCCCCATTCACCGCTGGGCAACCCCCACCCCAATCCATACACTTCTGGGGAGCTTGACTGTACCTGCTGGATCAAGAGGTGAGCACATACTGGGCTGGACTAATCAGAAATGGCCTCCATGAAAAGTTCAGAGATGGTCATGTGACTTGGGTTGGTCCAATCTGAATGAACTACTGGGAAGAGAGAATCACTCTTGTCTAAGTTGCTGAGAGAGGGGATAAGTCCTTAACTGCTGGCTTGCCACAGTATAGAACATGACTGCCCAAGGAAGGCCAACATAAAGAAAGCAGAGCCAAGAGACAGAGAGAGAACAAGGCCTGAAGATACAGTCAAGTCCCCAGATACAGATGGACTAAATATCGTTTTTTGTGGCTATTTTTTGATAGTTTTCAAAAGCCCTAAGAGAATGATGCAACCAGTTTCCCAGGCTACTACAAGAAATCCATCAACTCCCACATATCTAACTATCAGAATAGGGCACCTACAACCAAATTTTCTCTCAGACTGTCATCTCTCCATGTCTCAGATTGGCCTGTCGTTGAAGGGACGTGACTTAACAGTCCCAGGACCTATTAATCGCTGACCAAATGTGGGACCTTATGCAGAGGGTATTCTTCAAATCTAACTATCAGTCCTCCTGATGCCCTGTCCCTTCGCCTTTGTCTAGCCCTCTCTTACCGTTTTCATCACATGATACCTTTTGGTAAGGGGGATTTATACCTTATCTGCCAGACAGTGAGCATCTTGGGGACATGGATGGTATCCAGAAGCAGCCAACTGAATGGCTGAATCTGCCCCCATACAATCTTTAAATCTTCAGCATATAGCCCAGGGTTTGCCATATATTAGGTCCTGAATAAAATGTACTGAATAAATAAACTAGGAGACCTCAACAGACTGAAGGTCCCTTGAGAGCAAAAGTGGTCGTCTGTACCCTGAATCCTCCAACAGGGCCCAGAGGAATACTCTGCACCTAATAGAGACTCTAAATATCTTTGCTGAATGAAGACAGATGCCCCACTTCCAGTAAAAAGCGCTTCCAAGTTCACTAAAAAAAATAACTGGTACTGTTTATAATTTGTGAGGGAAGGATGGATGTATCTATTTCTTGATTTCTTTAAGGCCTAATCAGATATGATGAGGCCTTGGGCTCTACCGGGTCTTATGATTTGCATTATTGACCTAAAATATAACTTACACAGGCAAAATCTGGATGCAAATTATTAGAATTGGTGGAGAAAAATGTGAAGAGTTACAACTGTGATTCTACGAGACCCTGCATTATATTGTTGTGAAAATGAAAACATATGACGTTTGAGAAATTGTGGTATCATGACTGCAGCCGTCAGACTGAGGCCTGAGAACCAGGCTTCCACAGCTTCCAGCCCCCACCATGCAGTTTCAATCACAGGTTTTTCTAGAGTTAGAAGGCCCAGTAACTGCAGTTATGTATGTAAAAATACTCAGTTTAACAGAAATAAAAGGCAAAACTAAGGGGGAAAAAAATCATTGTATAAGAAAAATGGAATTTGGGTGACTTTCTTTTTATTCTTTTTCTTTCATATAGTTATGACAACATCTTTTCAATACAAAGCACTCTCTCTCCCACTTCAGCTACCAATTACTGGATGCCAAGTCTCTTGGGAGACTTTACAAATGGGCAGAGAGTAGAGGTAGCAGCTTTATACCAGCTAGACTTGGAAAAGGGAAGCTACACATCCAGCTGCAAAAATCATGACAAATATAGTGGCACTTCAGCAAATATGACAATGTGGACAGCCTGGGAGTATAGACAGACACGAGAATCAGGAGAGGTTAATTTGAGTTTATCAGGAATACTCCTCGAGACAAAGACTCCTAGACAGAGAAGGTTGCTGGGAACTTCCTAACTGAGCCATCCTCATGCTTAACCCTTAAGTGCTGGGCTCACCACAGCTGCTTTTGCTGCCTTGGGTAGAGGAGTTTATTGTACTGTGTGCATGAAGTCAAGAAAAGAACTACTCAGGTAGAGCCACAGGCCAAAAGCAGACCCCAAAGATTTCAAAAAGATGAAATGATGCCACTTCTTTCAATACTATATGGATGTACTGAGAAGATGTACTGGTGAAGGGTGGCCACCACCTTTCTAGTGTCTTCTGACTTCTAAGGAAAGATTCAGACTACAACCTCCCTCATTTCAAGTTCTAGGCCATTGTCCTTAATTTCCTCCCCTAAAAAACTGAGACAATTCCATCCATCCTGTAAGAATGCTAGAATGAATAAATGATGAACTATGCAGAGTACCTAGGATAACATCAGCACCCAGTAAACATAAAGTAAGTAGTAATTACAATCATCATCCTCCTCTTCTTCCTCCTCCTCCTCATCATCAAGTCATTTAGGATCCATGTTGACTTATGACCCTCCATCTGAAGGTTGACTATCACGCTATTAACATATTATGAATTCTGACTTAATTGAGCCATTTAGGCCAGAAATGAACTATTTCTCTATAACCCATGCATTACCCAGGAGCCCCCAAAAATTTGTATTAAAGAATTACAATCTTTTGACACTATGTTTTTAGACATCGTACTTTTCACATCCAGATGCTATTTCCACAATATGTCTTTGGGAGATTTCTGCATTAAAAAAAAAAAAGAAAAAAGAAAAGTAGCATAGCTAAGTTATGTGGTTAATCCTAAACGTTCAACTGAGCTTCATTTTTAATTATGTTTCCTTAGAAACAATGGTAGAATGTTATAAAGGCAAGACCTCATTCTGACTAATCTTTGACTCCATGGTGTGTGAAGGATGGTAAGAAAGACCAGCCCAAGTCTAATGGAGACATGAAAAAGGGCAAAGAGGACGTCCCCTAAGCTATTCCTCTGGACAGAAGACTGTTAAGAGCATATCCCAGAAAGTACAATGGTTCTGCCCAATGGAGAGTCAGTTTCAGGTGCAGCCCCAAATAGAACATGACTCTTCTAGACAAATGTAGTTTAAATGTCCTTCCTACTGCCCTAGCATGGACCATTACTGGTCCAAGGATCCAGTGTAAAGAACTCAGTGAACTTAGGACTCACTCAGCACTTACTTTAAGCAGGAGGCCAGCTTTATATGTGATGGGGATATAATTGGATAAGTAGAGGCTGTGGATAATCCTTAAATGACAATAAAGGATCAGCAACAATGACACCACCAATCTGAGCATAAACAGTGTAGAAAAAGAAATTCATGAGGCCCTTTAAAAAAGTTCAATAGAATCAGCCAGACAAGGAAGTCCAGATAAGATCAGAATGAGAAGCTGTATTCTGAGTCACAAAAAGGCATTCATTTGGTTTCTTCAGTCAGAGAAGCTAAGAGGATTTACCAGAACCTACCATATATCATGTATAGTAGCTACAAACATTTATGATTAACTGAAGCTGGAGTCCATTCAGAAGGGGAGGTTCTAGTTAGTCCTTCTATTATCTTCATAAAGGTGAAGAACTCTGTTAAGTACTGTTAACAAGACATTAATACCCAGAGTGGGTACCCATCCTTAAAAAATGTGGGGTTCTGCCTTACTGAGACTCATTTATCTCAGAGCCACACATTACACAAACCTACAGCAAATAAAAAAATGTTCCCGTAGAATGAATCCAAGGTGATCAGCCAAAGCTGAGCTACTGACAAGACAAAATACGCAAGAGGCCACAGTTCAGTCAATAGGACATGGTATAGACTTACCATATGTAATCAAATGATTGACAGATAGCCCCTCTTCCTAATACTCATAGATTATGTACTAATTATATCACCAGCTTATTTTAGAAGGCATTATCTGCCAGGTGGAATTCTAGTAGCTATTTAAAGAAATTGTGTATATTGTGGTCATTTCAATAATCATCAAAGTAAAACACGATTTAGGTAGAAAGAAGTCACACTTCACTAATAAGTCCCAGAGAAGAATGGGAAATTTTTGATCCAGAACACAGAAGATGATAGCAAATCTCTTCCCATGACTATAGCATCAAGTTGACATACATAAAAGCCTGAGTAATCATTTGAAGGGATAATTTATATGAATTGTGCATGACATACGCCCTACTATATCTAAAATGAATGTGGATACAGCAATGGACAGCAATCACTATGAATGATATGTCTATCGCTTTCCTTTTAAAATAGTTTTAATCTAAAAGAAATAAAGCAATGGTAAATGCACCACAGCTAGATAAAGAGTACTAAATGCTCCTAATTTAATTAAAACTCGGTTTTGCCGATTATCATACTTATCAACTCACCGAAAAAGCTAAACTTGAAATCTTTAATGTTATACTCTGAATCATGAAACTAAATACTCGTTTCTTCATATCCATATTACTTACTATGTCTCATTCTCCATGAAATTTAAGGTATTAAGACTCTCCAATTAGAAACACTGGTATGTTTTGAAAACTAGTTTACTACCTTGAAACAACAAAGCAAAATCAGTAGGTCCATTTATAAATGAACGAGTAAAAAATGAAATAAAATTGTTGAGCCTACAGTTAATGAAGCAACCTATTAACAAAGCTTTTGTGTAAAATCTAAACTTTTCTTTTGTCATCACTAACCAAGACAGTAATCCTCAGAGGAAAATGGGTGGGTCCATATTATTTAAAAAAAAAAAAAGAGGGGGGCCCCCAATTGACCTAAAATTGATGTTTGAATTGTAAGTTTTGAAAGTATTTAATTAGTATTTTATCCTCATAGTGAATTTAATAATGATTCCACACAATATTAGTAGATAAATCTTGTTAAATAAAATTTTTCTTCTCCAAATGGCCAATTCTCTAGTCAAAAAAAAAAAAAGTTCAAGTTCCTAAATTAGGCATGTAAAGCCTTGCTCAATTTGATCCCAACTCACTTGCCAGTTTTCCTGCACACACCTGAGAACACAATCCCATGCGAGGGGCCTCTGTGGCATTCACTGCTGCAATCGCAACGCCTAGAACAGTATCTAGAAACACCTGAGTGCCGCATTTTATTGAACCGCCAAACACACATTTGAATGAATACAGTATTACACTAGGCCTAGGGAAGAGGGGCCCCTGTCCTAGTCCTCACTCAACCTTTAGAGAACACCATATATCAAATCCCCATAAAATAAATTTATTGGAAAACACACGGGTGCCTCCGACACTGGAGATGCGCTGCTGAGCACTGGCATGGCGTGACATGTGACCCTAAACATCTACTCCCATCGGGCTTCAGAAAATCACGCTTACTCATTTCTTATCCATGCCCTTGAAACAAAAGACCACTGTGTCTGAATGCCCTGATGGTTAGTGGTGTGCAGCTCCCAGCCTCAGAAATAGAGGATGTTTCTGGGTGCCAGGAGGATTTGAGTCTTATAAGCTTTTAGATAACAGAAAAGCAAATTAATTAACTTGTCAAATCCTTTCTCTTGGAAAGCCTGAATCCGAAAGATTCTCATATAATAAAGTATTGTGTCCCAGAAGTAGTTTCCACTTTCTTGTGTTCTAATTCATGGTTGGAGAGGTATTTACAGATTGGCAGGCACGCATGGCAGCCAATACTGAAGCATTCGTATCACTCTTAAGTTTGTATATTTGAAGGACCAGAAGTAATATGCATTTGTTACTTCAATTCTTGGCCACCAGAACATTCCATGCTAGAATTTCAAATTGTTCTAGTTTTATAAAAATATGCGATTTGATTTAATTAAGTTAAAAGAAATAAGCTTCAAGTTTAAATTATATTTATTTAGTTTTAAATTTGTTGTTTTATAAAAAAATATTTTATGACTCAATAAAAAGGTAGATAATTGTTCACTATTGCTTTATTTTTCATTTAAATTACCTGGAATACTTTAAAAGAGAAACAACTTGAAAGTTGAACCTATGTGAAATTTTCAATTTCTTCCATTTATTTTAGTTTACATTTTTGTGAACTGCCTACTATTCTATGCTTTAGATCATAATTTAACTCAACTGTTACATATTTTGAGTTCTATTTTTTCAATGTATAAACATTACATCCATAAACATCACTGTACATAAATTTGTGGGAATGTCTTTTCATACTCCTTTTAAATGGTTCCTAGATATGAAAATCCCAGGTGAAAATAAAGTTTCTAAAAAGTTGTGGTACAGACCTCGGCCCTGAAATACTGACCTGCAGTTCTCCCATGACACTGAGAACGCTCACTTCTGCATCACCACACTTTTATTACCAGTTTTAACCTAATTATTAGTTTGACATGTATAAAAGTTGAAATATGGTTCCTAGTCTAAATTGTTTCTTCCTTGCTAATAAACCTGAATATTTTCTAAATATTTATTGGTCATTTGAATGACACTTTAGCATTCTGTTAATTGCCCTACTACTATAATTCGGGCTTTTTAAAAAATTTTAGATTGTTGATTTGTAGGAGCTGTTTATTTATTAAGCAGATTAAATATCTTAACGGACAGCTTTAAAAAAATCCTATTACTAACTCAAACACGTACTTACAGAAATAACTCAAAATTGTACTTCTTTTATTAATGTGGTGCTAAATTACTTTATGAGTTCTTAAAGATTCTTATTTTTGGCACGTTTGAGGGAAGAAATGAGAAGTTCCCTGTGTTTCCATATGCGAACACCAGTAACGGTATTTACGGGCCAAACACGAGTTTAAAGCAGACAGGGAAGTGAACTCTGTAAAGTGGAGATTTGTAGAGTGTGATAATGAGGCAAGTCGTTATGTTCTAACTGGTCTTAACTGTTCCATAAATGTTTCCTTTACCCTGTAAACTTTAAGGTCAAGATAATATGAGGAGCACTTAAAGTAAAGAAAAGCCATGTGGGCCTTGGCTAGGGAACATGCCTTTTTGGGAGGGGGTTTGAGAGGACTCTGGAATACTCTTTAACTGCCGTATGAGCACATAAAAATATTGTTTTCTTCTCTAGCATGATTGCCAAACGTAGACGAAGAACAACTGGGCCATATCATTCACCTTGTGGGCAGTTCCTAGGAATTCCACGAGTGTCAAGTCCCAAAAAGGGTTTGTTCTGTCCTCCGAAGCAGAGCCCTGGCAGGCACACCACAAACACAGAACAGGCTACAGAATCCTGACAGATAATCTAGTTTTCCGAAGAGCAAGGTCACCTCTGCAGGCATTCGGTTTTCACACCATTCGTGACATGTTAATACCATAAAAGAGTGTGTCATTATTACAGCTGACAGCAAAACTATATTCAAATTACCTATCCTCTTTTGTAATCTCTTTTTTAATTCCAGAAAATAAAGAGTTATCAATATATGGTAGAATTTACTAGTACCTTAAATTATCAGAGGAATTTTACCTCCTCACACTTTATTAACACTCTACTAAGACTGGTTTCCTATTGTAGAAAGAGGTAATATGGCTTTTCTTTTTTATTTCCTTCAAATATCACTAGAAAATGTGAAATCAATGGATTGATTATTGGTTAGTGTCTCAAACATCTTAAATGTCACAAGTTATGCCTTTGAAATGAAATATTTTTAATTACCTGGAGGATATTTCAATAAATGGGTAAGTCAGGATTCATAACTTACACAACTAATGGGTTTTTTTCATCAGAAATATATACAACATGACCTGAATTTACATACAGTTCTAGAAAACAAAGTTTGTGACATTTAAGATACATTGTCTCTGATTTTTTAGGGGAATAAAAAACAGTGAAAATATATTCTGTTTCTGTTTGAAGAAAGAAAAAAGTCTTATGGTACCGAATGGTTATTCGTCCCAGATCACACAGCCGGTGAAGGTTTGAAAGAATTAGAATCTAAGTCTTAGAATGCTAAGAGTTCCAGAAGTTGTCAAATCATTTTTCTACTGAAAGCAGCAGAACATGTGTGATAATTGCTCTAAATCTTTCCAAAAGAATAAAGAAGCTGTGATCTAATTACAAAGCCTCCCAATGAAGAAGGAATGGGGGTGAGAAAAAAAAAAAACTCTGGCCTATATCATTCCATTCCTTAGTTTTAATTCCGTGGTTGCAGGGGGCTGGGGGAGAGTAAACAGCAGTGCCTCCCACGCACTGAGCTCCTCACAGGTTCTCCTCGTAGGAGTGAGATTCTGCCCTTGATTTATATGGTTTGAGGCATACCCGGAAGAGTCTTATGTCACTCAATCCCCACTTCCATAGCTAGGCTGGCTCTGAGGAACCTGCACCGCCCCACGCGAGCCTGTAACTGTCAAAAGGCATTCCCAAACTCCATCAATACTGCCTGCTGCCAGATACATACTCTGCTGCTCTACAGGTTACAAAGATTTCAATCATTGTACAGATCTGCAGCATCATTGGAGCAAACTCGGAAGAAAACTCATGAAATGTGATGGCTTTACTTACCCTTCCAATATAAGAGAAACAAACACACATGCCCAACCTTCCTTTTCCAAATATTTACTGGAAGATTAGAAAAACAACAGATGACAGCCATCGTGTCAGCCTAGAAGAATCACAAAAATCCTTCTTCAAACAATCTAGCAGTCAGATGAAGACCCTAGGCCAGGAGCCTCTATGTGTGTTTAATAAGTTCATGGGGCCGGCATTCCCATTCCTTTGAATGGTGAAGAAATATAAAAGACACAGGCTCAAGTCCAAAGCCAAAAGTGCCACAGAGAGAGGACTCCCATGGCCTCACCTGAAGCCAATGTATCTAGATCTGATTCTCTGAAACAGAATGCAGGAGACCAGAGCTGTCCTGTATGGCATTCAGGTTGTATGCTGAACAACTCGATAGGTCACCATTTACATAGGCTAAAATGTGAATGGGGCCTTCTTTCTATAGGTATGCAATCGCAAATGACAGCCTGCAGGATTGCAAAGAGGGGTATCTGGGCCAGTCCACCACTCACTAATGTTCTGCTCTGCTCACTATTCACATTTATGAATGAAGTCATCAATCTTTGTTCATTCAACAAAAACTGAGTGCAAATGAAATGTGAATCTCATTCAATCTTGCAACCACCTTATTGGGTAGACACCATTCTTCCCATTTAGCAAAGGATAAAAGAAGGCCCCATTCACATTTTAGCCTATGTAAATGGTGACCTATGGGAGTCACAAAGCTGTGTCTTCTGAGTGTGAGTTCAGTGCATTTCTCTCCTGGACTGAGCTGCCTGGTTCATTAGAGCAAAGTTCCTTTCTCAGCAATGATTGTAAGAGGTAAGTTCTTGGACTGGAGAAGATGGAAGGCAAGGTCAAGGAGGATGTAGCGAGGTGGTGTGAGGTGGTGAGGACCAGTGGGTTTAAAAACCAGTGCTGGAGGGTGACTGGAATGGCAATGCATGGTCTTCTGCTTACCCTATTTAAGGCAGGTTATGGAGCCCTGTGATGCAGCGGACGGGCCCTGGGACTGTGATGCAGTTGACATCATGAGACTATGTAGCCTTGAATAACTTACTAATTTCTCTGAACTTTAAGTTCTTTATCTGTAAAATGGAAATAATAAAACCTCATAGAGCTACTGTCAGGAGTAAATGTGATTATGGATTTATAGGGACTAGAAAAATGGCTGTCATGGCTCTTCAATAAACTGTCACTGAATTGTTTTTATTTACTGTTCTGGGATGTATGATTGTTGGTTAGGTCTCTAGCAACTCAAAGGTGTGCATTTTCCTATGCAGGGTGTTCAGGTGCAGGAAAGATTTACTCTTCTTTCATGCCCCTGTCCCCCAAAAAGACATTAGGAGAATGTGTTTCCACTCAGAAATATGACTTCTCTCCCCTCTACCTAAGTGACAAGGAGAGAGGTAACCGCGAAAGCTAATTTATCCAAAAGAATTTACAGTTTTTCTCTCTTGGCAGTATAGTAGTGTCTTCCAAGTTTTTAAATCCTTTAGTCTTATTCATGTATGTTTTTTTTTTTTCCTGCCCACTGTTTTGGAAGTGAGAAACCTGAGAACTGTTCTATAGGCTCATAAAGACAGTGAGCCAGAAACGACAAGGTGCAGCAGGGGGCGGGGGCAGGGGATGGGGGCAAACGTGCCAAGACAGTTATACCCTTATTGGTTATGGCAAATGTTAAACAGTCTAGAAAATCAGAGGCCTTGGAAAAGACTTGTAAAAATAACAACATGAGAGCTTAGTGTAAAGGCAAAGAACATGAAAGGGGAAGCTGTGGGTGGCATTTGAAACATGTTGGAATCGGTGCTGGAAACATGCCCTGAACTGCTCTTGCAAAGTGAGGCTTCTTTAGAAGTTCCTCCAGTGGACGCCATAACAGGCAGGCCAAGGTGTGCCCCCAGCCGTGGGCAGACGAAGGGTTTTCACTAGCCTGACTGGAACTGAGAAATGAGGGGCACAAGTCACAGACGGCACCTGATGCTTTCCAAGAGAGCTTGGAGAGAAGGAAGTTAGACAGCTGCCCAGAGCGTATGTCTGAATGATGGAATAGAAGTGGCAGGTCTCTATGCAAGAAGACAAAAAAAGGATTCCTTTAATAATCAAGAGAAGTCTTCATGGAAAACATTAAAAAAAAAAAAAAATCACACAGAACTTTCTCAAAAGCAAGCCTAGCTAAGTGAGAAAGGTTGGCCAGATGTTCCGAGTGAAGGGCTGCATGGAGGAGCTTTGTACTTGCCCAGCATCTGCACCGTAAAATGAAAATGCCTGTTGAGTTGTTCCAAGGGAAAGAGAGGGCAGAGCCAGGAAGTCTGCTTCCAGCCCTGCCTGACGCTCTGTGCGCACTGAAAGCATGCTCCTAATTTCACCATCTTAAATTTCTCATTCCCAAGTTGCTATTACATAACTCCTACAATTAGTCTCTTGGGTTGTATTTTTTAAATTCCTTTTTAGTGAAAGTAATGCTGTTCATGCCACTCTATGACTATTTAAAACTAAAATGAGGTTTTATGTTTATGAAGTTAAAGATCTTATTTCCCTGGCTCTTAGGAAATGTGTGGAAGACTAATTTGAAACAACGATTGAACCAACGTCTGCTCAAACACATTCACGAAATCATGGTGCCCGTGAGTCATGAGAAGGAGATGCTCTATGAAAGCACAGAAGTGTGACTTTTGGCAAATATTGGGACGTATTGCTGTTCATAACCCCGGCTCTGCCACTTACTAAACCTGTGATCTTGAATAGGGAAACTAACTCCTTGATGCCCCACGTTCTTCATTTATAAAGTGGACATAATAACAACATCTATCCAGAGTTCATGTAAAAATTGAAAGTCAAAACACGTAAAACACTTAGGACAGGGTCAGCAAATAAGAGTTAACATGCATTAGACACAATTATTATGATTATGACTATTATCATTATTATCACTAATGAATTACTGGTTTCTGACACGCTAACAGTGTTATGTGCTGAAAAGACTGTGTATGACCTTCAGAATGTGACCTTAAGCAAATTACTTAATCCATGTGAACCCCAATTTTCCCTCTTCGGTGAAATCGGGAGAGAAGCAGGCATCTCGTGGGGATTAAAGGGCTCAAGAAAATAGATGCCAAATTTATCTTTGCTCTGTTGTAAAAAAGAGCTGGAAAATTTGAACAATTATTCTGATCTAAACAGAGGGTAAGGTCCGACATTTATAAACGCCTACGTAAATAAATGATATTACTGCCACTATTTGCGTTCCTATCAGCCCTTATGCTGAATAATCAATAATAAATGTTGTTTAAACAAATGGTATAATTTTCCAATCTGTGTTGTTCTAAACCGACCTTTACTCCTCATTGCCATTTGTAATGCATGCATAATTCATTGACAAAGCAGGAGAAATAAGGATGTTGGTCTAAGTGGCCATTTTTGGGTTGTTTTTGATGATTTGTTATAACCCTATAAATAAAACAAAACTTGTCACTGTAAATATGTATTGTGTTATCCAGAGGTATATTTATTTAGTGGGTAAAATAATAAAAGCTAGCCTGCCTCTCCTGGAAATTTCAAGGTATAATTAATTGGTGGTAAAATTTATTCTAGAACTTCGGAGCCCTAAAAGCAGAAGGAAAAATAAAGGCCACTGTCAACAGGAATGTCAACGGGGCAGAGCCATTTGCCCTTCGCTGGAAGTGTTAGCTAGAGTCTGGGAGGCAAAAAGCATGATTCAGATGGTATTTTTGTTCAGGCAGAGATATGTCTATGTATAGGCATACACATATACTTGTTAAAAAATCAGAAATCAAGGAGTTTGCAGAGCTAACTTCTGTAAACTTTAACTCCTGTTGTGTTATTTTTTCACACATCGCCTGGACAAAAATAAACAAAAATATGTGTGGGTACACATATACGTGTACACACACACACACACACACACACACACACACACACACACTTACATATATACTCGTATATATATATTTTTTAAATAAAGCCCAGATGAAGAGCTTTTAGAGCTAGTTTCAGTCAACTCTAACTCTGGTCTGCTATTTGTTATCCACACACACTCACTGTGCAATAAACTCTTTCAATACGGGAGACAAAAGCCGGATGCTCCTCTGTCCCCAAAGGGCACCTCTGTGTGCTCCCTCAGATCATAGCCGATGACATGTCAATGAAACGGTGCTCGCTCTGGTCCTGGAGATCAAAATGAGGGCTTAACCTGCAATTTACTCTACAAGTCCCATGACACTTGCCAGATCTGAAGACTTCGTTCTAATCTTCCCTGCTGAAAAAATAATCAAATACTCCAGCAAAGATGTATTGACAACTCTTAATTAACCATGCTAATGGGAGGAAGAGAGAACATGGATAAATGAAATCCACATATAACCTAAAACCTTCATTTAGCCATTAATTTCTATCTTCTCCTTCACTAAACCCTGCCAAGGGTGGGGCAGGATTAAGATATGCTTCCACAATAGATTTACTCGATGTATACATCTGTGCCACAGGAGTTATTTGTTGGACAAGCTAACGAGCAAGGAAGTGGCCTAGGATGCCACGTGTTCCAAAGGCATTGGGGTTTGGTGGTAATGGTTTTGGATCCCTTTTGGTACAAGTAAATAAGTTTTAAGCAGTTTTTAGAATGGAGTTAGCTGGAATCATTTTGCAGAAAAAGGCTGATTTGATGGGGACTTTCTGGTTCCTTACCTATCATTGTTGCTACTCAAATAATTAGATGGGGAGAAAGAGAGGAGGCATAGAGTGAGGGGCCAGAGCATGTGCAGAATCAGTCAGTACTTTGTAATGACTGAAACGGACAAGGGGTGCAAAAAGGCAAAAGCTGATGCCTACGAATTGACCAAAGGAAAGGGAAGATGAGGGAGGAGGAGGCTTCCTAAGGGAGCAGATGTGCTGGCATTTATTGAGCTCCTTCTGGGTTTTAGGCCCCATATATACTGTGGCAAGGTACCATGAAATGAGAGCTTGGATGGAAACTGGACAAAGAACAAAAGTAGGTTCCCTCCTTCTTAACACATCTGGCACAGTGACACCAGATGGCAGGAGCCAGGACCGTGGGACCCTGGGCAAGTTATCCCATCCCTCTGAACCTCAGCCTCCTCTGTCGTCACCTCTGCGCCTCCACCCTGCCTCGTGCAGCACAAGTACCCAGGAAGCCATCCTTACAATACTAACAGCTTCCATCTTTGGGCACCACCAATTGGCCAGGAACATTACATGGACGATCACATTTCATCTTGCCAACAAAATATCGTCTGTTCTTATCCCTGTGTTACAGGGGAGGAAGCAAAGGAACATAAGTCACTTGCCCAGAGTTACACAGCTAGGAAGGTGCGGTGTAGAGAACCAAATCCAGGCCATCGAGCTCCAGAACCACAACACTGGCATGTCTAGAGCTCAGCCTAGCATGTCAGACAGACTGTGCTCAGTCCTCCGTGTATGTTTTCTCATTTAATCCCTGCATGGCCCTAAGAATTAGAGATTACTACAGTTTTACAAGTTGAAAAAAAAAAAAACCTGATCTTAGAGACAGAAGGGCAGTAATTGCCAAGGTCACAGAGTCAGGGAGTGAAGGTGACAAGCCCAGGGCCACGCCTGCCCTCCGGGTGAAGGTAAATATTCAGGACACAAGTCTGAAGCGAATAACTCTGTGTACAACTGCTCACTGGGGACCTGGCCTTAACCCTCTGATGACTGTAGGACTTTATTACTTTCTAAATTCCCTTTGCTCATCTCACTTGTCCCTCCCTCCCATTTTCCCCTTCCTGTGCCCTTTCTCCTCATCCAGGCTCCCAGCCCCCACTCCACAGCCATCTCTGCTGTGAGATGTTTGTGGAATGTTCACCATTCAAAAGCGGTATCCTGGTTTGAAGTTTGTAACTCTTGGGAAGATAGGGGCCATATAAATAATCAAATCCCAAATGTTGTTGAAATGATTGTTTTGATCCACCTAAGTTTATACAAATGCATTTTCTATGGTCTGATAGCCCCCACTTGTACCAGTGGCTACATCCAACTTCGAATAAAATTCAGAGGAAATGCCGGGGCTCCGATCCCTTGTCACTGATCCCTTGTGAACTGAAACCACCTGACACTGCCACATAGTCTAACTACTCAGCCCCAGCTTCTGAGAACATCCTTAGTCTCTAGGTCAATCCTAAACATTAAGGGGATGAAGAAAACTCTGGATTTACATTTAAAAAACAAGAAGAAAATCACATGAGAGCTTATGTGGCCTGCGCTGAAGGCAGCTACGGTCATGGCAAGGGTTGCCAAGAAGTGGAGTGGCATTAAGATAAACGATCCACTTGGCATTTTATAAGGTGCCTGGCATGGTATAAAGGTCCCTGGAGGAAGCAGGACGGGGCAGCATCGTTGACCACGTGAGGCAGCTCTGCGTTTATTCCTGGAGCTCTGCAGACTGACTTTCTAAGTTCAAATCCAGCCCCGCCACATAACCATTCCATGCTTTCTCATCTGAAAAATGCACATACTAAGGGAATCTGCCTCACAGGGTTGTTGTGAGGACCAGATGCTTTAAATCCACATGAAGCACTGAGCGCAGTGCCTGGCCTGTAGCAAACGTTTCATAAATGTCAGTAATTAGCATCACCACTGTATTGCATAGCTTGTGCTACATATATATCTCTCCATGTAATATAGGCCCACGCCTTGTGAGATGAACGTCAACCCCCACTTTGCAGAGGGCTATGATGTCCGAGGCTCGACTTGTAGTTGAGTTTCTGCATTGTAAGTGACCTTCCCTTTCTGCACATCTCCCATAAGGTATGAGCCCCATATCGATGCCCATGAGGGAGGGGCAGGGCTGTGAAGGACATAAGAGAACAGGAGGGGCCCACATCCAGGTGGGCTCACTAAGGACCAGAAGAGCATCCCTAAAACAGGAGGGTGATCCAGCAACTGCCCCAAGGCCACAGAGGCAAGGGTGGAGAGCCAGAGGCCACCTACATGTGTGGGCTTTAACCAGGGCTCACAGGACTCCCAAGAAGGACAATGCAGAATGAGGATCTGAGTGGATCTCACAGGCCTGAGGTGATTCCAGGGGAACCAGGGTCTAACTGGCACTGTCACTATCTGTATTCACATATCCCCTCCCCTGTTAAACTGTAACAGGATTGGGACTATCTCCCAAGAGCCCTTAATGGCACCTTTGCACCCATGACAAAAAAAAAAAAAAAGGTAGGGGGCAGTAGGAATTAGGTCCCCTCAGGGTGCAAATCATAAATGGGTACACTGTCCATAAAGAATTTAAGAACAGTACTAAAATTGACCGGAGTCCAAATGCATTTTATCATCACCATACTTGGCTCTTCCAAACAGTGCCCATGAAGACATATTTCTTGCTCCTTGCACCCCGTTGATACCCCACGGGTCTGCACACTGCACTCGCTCAACGAATACTCTCTGAAGGACTGAATCTGATAAAAGCGGGCCAGGGAAGGGCAGAAATCCTGTTGATTTCTGGGTAGAAAACATGTAAACCGACTGACGTCTAAATATACAAAATACATCTTTCAAGAAAAAACCATGCCCTCTTTTCTTATGTAAAATAACACGTCCGCACGCAAGACCGCAACAGCACAGACGTTGCAACAGGCTGACTGGAAAGATGACACTTAGAAATCCTGTGGCTACAAAAGTCACTCCAGGGTCCTAGGATTTATTTCCCTTTCTCAGGAGCCCTGGACAGATATGAATACCCCTCATCAGCTGATCAATCGCTCGCACTTACAGACTGGAGCCCAGCACCCCGCTGCTGCTCTCTGAGCAAGACTGAGAGAGCAGACACCTGAGCGAGGGTCCGAGAGGAACTGGCTTAGGAAGAGGGAGCTGAAAATATTAAGAAATCGACGTGGGCATTTAAAAGCAAAGCCCTTTCCATGCCACGGAAGATGTTTCACTATTCATCTTGTTCCCGGACTCTGCTTCACCAACTTGATGGAAGATGGTTTAACTGACATAAAAACCAGCTATACATGAATAGCAGTGATTGATGGAGCCATTCCAAACATCAGCCAAAAACGGCACTAAAAAGATGCCTCGGGCTTCCTGTTAACTGTTTTATAAAGGGACTGATACATTTTCCTCCTCTTGTTTAAAGAATAAATTAGCAGAATAAGTACTTTCAAAGACAGAATATTGTTATACTGAGATTTTAAAAAGAAGTGGAAGGCCTCTGGATTGTTCATATATACCCGAGGGCTGTTAGGATGGTGAAAACTGCGTTACATAAGGCTTTTTCCACATTCTGCTCTTTGGTTTCAGGGTACATGATTTAACTGGGTTTTATTTAATTCTATGTAATAACAAACTGTGCTGTAAAGCAGTCTCACTGACAAACACAATGTCTCAGTGGCAACAGAAAGAAAAGCCAGTCTTCAAGGAGAGTCTTAAAAAGAATGCACAGATGCTTCAAATGAACCGTGATAAAGAAGGGGAGTGAGGGAGATCATCCGCAAAAAAAAATTAGGGAAGGCAGATTTGCTATGACTTGTGCTAAAGTGTAGACTTGCAGTTCAGGAAAAATGACCCATTTGCAACACAGTGCCTCATTCTTCAGAGTGTTTCTTAATAAGCAATGGAAAAGAGCAGAGGTTTCAAAAGTGTTAGCATTCGGAATTTTCGTTCTCCTTTCTGGAGTGTAGAGGGCTTTTTCCCAGCCTTTCTTCCTTATTTTGAAGAAGGTTAATTATGACCTGGGAGCGTCTTCAGCATCACGGCACTGAGACTCAGCCATTGTCGAAGAAGGACATTGTCCGTGCTGCACTAGTTTCGGAAGTATCCAAATTTGGATCTCCTTCTCAGAAGTCTCGTAACTGAGTCCCCAGCCTGGCATTCTATGGAGTGACGAATACTCACTCCGCCCCCACGTGTCTCTGAAGACATACACATTAACGAAGCATAAAATCCACTTGACCTTTACAATAAAACGAGCTGGTTATTTAACCCCTCTACAATAAGTTCTTATGTGAGCATTGCAGATCCAAAGGCCCACTTACTTCCACCCTCTCCATGGCTCTTCAGCCAAGCCTTAGGTACTCTCAATTACCTGGTGGATTTCTGGCCTAAGCTAATATGTATCTGGAGTTCTCAAGTATTTGTACCTTGACCTAGAAATTCGACTTGTGGTAATTTCAATCCCATAGAAATCATCTCAAATGGGGAGTGCTTTGGAACCAAAGATGTTTGTGGCTGTTTAGCAACAACATAAAATTCCGGTTAGAAGAATGATGAACTAGAAATCATGGTCCATCTGGTCGGTTTACCATCACACAACCATTCAAAGCATTGCATATAGAACTGGGAGAAGCAAAATCTTAAGTAATAAAAAGAACCACTGTCTTTATAGCATGATTACCACTATGGTGAAAATTACCTCTGGAATTTTTGGATTGCACTGGCAGAATTAATTTAGGATCAATTTGTGAGGGAAGCTATCACAACTCTATGTGCTACAATTACAACAAAAAAAAATAAAACAAAACAACCTGTGCATTTGAAAGTACTACAAGGAAATGTGCCAAAATGCTACGAGTGAATACATTGGGTGATTTTTTTTTTTCTCCCTTTGTTCAACTTTTGTAAAGTTTCCACTTTTTTAATGAGCATGTTACTTTATGTGGGAAATTGCTAATTTTAAAAAGAAATGAAACTCCAAGAGACAAAAAAAAAAAAATGCTTCTTTTAACTCCCGTGAGAATTTATTACGTAAGGCCTGTATGTTTTGGCCCCACCTATGTCACGCACGCTAATCTGTGACTCCAAGGAGAGGCGCCCCCTTTGCTCTGAATGCCCAAATCCTGAAAGAGGCACGGACAGGCCCCCTGACTAACGAATGGGTTTCTTCCAGGATTTCACTGCTGAAGTTGATTATCGCACTTAATCCTTTCCAGAGATAGTCACTCAAAAAGACCTGGAACAGTGAATTTACCAGCTGGCAGAGCTGACGTGGCTAAGAAAGGGAACAGGAAAATCTGGGGACAGTCCAGTGTGGCAAGGAGACCGTGGTCTTTGATGTAAGGCAGGGCCGGAGGTGGAACCCCGGCCCTGATACTTTGCAGCTGTGTGAACCTAGACATGTCGCCAAGCCTCCCAGAGTCTCGATATCCTCATCTTCAACAGGAGTAATAATAGAGTGTCAGGAGGTTTAAATGAGGTAATACATGAAATATGCCACAAATGGCAATTCGTCACCATCTATGATCCCTGATAATAATAGCTGGCCACTTTAACACTAAGCTAAGAATTTTACATGCGCTTTCTCCTACAATCTTCCTAATATTATTTACTCCCCAAGGGAAGATACTGTTACTATCTCCTCATCACCCATGAGGACGCTGAGGTTCCCAGACGTGAAGTTACTTGCACACCACTGCACAGACGGAAACGGGGAAGGCAGAGCAGAAGTCCCAAATACCTCGGACACCTTCCGCCACCTGCTGAGCCAAAGCGAGGAGCAATCCACACAGGGAAGCAAACTGCAGAGTGCAGACTGGGTCAAGAATGAGGGTCCCCAAAATTTCCAACATGATGGAATGGAGCATCTTGTGGTTCCACTAAAAGGAGGGACTTGCGGGTAGGGAGAGGTTTGGCTGGGGAGATGCTGGTGTCGGACTTGAATTTCACTTACTCCCCCTGAGGATATGTTTCTGCTTCCACTCTCTACTGCCCCCCAACTCTTACTTGAGAAGAATCAAGAATGAAGGGAGACTCAGGATGTCACCCTACCTGCCCCCACTTTTTTAATAAACCTCCTCAAACCCTGGTTCTGTGTCTCCCTCACTCAAGGATTTATGTCTCATTTTCAATGGAATGTTACAGTTGGTCAGACCACAAAGAAAAGTCCTCATTATAAACTAGGAAATGTGTGGAAAGAGAATTATTTACCCAAGGCAGCGCTCAATCAGTGTTGCCCGAATATTTATTTAGCCCACACACGCAGAAGTTGTGTTAATGTTTGCCAAAGAATGTCGCTTTATAAAGTAACTGGGTCAAAAAAGACAGCATATCATTTTACAAATAACTTTAAAATTGCTTAAGTTAAATGGCCGGGCTCTGTCAGGTTTGCCTTTTCAAAATGCTGCAGAAACAATATCCAGAATTATGTCTCATAAAATACAGGTATTACAAAGTGGCTGTTTAGACCATTAAAGAAAATGGAGAGTGAAATCTGAATTATTTCTACCCGAGGCAGAAGCAGACAGAGTTACCAAAATTATGTTAGGCCAATGTCACAATTCTTCACGTCTGTAGGGCAGCAAGGCTACTGGCTCCTGCCCCAAAATTCTATTAGAAGAGCTACATTTTTCAGTCAACAATGACAGGAATTCCATTTCTCAGTCCCAAATCTACTGAGTCTATGGGGACTTCACCCCAAATCTTTGCTTTTGGTTTATCAGTGGCATTTGTCTGCCTCAAAACGCCCCGTGAGGGATAAGGCTAGTAAGAGACACTGCAAGAGAAGACAGCTTGAGGCACTTTATTTAATGGATACAAAGGTAAGTGATGGCAACCTGAGTGCAAACCCTACCATGTCTTTTAGGAGCTGGACGAATCTGAGCAAAGATGTCAAACTGATCATGACCAGTAATAACAACAATAATAGCCATAATGATCAGGGCTAGGACAAGGGTGAGGCACATGGGCCCTGAAAATAATAGAGGAGGAAGAAAGAAGAGAAAAGGAAGACAGAGAAGAGGAAGGAAAAATAACAGTAAAAACAGCAACTGACATTTACCGAGCTGTTATCCTATGCTGGGAACTGTGCTACGTGCTTAGCACACAAGCTGCTCACCTAGTCTACAGAAACAGGCTGGTAAATATCGTTGGTATCTTCATCCTGAATGTTCGTAGGCCTCAATGTCTTCATCGGTCCGACGGAGACACCGCTGCCCCCCAAAGGATGGACTGGGGGGAATGTAGTGAGCAGGAGTGAGAGTCGTGGGTTATGAGGGTGTAGCAGTAAGCCAGGGAGGCTCACTAGGTTAAAAACATACCCATCGACATGGGAGTCACTAGGTCAACAGGTCCCCAAATCACAAGTTGCCAACTTGAGACAAAGGGTTACATGACCTGATGCTAATTCATTCTTAAAAGTCTCCCTAACCTTCAGCTCTTGGCCGCAAGTTCTGAGAAGAGTTACCACATGGGCCCACTTACTCAACTGTCTTCCCAGTGACACAGGGAGCTTCTTGAGGCTTAGAGATCCCTATACCTGCAATGCCCAGCCCAGCCGGGCCCTAGTAGATGCTCAGTAAATATGTAGTTATGAATAAATAAATGAAGACCATGAGATCTCTGCTCTGGGACGACAACTGTGAGAACACAGGCCGCTGAGGCTTCTGCAGAAAGCAGATCAAGAACAAAGACTACACAAACTTCCTTGAAGAAACTAGGTGTATAAGTTTCCTGTTGCTGTCATAACAAATCACCACAAATCAAGTGGCTTAAAACAGCAGAACTGTACTGTCTGACAGTTTAGGAAGCCAGAAGTCTGAAATCAAGATGTTGACAAGGTGGTTCCTTCAGGAGGCTCTGACGGGGAGCTTTGCCGCGCCTTGCTCCCACCTTTGTGTGGCTGCTGGTGATCCCCGGTGCCCCTTGGCTTGTGCATGTAGCACTTCAATTTCTACTTCCATCTTCGCAAGGCCTTCTCTGTGTTTCTCTGTGTCCTCTTCTCTTCTTATAATGACAATAGTCATTGGACTGAGAGCCCATCCTAAACCCAGAATGATTTCACCTTGAGATCCTTAACTCATTATATCTACAAAGACCATATTCCCATATAAGTCACATTCTGAGATCCTGAGTGGATATGAATTTTGAGGGACATCTTTCAACCCTCTACACTAGGACTGTGCAGCTCACCCACGCTGAGGGTTTACCCTTCCCTGTGTCTGACCACAAGGCTTAGGACCAGAGGGTAGTTTTGTGTTCATGGACTTTGTGAATGTGGGGAGGTAGGTGACTTGTCCCATTCCATAGTGAGTTTTGAGGAAAAAAGAGAAGGGAGCTCCAAAAAGCTAGAATAGCCAAATTTCTAATGCCTTGTGTGGAAAAGAAAGGGCAGAAGAATGCAGATTGGCCTCAGGGCCTGAGGAGCGAGGTCCGCAGGACCTCCCGACACTGTCACACTGGCCTCCCCTGCAGGAAAACGTTATGCCTTGGGCCAGTTCTCCAGAGTCTCAGCCTGAACAAGGTTCTTCTTTGGGAGCTGGGGCTGGGGGGGGGAGGAGGCGACAACAGGAGAGTGACCCTGTTTTCATTACCCTCCCCCAGGGAAATGGGAACCTCAACTTTTCCACTTACCCCAGTCTCCAAGGGGGTCACACGAGGGCTTAGACCAAGAGATATAGTACACTCTAAAGTCTCGCTGGCCAGGGCTGGAAGAAGCTGTGAGGAATCACAGGCCTGGGGGGCCATGGGGGAATGTGGCCAAACGAATCGTCATGTGCGTCAGAGGTCAGCACCAGACACACCGGGCACATGTGGTGGCTGTGAATCCACAGCGGGCCTGTGGCTGGGGTGGACCAGCCACCCCAGAATCCAGTGGGCAATGGGGAGTCCACATTACAGACAGACATGCAGATCTGTACATGTTGGGGGCAGGAGCACAAAAAACAGGGTGCCACTGCATCTGATGCACTTCAGAATTTTTCTTGTTAGAAAGGTAATTTGACACAGAGACTGCATATTATGAAATGCCCCCAGCGGAGTTTGGGGTAACGTCCTATAACAAACACATTTCTATTTCTGCAGTGAAAATATGATTATTCACATTAGAGAGGAAAAATAGAGACATGAAATCAGCTAAGGTCAGGTTTCGCCATCAAATGAGTTTGCTATAAACTTAAAAAAACATTATTTGTTTTTCAGAGCTTTTTAAGTTTTGACATAGTGAAAGAGGGACTGCAGATGGGTATTTACAAGCCTGAATCTATGCGCTTTCTTAACGAAGGCAGCACTATCCCCAGAAGGGAAGTGTGGAGTGAAGCTGGGTTTGACGCTCAGCAAGCCTTGGACCACCACCCTGCTCCAAACAGCTCTATCTTGCATCTATTTTGTAAACCAGCTTCCCCCAAAGGCTTAAGTTTGATGAAAAAATTTGGAAGCTACAAAATAGACTGAAAATTGCTACTCTATTTCAGGAATTGATTAATTTTTTTTTTTTTTTTTTGTAAAGAGCCAGACAGTAAATATAGGCTTCGTGGGCTGAGAAGCAAAACTGAGGATACTGTGGAGGTGCTTACATAACAAGAGAGACAGCATATTTTTTATTAATGAAATTTAAAACTTTATTTCTGGACACTAAAATAGGAATTCCATATAATTTTCATGTGTCATGAAATAATAATCTCTTGTTTTTTTTTTCCCAATCATTTGAACATGTAACAACTCTTCTAAGCTTGCGGCTGTACCCATGGGTGGGCAGTAGGTTGTGACCGCTGCTCTGGGCCATTCCTGGTCAAGCAGGGTCCAGTCCCAGAGGGACCCACTGGACCAAATGGAAGCCCTAGGCTGGATCAGAGTGATACAAACCTGGTAGCTCCTAAAACAAAACACTCCTCCTCCGACTTACAAGTCACTTTGTAGGAAACTGCTTTCTACTCAGTTTTTCAAAACCTAAAAACCAAATGTGGCATAAGCGATAAATTAGCAAAACTATTTTCCTTAAACACTCCCTTTCAGAAAATTGTTTTTATTAAAAAAATATGCAATGTTTTATTTAAAAAATATGCAACGTTTTTAGCCTACTAAATTGGAATCGTGGTACAGCACGCGGGCTATAAACTTCTTACTTGCATTACATGTTATCAGAAGGTATCATCATTAATCTGAATCATGTTAACAAAATGCCCAATGAACATCAATCAATCAGAATTCGAACCATCGTGGCAGCCTCTGAAGGCTTACCGTGAGCCCAATAAGCCAGGTGGGAGGACAGACAGTCCGTCCATGCCCGATTCTGGGACCCTCTTTGATGCCCACTGTGAATCTGAGTGTATGTTAATTATCAAGTCGAGGTATGCTTTTTGATAGATAGGTTTCAGGGTACACTAATGTCTTACCTTGCTTGGACTGAGAACACACAAGTAACAGATTACCAAATTACAGTATGCAGTCCACCCTCAAAAAGGATTGGAAATGATTACAGAAAAAGCACACGTGAGTAAACTACTTAAAGGCAAAACCCAGTGTTTAAAAAGGAAATGTTGAAGGTGTCCCCATCATGGAGTAGGAAAACCACAAAATGACCTTTAAAGCTCCGAACGTCTGCCAAAAAAGCAAGGCCAACTGACAAACTAAAAAATCAAAAGCTTCATAAAAAAAAATTTAAAAAAAAAACGTTTTCTCCAGGGATCTCAGATCCAGAACAAACTCCCACCATCCTTCGTATGTGTGCATAAGGAGGTCAGGGACAAAAATATATTTACTGAGATCTTACTCTGATTACTTCATTGAACATTTTCAATAACTATGCTAAGATGCTATGCTCATCCCTAGCCTACAGAAGAGAAATGTAAGGCATAGAATTTTAATTAACTTGCCCAAGTAACAAACTTAGCAAGAGTCAGGTCTGAGGTCCCGAGCCTGTGCTTTCATGCTAGAGTCTACTAAACAAGCCATGGCCGATGGACTGAACCTGGATCACAGCTTGTTTCTGTAAATAAAGTTACACTGGAACACAGCCATTCATTTATGTATTGTCTGTGGCTACTTTCATGCTCCGACAGTAGAGTGAATAGCTTCAACAGACTGTACAGAGCACAAAGCTGAAAATACTTACTCTCCAGACCTTTAGAGAAAAGGGCCATGCTCTGGCTTTTTGTGGGTACCTACCAGGTTACAGCCCTCTGCTGGGGGAAGAACCTCCACCCACAGGTTCTCAATGAGGCAGCATTCCTGACCAGTCTTAAGTATTGGTGGCTCTGGGACCTCCTCCCCCGGTGACCTTGACCACACTGTCTGGACAATGGGAGTACCCATGATGTAAGAGCAGCAAATCTATGAGGTAGCTAGGTTTGAGAGCTTTGACCCAAAAGCACAATGCTGACAACACTGAACCAATCGGATTCACTCCCTTTGAGAGTTTGAAGGAGGAAGCAGAGAGCAGGAAGCAGAAGCAAAAAGGCACAAGGAGTGGAATAGCGACTGCGAGATCCGCTGAACCACACTGACAGTCCAGACAGAGAGCTGGAGACAAAGTCAAGCAGTCCCTGTTGCACCCCAGGCCTGGTCTGGAGGCTTTTCCTAGCCTAGAGGCAGGGACTGCCCTCCTCCACTCATATTCAAGAGCACTGGGAGACTCCTTCCACTGTAGGCCACCAGGACATCAGAACACGCAGCCTGGCAGGCTGGTTTCACTATACCAGAGAGCGAGAACCAAAAGATTAGCACAGCAATGCATCCTCTCCAAAAACAATGCAAAACAAATCAAAGAGCACAAGCCATGACTGACAAACAGATACACTCTACTTTAAAGCATTGAGCTATTTGAAGAAAGGAGGGATGATACAGCCTATCTACTACTGAAAATATCAATAATAAATATTTCAGAAGTTAGAATATATTCTTAATTATTCATGACATTTTCCTCTATTTTTATTATCATTATCATTACATGTGTGTGTGTATGTGTGTGTTTCCTTATTTTAAAGCCAACAAGGGGTGCGGATTTCTTTCCGTCTCCCCCTTCTCTTGACCAAAGGACCCACTGTTGTAAGTTTTCGAGACTACCTAGCAGGAAATTGGAAGTCAGGTTTTTATCCTAATTCCCTAGTTAAAAAAAAAAAAAAAAAAAATCCCATGTCTAAGATCCTGCTATATCAACTTAATCAGGTTTTTTTTTTAAGTTAAATTTGATTTTTAAATCCCTTGGGTGGTGAAACTTGTGGGTTTTTATCATTCTACTTCTATTTTTAAAGAGACTTATGTGTTTTCTTCCCAAATCAATCCAACAGAAAGTGAATTATGGTTAATGTATAACAAAATCAGAGTTACCTTTGGACTTGGGAGAATTATTAGCATTTTAATTTGTTTTGATTTGGTTTCCTATTTCCTCAAATTCAAAAATACCTTTCAAATCCAAGACTTCCCAAAATACTGGAGTTCTACAGACTGCTCTTTCTCAATGCATTTAAACTAAAAGGGCATAGTGGAATAGGAATCTGGCTACTGAATAATTTGTAAACCCTGCAGAAATATACAAACACAAAGTGCCAGTGCCTTGGTGAAAGGCATGGGGCCCAACACTGCACATGTGAACTTCTCGTGACCCTCACGTATACTTATATGATATATTGCAAATACCATAAAGCAGCATTGTAATTACAGGGAGCGATTGATTTTAAAAGGCCTATATCAAAATTAATACTCATAAAAATATAATAACCTGAACCAGAGAATTTAGTGATTAGAGCATTTTGAATATTATACTTCAAATTTATAAAGACCATGTATTATTACTTAGCATTCACAAAGGTTTTTAAAAATTGAATAGCTATGTGCATAGTGAAATCATTATATGCATAATCTAGATATAAAAAATGGGAATTAGAAAGCCCTCCACCCCATGTCCAGAACTGAAATCAATTAAGTTCCCCTAACGTAATTAAAATGCTGGTCCCGTGGCCCATCTTCCTGTTGGCAGGTTCAGAATGTTAGGGAACACTGCATCTGCAGAGAGACGAGCCGGGGTGCCCACTACTTAGATGCCTCAGAGCCAAGCCCTAGAGACGTCTTTTCCCAGTGAAAGGAATCAGCACGGAGCCCAAGGAGAAGGAAACAATGGCCGACTCTTGTGAGATCAAAGTATATCTTGGAGTGAAAATTAAACCCTCAAAGGAAAATGTTTTTAAATTCTTGTTTAAGCTAAAATGGCACATATATAATGAAATCCATTCATGGTTGGAGGAGCCAAACATCAGTCCGATAGGCCACCACAGCACATTAAAAATATCTTCCATGTGGCTGCTATGGTAGACCTTTAACAGAGATGAATAAATCTGTGCAACTATGAAAAGTCAGGTAAGCATGTTGGTCATTAACAATGTTTTAGGAAAATTTCAGATATGTGGAAATACAAGAGAACAAAACTCCCGATGTCTAACTTTAAATCTGAACTGGTTCCAGCTGAAGTGACCACTTCCAGCCAAAAGAATGAGTATTTCTTTCTTGGCCTTCCAGCACCAAACCTCTAAAAGACGGGAGCACTGAATGAACGCAAGTGCTTTAGAAACAACAAACAAATACAGATGTTCATTCCTCTTGAATTTCTAGATAAATGACAGAGAGTGAGAATCATACTTGAAAAGCAGTTTATATTTTTCAAAGGACTTTTATAGATCTCATTGGATCTTCAAATAAGCCTTCCTTAGGAGAAAGTAAATTCAAGTTTAAAACAATTTTATTCCTCCCATTTAAAGTTAAAAAGAAAAAGAAAAAAAAATTCTTGAGATAGTCTCCGTTTTCCAGATTTCAAAAGTTAGTTCTCCTTATCATAGCCCAAATCTGTAGGAACAAGGATTTTCCCCCCTCCAAGGTTAGCTCCATTTTTATAAACTCCTTATCTACCGAGATTCACCTCTGCAAACCTCTGCAAATCCCTAGTTGTGAAGCCCTGATAGGAGAAGCTGGTACGAATAAATTCAAGACTGTTAGAGAGGGAATGCCTGACCAGATGCACCCAAGTAAGGAAGGAAAGTAGAGTTAATTGTACAATATCACGTATATTTATCAATTTCAGATAATGAGATCACAGAGGTACTCCGAGAGTTCAATCTTTATTGTTGTAGTTTAATGAATAAACAAACATGTTTGATTTTGACTTAAAGCACCCTGATACTGTCTTTCCTTACTGAAGAACTGAAATTCTCAATTAAGCTTTCTTACCCTGGTGATTTTCAGAAAAGTGATTCTTGAGGCTATGGATGAAATACTGTATTCATTTTTCAAAAAGGTATGCTTACTTGTACTTCTATCATCTGATATATATACATTACTACATTTAAATTTTATATCCCCTAATAGAATGTAACAAGGACCTTACCTTATTCACAGGTATGTCCCAACCCATAACAGGTACTCAATTAAAACTTTTTGAATGATTGAGAAAATAAACTGGATTCTATATTCTGCAGGGGAAAAAGTCAAAGTTTAGGCCTCTTAAAAATTGACATGTCTTGCAAAATTTACTCTACAGGCAAACTCGAAGAGAAGTCCAATGGGAAGGCGTCCTAAACAATGGCAGTGCACTCAAGATAGGCCCAATTCCAACCCTGGATTTCTCTGAATCAGCTACTCCTTAAGTTCATATATTACTCCACTCAGCCAATGGCAATTCCGGGAGAGAGGCAATTGATAATAATTATGTTTTCTGCCTTCTCTTGGGTTATGAATTTATCATGATGCAAAAGTTGAGCTACTCTGATGCCATGTTAACAATGATAAACACCATAAAGACAAAAAGAAACTAAATTTAAGCATTTAAATTCTGCAGGGGAGTTTATTAAACAGATTAACTGTGGAAAGGTAAAGCCACACAATTATGAAAAACAAGTAGCAACACTCTAGTTGGCTATTTGTGACAGTCACCTGAGGACGGATTTCAAATGCTCTCATTTCTGCAGGTATATTATCATGTATTTTATTGTTATGCATAGCTGCATGTTGATTAATTTGTATTCAGAAATTCTAAGTGGCAAATGTGCAAGGCATAGTAATACCCAGTTTTTTTTTTTATGGACATGGTGAAAATGCCTAAGCCACAGTTCATGAGTAACTCTTGCTCAACCAGTGAGCAAAATCTATAAAGGAGTTTTTCAAAGGCTTTGAAAGAGTTTCGTTTGAAAGAAAAATTGCAAGAGGAAGCCTCCCTTCCCTACTCCATCTCTTAAAGAAAAAAACAAAAAACAAAAAACAAAAAAACTAAGTCCAAAGAAAAACCATACAAAACAGTTAGATAACGTCGAGCTGCCAGAATCATCAATGTTGTCAGTTCATGTTCTTGTCTCCTTGCTCTCTGAGCATTTCCAATAAAATCCGAAAACACCAGTGATGACTCACACCAACAGACCTGTGCACCATAGTCAGCGCTTAAATAAGGGATAATGATACCTGCTAAATCCATTGCCTAAATGCAATCATGGAAGGTTCTTAAGAATAGTGAACCAAACTCAGTTTTCTGCACTAAGAAGATAAGGAGTGGCATGGATAATGGAAATGGGTGGAAAATATATATCACTGGTTTGAGAACACATCCTGATCCGTCCCTCCCCTCCATCAGGCCCCTGGTCTATAAACAATTTTCCCATTTGAAAGCCTTGCAAATTATCCACAATATGACCATAGGTAGTCAGCAGTTGACAGTATTCTCATCGCAAAGTTTTATCTACTACCTAAAATAACTCGAAGACACAATAAGGATGGTATTATTTCCAGGTAAGCACATTTATTAATATTAGTCAAGTGTATTTTTTTTTTTTTGGTTTACTTTTTCCTAATTTCCCATGCTTAAAATTTCTAATTGCTTTCTCAAGCCTGCTGCCCTGAGCACAGACCAGTCAAAGACTATACCAGTCAAATGCTTGCATACACCACCTTCGTGCTCATTTCTATCACAGACACCATGGACACAGCTAAAGTACTGGGCCTGGCCTTTTGTAAGCTCATGGTAGCACCCCAGTCATGACTGCAGACGTTCCCACCATTTGTCACTCTGTAATTCAAATATTTTCCCAAACCTTCCCTAGCAGCATATATTGAGTGGATTGGGAGATGCTGAACTATAAATCAGGAAGGGAAAGACACACTTTGAGATGGTGCTCTCGGGGAAAAAGAACAAAGCATCAGCCACCAGAACTCGGTGAGGAAAGGCAGTCTTGATGGAGGCACTCTGCCAGGGTTCCTTAATGGGGTTCCGCATGGCCTGCATGCTTATGGCTTAAAGGAGCTACAGACACCAAAACAGCCCACTTAATTAACCCAAAAACACAAAGTATGGGCTGGGAATCCGAGACCTACAGGAACTCTAGAAACAGAAACAACTGCTTCCTCGGGTGAATCATGCCAAGTCTATAAATACCCATGAGGCTGCAAACAGTCCATTCCATTATTTTAAAACATTATTATAAAAGAAGCTAAATTCCTAAAGGACCAGACGTAGGTTAAATCACAAAATGGTGATGATAAAAGTTAAGGTCCCCTCTTGAGTTAAAAAGAGAAGTAATTTGATCAAGAACCAGAAATTTGAGGTTCCAGTCCTGCTCCTTTTTACGCCTTCAGAAAATATTTGTGGAGTCCTGCTGAGTATTCACACTACAATCCTTAATTTCATTTTTGCAATGGGGAATTACTATTTTCTCTTATTGGTATATTAAATTCAACCAATAGGAGCAGTTAAGCAGACATATAATCATATGTTAAAAGGATCCTAAAAATAGTGCTATACAACAGGAACATGCCGGCATTACTTTATTGAGTCAAATGACAAGCTTCTTAGCACAAATCAGCCCTGGCAAAATTCAAGATAATGAATGAATTAAAGTACTGAGTACATATCAGTTTGACCAAGGAGACTCTTGTTAGATTTGACTTTCTACGTAAGCACCATGAAGGACTCAAAACACTTAAGTTGGGGCTGAGGGACACTTGGAACAAAAAGCTACCATAGACCCACTCTGGCTGAGCACTTTGTACAACTCCAGAAGGGAAAAGAGAATAGTAAATAAATGGTCTTCCAGCTGGAAGTGAAATGATGAAAGGTGAAACCTCGATGTTATACTTGTCGACTAATGATATTCACCAAAAAGCTCAAATTTTAAAAGGCCTGAAGCAGGCAGTTTGAAGTCATCTAAAATCCTGTTTCATCTAAGAGAATATGATTCCTATTCATTCAGCAGTGTCTATTGATGGGAAGAAATGGTTAGGCATCTGGTGTCTTCTCATTGATGCCTGCTTTCCCACGCAGTGAAGATGTTTCAGGGATAAGAGAACACCTTGGACTTTGCAATGACCTTCTTGTGTTCTGTTAGCTGCCCTTGCTCTCAGCACAAAAGCTGGAAGAGATGGGTCCCTGGAGAGGGGAGAAACATCAAGATACTTATGATGATTCTTCCAGCACCCCAGAATCGGATTCCTTCCCAGCCCACTCTCCCCATGGTCCCGGGGCAAATGTTATTTGATAACCATAACTCTATTGGCCAGAGAGATGATCTGTAGGCCATGTTGGTATAGTGTCCTGGTGACATCTTGTGGTGAAATAGAATAGAAATAAGCCTAAAATTCTACCCAGGGCTGCATTTGGGTTAACTAGAACCTAATTTCACCTTTGTTTTTCTACCTAAGTAATTTCTCACTTGATCCCTCCTCCTCTGAAGAATAGCCCATAAACAAGAGGCATATACTGGGGTCCCACAGACATACACATTTAACCATAAATCAAAGCAAACACTTCCCAGCGGTGATTATACAAGAGAAAGCAGTAACTTTCATTAGATAAATGAAAGATATTTCAAAGAGAGAACGATATTCTACTTTCCACTGATCATCATCTATTCCAAAGGACTAATCAATAAACAGGTAGCTGGAAGGAACTATGGCATGCAAGCGAAAATGGTCAGCTAACATGTATCTAGCTCCCAAGTCTTCTTCAATAAACCGTGGCTTAAGATGATAAAATTCCCTCAAATTTGTGTGAAAAGTTGTTTATTCAATTATGCATTCTATAATCTTAAGTTATACAATTTACAAGAGGTAAATTTGTGGTGTTTATCTACATGGAGGTAAAAGTGAATAACAGACAAGAAAAAGATTCCACAAATATAATGATTCCATAATAATATTAAGAATCTGCTTGATTACAAATACAGATGAAAGGATTACATAGCACTGAGGATGCTAACGATAAAAGAGTTAAACCATTTGAATTGAGAACTAAAAAAGTACAACAGAAGCATACGTAAATGCTAATATAATTACTGCTCTGTGTCCAAAGTCATTTCTTTTTAAACATTTAGAAGGCAAGAGGTGCATGTAATAGAAGTGATATGAATCTGTCTATATGAGGTCTTTATGTCCGGGAACAGCTCTTAACAGATTGGCCTGGTCAGTGGAAACGCATTTCCTGTGCATAACACAGTGAACCTGTACCTTTGATAAGTATGCCCATCAGCAGGAACCACAAAACAGCCATGCCTGGCCTTCATTACCTATTCAATGTGACAATAAATGAGACCAGATACACACATTTGTTACCTATTATTCTCTGAAGAGTAGCAACATAGCCGTGAGGCCTAAGCCATACAAGAAAACATCACAGGACATGGAGGGAAGGAGGGAGGGAAGGAGGGAAGGAGAGAGGAGGAGAGAAGGAAGGGAAGAAGGAAGGAAGAGAGAGAAGGAAGGAGGGAAGGAGGAGGGGAGAGGGAGGAAGAGGAGGAAGGGAGAAGGAAGGAAGGAAGGAAGGAAGAAGGAAGGAAGGAAGGAAGGAAGGAAGGAAGGAAGGAAGGAAGAAGAAGAAGGAAGGAAGAAAGAGAAGGAAGGAAGGAAAGAACTTTGTGGTATTTTTCTAGGCAGCACCAAGGATAATAATTGTTAAGATTATTCTGGCAGAATATGCATCCCTGAGAATGATGAGATGTTAAACATAAGATCTAGTGATTCACAGTGGTAGGTACCCTTCTCTTAGATGGCTGAAAAGTGTCAGGCTTGGTGCCGTTTCCAAACTGAATTAAACCTTAACGCCAATCCCAGGGGGTGGAATTAGAGCACATGACCGCATGGGGCTCATCTCTGAGAGCTTAAAAGCATCGCTCTCCAACCATTCATTCCGTTAACTTCTCAAATGTACCCAGACATTGCTGAAGAGTAGGTAATTAAGCCATATATGCTTTAATTCTCAAAGTGAGCCAAGATGCCAAGTTTTTTGTTTTGTTTTGTTTTACTTTATTTTGTTGTTATTGGTGTTGTTTTTCTTGTTATTATTATTATTAATTTTAGATGCAGAAGAGCAGTAAAAGCAGTGGCAGTATTAGAACTATTTTTTAAAGTCTCAGGTGAGAAAAGCACAATACAATATTTAAATATATTTGAAGTGAGCCAAATTTAAAAAATGGAGAATAGAATAAAATTCAAACAGATATACTACTTGTTAATTAAGGAAAAAAAAATCAAAATACATGATGTCAGGGTTTTTACATGTTAATCTAACATTTTATGAATTAAAATGAAATAATTGCAGTGAACTGTAGTATTCTCAATCAGCCAAGGTGTATTTACTGAGGAAGGGATAAATTATTCCAAAAACTGGTGTTGGGACAACTAATCAGTCATGTGGGGAAAAGAAGCTGGATTCTTACCCAATTCCTCATGGCAAAAATAAATAAATAAATAAGTAGATAAATAAATAAATAAGTCCCAATGAATTTAATGATTTTAAGGCCAAACATAGAAGTGTCTAAGTAATAAGACATCTATGTGAACATAACGTTACAATGGAAAAGGATTTCCAAGTGTAACAACTAAAAGCAGAGACCTTAAAGGACAGGCTAATCAATTTGGCTATTTGAAAATTAAACATAATTTTTTTTTAAAAAAGCAGAGATCATGAGAAAACATCCATGACATACACAACAAAGGGTAATATTCTTACCTGAATACGTAAAGACACGGGGATAGAAATCAAAGGACATGAATAGATCATTTTCAAAAGAGGACATTGTTGATAAGTACACAAAAAATGTTTAGCTTCACTAATAATCAGGGAAATGCACAGCAAAATTAGATTCAACATGGCTTAGAACATGATACTTATTCTTGGTGAAAATACAGTCAAGTAGCCTCTGAATTCTTCAAGAGGGCAAGTTAGCAATTTATCTCAAAGCCTATTCTTACCCTTGGAACCAGCACTTCCAAGCATACTCCGTAATCACTCATTGGTGTGTGCTACTAAAACATTCATTGCAATTCCGTTTACAATAGAGAAATATTGTAAATAACCTGTATGTCCAACATTAACGTATTGGTCAAATAAATTATGACACACTCATATATTACGACTTTGGGCAACTATTAAAAACGATTCCGCTGAAGGATTTAATAGCACAGAAATACTGTTAAGAGGAACAGGGCAGTTTCCAGGACAATTCTATTTTCTTTTTTTGACCTGCCTATATTTAAAACTTTTTCTCAAGCAATATATGTTTGCAATATCAGAAACTATGTGTATGAAATAACAACAAGGAAAAACAAACAAACAAACAAACACTTGTTCCACTCAATAGAGAAGGAAAAATAAGGTAGATGCAGCCTCTGGTCCCTTCCTTTCCACTGACATGTCATGGGAGCTTCAGCAGTCACTTACTCCTTCTGTGCCTTAGTGTCCTCATCCGTAAAACAGGATTATAACACCTTCCATGCCTTAGATGTAGAAAGAAGGCTAATGACACAATTCCATGAATATACTCTCTCTAGACACATAAAAGGCTATTTTATTGTGCTGCTGTTTTGGAAACTTGGTTGTCACAATTTCTGAGCTCCATTTAACAGCTGTGTCTACTGAGTTGGGCTCAAATGTCTTTCCCCTATAGCTCTGCAACGAAACTCAAACACCATCTCCTTCTAGAAACCTGGCCCAGGAACTTCAGCATCCCTCACACTAGCCACATCACCCTCTTGGGGAGCAGCCAAGGCCGAAAAGTACAAAAGGGCATATTCCCCACAAGTGCAAGGTTTCTCAGCCTCAGTACCGCTGACTTTTGGGGGGCAGACAATTCTTTGTTGCCTGACTGTCCTGTGCAATGAAGGACGCGTAAGCAGCATTCCTGGCCTGAATCCACTTGATGCCAATAGCAACTCACTTTCCCCTAAGATGTGACAACCGAAACATCTCCAGACATTGCCAAATGTCCTGGGTGGTGGGGGTGGCGGTGGTGGGGGGGAGTCCTGAACTACTGCACACAGGGAGAAGGGCTGTTTTCTCATTACTAATGGGCACAGGATCTAAACAGCTGCCACCCAGATCAAATAAATGATCGTCTCAAGCAGACCTTCTTGGCAGGGGTCCATGCCAGAGCCTCAGCCAGAATCTCAGGAGACTGAGGGGGAGATGACACGAAGGACATCGCTCCCCTCTTTCCTCCGGCTCCCTTCTCAGCCTTGAGCAAAAGGAAGGGGACAGCCCCCTGAACCTGGAGCTTATTTGCGTCTCCTCTGAGAGCGTGCTCTGAAAGCGCTACACAGGGAGCGTGAAGATCTTTCGTGAGATTACTTATCTTGAGCGTGTGTCACTTTTTCAGCACCATAAAACTGAAATACTTGAAATAGATGTCACTACATTTGTCATGAACTGACATGGCCAATTAATATTACAAATTCACCATGGAAAAACGCTTCCAGCTCCCAAGGTATAAACTGCTGAACATCACAATTTCATCTTGCAACAATGGGCCAACCTCGCCAGGGCTATAAATACGACAAAGTATAGCCCATGATTAAATGGTAAAAAGTGCTGTTCGTGGGGAGTCACTTTCCAGGGTTGACACTTGCACTGTGCCTAAAGTTAACAGGTACCACCGGAATCTTGGCTGCAAAATAACATTTTTTTCCAACCTTTCTTCAGGAAAAAGTTGACTGCTGCAGACTATGTGATTTTTTTTTTTTTTTTTTCTCCTCACAGCTAACAATTGGCACACTCATTACATGACATGAAAGATTCTGGACTCAGATTGTCCCAGGTTCTGTTGTCATTTAGCCATTTAGGCTTTTCTCTCTCTTTCTTCTTCATTCTTTTTCTTTTCTTTCTTCCTTTCTTTTTATTTTCTCTCTTTCTTTTTTTTTTTATTAAGTGGTGTCATAGCCAAACTCTCACTCCTAATGAAGTACAGCTGGGCCCTTAGCCCTGAAGAAATACATGCTGGAAATGAACTGGAAAACAACACTTGGCCTCCTTTAAACTTCCTGTGGGCCAACCTTGCCCCACTGTGCCCCCTGGGAGTCAGCCAGCTTCTTTTCCGGCGGCCATTTTAGCAATCAAGCAGGAAAAAAAAAAGAACACCATTGCTCCAAGTCACACAATGATTTTGGTGATTTTCAAACATTCTCCATTCACCTCTGCGAATGGAGAGCGTTTTAAGTGAATTCCACAGGCTGTTTTTGGAGCTGAAAGGCGCTGACTTTCCTTTCTCGGCAGAAGTTTTAAGTTCCAGTCCTGTGGCTTAGTTCTTTATATCGTTGGTTTGTAGGACAGAGAGAGCATTAAGGAAAGAGATTATGTATTAAGGAAAAATAAGTCCTGGCCAATAAATTACCCCCAAACTGAATAAACAAAGTCAGCTTTGGAAATTAGGTTTTGGAGGAAGGTGAAGCCTATAGGCACAAGTGTATGAAATCAAAGAGAAATGTGTCAAAAACAAATTACAAATCTTCCAAATACGGGATTACACATGAATGGATGGTAATAATCACACATCAGTCAAACTCAATGTGTGTACTATGTCTTGCATTTCATCAAATAGAGTTAACTCTTGGGTCATTAATTAGCAACCTCGGTTCTAGGTACCAGAATATGAAAGAGGCTATATATAGAGTACACTGATCCTGCCTCAGTGTTGTGATTCATTTTCTTATCTACTTCTCTTTTTCCTTCCCTCATTCTGCTAAAAATGTCCTCTGAAGAAAAATGAAGACTTTTCTTTTAAAAGGAAAACATGCAAGTCTTTGCTCACGGAGTTCATCATTAATGGACATAGGAGATTGCTTTCTTCAAAGTACACTTAATTACTAACTCCCTTACATCTAATACCCCCCCCAAAAAGCTATAAGAAGTTTTATGCATTTACATTATATTTTTCCTTATACTCTCAATAATGAAATCTTTCTTTTATGAAAGCTGAACCACTCCATACAAAGAACAGTTTACTCCAAGACAAACAGAAATTATAGAAAATATAAAAATCCCACTAAACCCTTTAATCTCTAACTTTCCAAGCAGGTGAATTAATATAGAGGACATCCAAGATTTATTTTCTTTAAGCTCCGACAGTAAAGAGTGTTTCAAAGTCATTCTCAAAGCTCTGGAGATTTTTTAAAATCCAAATGAACCAAGCTTAACTCTATGGTGTGATATGATATATAATAAAACCTATTCCAGGATTCACCTACTTAAAGATATATGGTACATTTGGATAAGAGAAAAAGAAATTAGAAAATCTAAAGATATAGGGATCTAATAGTTAAAATTTTTGAAAAAAGATTTTTTTTGCTTCAAGTAATAAATCCAAGCTTCTCGGTGGATATTTTAAATCTTGATTTTAGAATGAGCCCCCAAAAATTTATTGAAGCAAATACCAGGTGAAGGGAAGAAATTATGAGCATGTTTTCCTATAAGAACAATGTTCCCACCCTGTAATTGTGGGTACTTTATCATCACATTCAAGCTTAGAATGGCCACTTTTGGGTCCTTTTATTCTTCATGGTCCATGTTACACCACCTCCTATAAACCGCTTTTCATGTGAAAAAAAAAAAAAACTGTAGTTTTCTTCTCGTTAAATTTCTTGTCTTTTACAAGAAAACATTAAGCATATTTCAAATAAAAAAAAATTACAAAATCAATAGCCATGTCAAAGATTAAGTATCCAAGCTAAGACAGCTGAATAAAAAATAAACAAATAAGTAAATAAATATGATAAAATAGAACAAAAAAGCTTTGATTTTATAGTTGATTATAAATTTTATGATCTGAAGGTACCATGGAGACCGTTAGGAAAGCAAAAGAATAGTTAGACGGCCTTCGGGGATTATTTAGAAGTCATTTCAGTAATGCAGCTATGACCAAAATGAGCATTTGTTAAATATTTGTTATTCACTTTAGCAATTACTCAAATTGAATAAACAAAGTAGGCTTTGAAACTAAGGATTTGAGGAAGGTGAGAACTGAATGAATGAGGATATGAAACCAGAATGAAACAAGTTCATGTTGCTATTTTGCTTAAATGGAAGCATCCGTGACATAACGGGCCTATGTACTATAAAAAAGCCATCAGCATCACTTTTGAGGTCCACAACACACAACTCCCAACTCAAGAATACAGCAAACAAAATCCCTAAACATGATAGACACCACTGGATGAAGAATTCGAATGAGTGTCTTAAATAAACAAACATCAGCAATCACTTGGGCATTACTTTATATATCATAGACGGATAACCCATTTTAAAATTAATTGTGAATGTGTTCATCAAAATACACTTTAGAGAGTAATCATACTGATGCTTCAAGGGAGACTTAAAAAAATATATATTATAGGTTTACTGAGATATAGTTGATGTACCAATCAAGTCATCCATGTAAATTATACAATTCAATGTTTTTTAGTATATTCCCAGATTTGTACAACCACCACCAGTCAAGAGGAAAGGAGAGGGGCGGTCCAGGGGGAGGGGAGGTGCGGGGGAGGGAGGAAGGAGAGAGAAAAGAGGAGCCTGGCATCTATGGCGTGTTCTCGCGGTATTTGTTGTTGCGGTTTCTCGCTGTTTCCCACGGTAATAGAGCTCTATTTGCCTGATTGCCAAATAAACTCCCTTCCCAAATAAAGTGAGAGAGAGCAAAAGAAAACCGTTCACTCGCAAAACTGAGACTCACCGAGTTAAAAAATTAAGTTGTACAGATCAGAAATGTAATCATAGGAGACAAGCTCTGAGAGTTTTTCAATCACTGTGGGGCTGCATCAATTTAAAGTCATGTTACATTAAAGAGAAAAACGTCTGGGAGAGTCTCCCCATGTCACTTTAGATTAGATTTGTTGTTGTTACCAGGCTGTGCATTTTGTCGGCTTTATTTTACATTTTAAAGAAATGGCTTAATGCCTATGAATAAGAGACGTATAACCTATGACTTCTTCTCGGTTGCCCAGAGATTAGTGGACAGCACAAATGAACATGAAGAGTAAAACACATACTGTTTGTCTAGATTCATATTAACATATTAACTAACTTCCTTAGAGTAATCTAACACAGGGTAACTTCAAATACAGTGATTTTTTTTTTTCATTCTGCTCCACTTAATTTAAGAGTTACACAAAAATCAATTTGTGGTCTATCTCCCTTCAGCAAGTCTACCGTGTAGGAGGGAATTGGAAAATTCCACCCAATTCGTCTCCATGTCTCGTCAAGTGTGACTTCCTTCATCTCACCAAGATCTTGTTAAATTGCATATGAGTTTAGTCCTGGGGCTCCGAGGACTTCTAAACTTCAAGTTGCATAAAAGTGACACTTCACCAATTTAAGTGATAAGTTTTCAAATTGTGAAGCGTCTAATTGCAACGATAAATTCACCTTGTTTTCCTCGATGGCTAGACATCTGTATCTTTAACAAACAAAAGTGGCAGTTTAAAAACAATTAGACTGGAAAACTCTAATGAATAAAAATCACTGTCTCTATAGATAGCACATAAATGTCGTGGATGTGCACAGTTTGGCACACGCAGGCTAAGGGCAATGTGAGCCAAGAAGGGGCTCTCGCTTTAAAGTAATGCTTTCTCTGCTTCCTAGGATGGACATTGAAAATCTACAAAAAACATTAAAACTTCACAGTGACAGTCACCAGTGTAGCAACTTGTCATTATGTTCTTGTTTGTTTGTTTGTTTGTTTGTTTGTTTGTTTCCCTTAGAGGAAGGAGAGTGGTCTTGGTTTTGGTTGACAGTAGAATTCGATAAAAGATCGTTTGCTACCTCGTATAGTCCAAACATGATGCCCTTCAACAAACTGCCTTTTAAGGACAAGGACATGGAGAAAAGCAAAAGCAAGAAGCGACATGGGGTGGTGAAAAAACAAGGGGGTTGGGTAGGGGTGGGCCTCTGCTTCCCGTGGAAGAGAAGGCTACTGCTGAAAGACAAGAAACTGGCACGTGAGGGTCCAAACTGGCTCTGAGTGCCAAGGGCAGGAAGTCTGGAAGGATCTAGGAGGGTCATTTGACTGCACTCCATTCCAGCTTATGTGCTGACTCCACACCTGACTTCCACAGAAGATGAGTCTTTACGGCCTCCACGACATACAGAAATATTGATCCCTGTATCCCTATATATTAAACATCCTTTCTCAGTAGGTGATATAACTGTTTGCTGAGTGAATGCATGAATCTTGCATTTAATGTTTCAAGCATGTGCAAAACACTTTGCGTGACACCTGACACATAATAACTTTCAATAAGAGATTTTGCTTCTTAGCCTCTGTTAAGCTTTTTGGTCTCTATTGAGGTCGAAAACTTGAAACCTGGCAGAATAGTCTGCTAAGGCTCTGATCTCATCACAAGGCTCATGCTCAACACAGCAGAGATTTACAGACAGCAGCGTTCCGCGTTTGGTAGTACACTAGCCCATGCGATTATTTGGGGCCCTTTATTTGTTTTCGACTGCTCAAACAAAGGCTATTTCCTCCTTGTCTTGTATCTCCTTGTACCTAGCTTATATAGGCTCAGCAAGTGTGTACCTATATAAACACTGCTTCCACCAGCCAGAAAGCAGGAGTCCAACCAATTATCCTCACTCTGTATACCATCTAACTGCTCACACACCTTGAGAGGCAGGGAGGGAAGTCAGGATGAAACAGTAAGGAAGGGCTGGATTTGTCTTACTGTGTACGCAGGGCAGAGGGCCAGCATCAAGTGGCAGACAGAACAATGCCCCTCCCCATTTCAAAGATGCCCAAGTTCTAATCCCTGGAGCCAATGAATATGTTAAGTTACGTGGCAAAGGGGAATACAGATTGTAGATGAAATTAAGGTTGCAATAATATAAAATTAAGGATCGCTAATCAGCGGAACTTAAAATAGGAAGATGACCTTAGATTTCCCAGATGGGCCCCATGTAGTCACAAGCATCTTTAAAGTTGGAAGAGGGAGGCGGGAGAGGAGAGGCAGATGAAGACGCGACCACAAAAGAAAGGCACAGGGAGATGCAACACTGCTGGCTTTGAGGATGGGGCCATAGCCAAGGAATGTGGGGACCGTAAAGGTGGGGAAAAAGATTCTCCCTCAAGCCTCCAGAAGGAAACGCAGCCCTTCGGACACCCAAATTTTACCCCGGTGAGACCCATGTGGCTTCTATCCTACAGAACTGTAAGACAGTAAATGTATGATGTTTAGGTGCTAAACTTGTGGTAATTTGTTACAGTGCCGAGAGAAAACACATGGAGACAAGGCACATAACTCATTAGTCAATCTCCTGGTTTTCTGATTTGCAAGTATCCAACCAAAGTGTGGATCTGCTTTAAAATAATTAAGCCAGACTGTGGGGATTACAAAAACAAACAAACAAAAATTTATTATCATTATCACTTTAATCTTTGTTTTTATTATGATTTTTTGCTTTTCAGCTGTTCTTATTTCTACAACCAGATTCACGAATTTATTGAGACAGTATGGCCTACACAAGTCACCTGCCCAGATGGGCAGCATGCCTCTTGGATGAGGGCACTGGCTAGCCACGAGATCTGTCTACATTACACCTCTTTACTAGCTGTCCTATCCTGAGCCTGTTCACTCCTCTAAGCCCCGGCTTGCTTATCTGTAAAATGGAAATAATAATCATCCCAACAGATCCACGAGACTTAAGTGATGTGCCCGAGAACACAGAGTTGCATAGCAAAGACAGAAATATAATGCAGTCTCCCTTCCCCTGCTAACATTGCTTCTCCTACGATACCCAGCATCTATCAAAACCTTCTGTGACTCAGATTGGTGGGTTTCAGTCTGTATTGACTAAAACATCAAGGACAATCCTCTTAATTTAAACCCATTCTCATACAAGCCCCTACGAAGCTATTTGAATATAATTAAATACCATATATTGTCATACCAACGGAACTAAAATATACTGAGCCCAGGTTCAGTCCAAATCAAATGTTTAAACAGAGAATATTTATTTGGTAATCTTTATTCACTGATTAGTGATATTCAACTTATTTTTACCGATAGGCAGCTCATTAACAAATGAACAAAAACATAAAATCAGACTATGAAACCAAACTGACAAAAGGCCAGACTGGGTGGAGCACAGCTAGGCATGAAGGTTACAAAAAAATGAAGACCTGGCATTGCTCGCAGCAGGCTTAGCTGCCGCTTATCTTGGGACATGAATATTAGAACACTGCTAAGCAGTATCTCCTTTAGGGCCTGATTGGTAGGGACAATAGTTATTCAGAGGAAGATGCAATCCCAGGAGGCTGAGGTCAGGAAAGAGGCTTCAGGGGAGGCTTCAGACTCGAATAGAGGGGGTGACTGGTGGGGAGCAATGGTGATAATGACAGGGCTCTAATAGCAGACACTGATTTGAGTGACGAGTGCCAGACACAGTGCTTGGTGATTTATAGGGGTTGTCATCTAACCCTCGTGAAAACCCTCAGAGGTAGCAACAATTATAAACCACGTTTTACAGATGAAGGAAGAAGTTCAGGGAGGTTTGGGGCTTGGTCAAATCTCGCCCAGGTAGGAGTTGGCAGGGCTTGGACTTGGACCCCTCAGTCTGACCTTGAAAGCACTTAGATACTCCAGGCACCGGGAACAGCAGTGACTTTGAAGGACAAGCCTGTGGCAGAGACAGGGATCCTGAGACCTGAGGGTCTGGACAGTAAGTATGAAATGTGAGAGCTGACATGGCACCAGCAATGAGCCTAGCCATGCAGTCACAGCTACCGGCTGCAGGGACGTGAGGTGACTCTGCCAGACAAGGTGCCCTGGCCCTGGGGACAGATGGAGCACACACCACAGCATAGGTTGGACCTCATTTCAGTGCTCAGAGGAGCCAAGGTAGCTTTGCAAGGGAGCTTTGCAGCAGAGTGACATGTTGATCAGCTCCTGCTCTGCGGCAGGCGGCCCGACCCCTCACTCCCCGGACAGGTCTCAGACAGCCTCCTGAAACTGCCCTGGGGGCCCCAGAGGCCCTGAGGTCTCCACAGCTTGTCACTCAGCCACCGAATACACTTAGTCTAATTGGATATTATTCCTTCTTTATGAAGCCAAGCAGGTTGTTACCTAGTTCCCTGGGTAAGACATTTGCAGCTTCATTTTGCAATTACATCTCCCTGGTATTTGTCATGGCACAGAAGTGAAATCTCTGTGTCGCTAGTCCCCAACGTCATCTTTTCCTTCTGCTTAAAGCATAGGTGCTATGCAAAGTCTTTTTTAATCTCTAAGCACTTTTCCATCCTCTACAAAAAAAAAAAATTCCTGCGATATCTGACCAATTATTTTCTAACCCACATTAAAAATAAATGCCTTTTCCATTGCCATGTGGCAATTATTAGAACTGTTCACCATTGTCCTGGATCTTCTGTTCTTGGAAGCACACAGTAGGATTACATTTCCCTGTCCTTTCAAAGTTAGGCATGGCTGTGGATTTGTTTTGGCTAATGAACTATAGGTGGAAGTAATACTTCTGGTGAAAGCTTTTGAAGTCAGGCACTGATTTATCATATACCCTTCCCTCTGCTACAAAAAATGACAGAGGTGTGTGTAAGAGATAGTGCTTGTAAGATAGTGCTGAGGACAGCCTGATCCCTGAGTGACCCAGAGTCCTCCTCCTCCGTCTTCGGTCAGGCATCATGAGTGAGAAAAAACTCATTGTGTTAAGTCCCTGAGAACTGGGGATGCTTGTTACTGCAGCACAACCTCATGCATCCCGACTGGTAGAAGCCATTTTAACCATTTTGAGTCCCATCTTTGTGTTCCACCTCCTTGTCACTGAGTTGGCTGTCTTTTTTGGACCCCAACATTATGGGACTGCTCATGAGTAACCAATGGTGGGCTGGACAGGCCTCCTAGGTTGCAGTGTTGACCCTAAATCCTGCATCTCTTTTGATTTCTCTCTCTACTCAAGACTCCTTCTTTCTTGGACATAATTCAGATTCACAGAACAAGAAAATGGACCTCACTTTTCTCACCAGCTCATCTGGAAAGGATTACAGATGGACACCCTCCACCCACTCCACATTTCAGTTATGGAATACAAATCCAGGCGCAGCTGGCCTGTTATTCCTCCCAGGCATTCCTAGAACCCAACAGGAGCCACGGGTGTAGCAAAGAGGGGTTATTCCTCCGTTTCCCCTGGCACATCACCACGATGCCTAGGGCCCCAGTCCGTTTGGAATGCCTTAGTGAGTGTTGCCTCTGACTTACATCTTTTCCTACAAACCTAGATTGATCAACCTCTCCCTTCAGAGAAGAAATCAATCCACTCCTCCTCCATCTAGTGGGACTTCTTTCTGTAACAGTATCTGGAAGGAGAAAGCTGAAATGTCCTCAGCTGTACTGCTGCAGAGGCCAGGTGCTGCTCTCTGGAGTAAGGTTAATACCTCAGCCGGGCATCCTGCTGGGAAGGGCAGATCACAGCCCTATATTCCAAGCAGATGCTCACTTGCTGGCTATTCTTACGTATCTTTCCCAAACACCCCCCAAAAGGAGAATATAATCACATGTAGTTAGCATGATTACGTGCTAGGGACCTAACATGAATTATCTGTAATTTTCACAGCAAACTAAAAGCTCAGAGGGCTTTAATGGCAGTAAGTGGCAGAGTCTGGATTTGAACCAGGTTCTTCCAGTGCCAGGTTCATGTCCCTCCCATTCCACCAAACTTCCATTTGTCATGCCTTTGTGTCTATATGTGTATATGTGTATGCATCTGCATTGAATTATGATAAGTGGTGTGTCATGTGTGTGTGTGTGTGTGTGTGTATTGTGTCTTGCGTGTGTGTGTGTGTGTGTGTGTGTGTGTGTGTGTGTATCTTCTCCCTGTCAGGAAGATCTCTGCCAATCCTATCTGAACTGCAAAGCTTTGCTCCTATTTCCTTCATCAGCTGTTCCATGTTACCTATACTTACCCCAAACTCCTCCTTCTGGAACTTCTTTTCCACAGTGCTGGTGCTTTAGTTTGTTTGGGTTACTATAACAAAATGTCATAGACTGGGTGGCTTAAATAACAGGCATGTATTTCTCACAGTTCTAGAGGCTAGAAGTCCAAGATCAAGGTGGCAGCAAATTCAGTGCCTGGTGAGGGCCCTCTTCTTGGCTTGTAGGCAGCCACCTTCTCACTGTGTGCTCGCATGGCCTTTATTCGGGGAGTGCTCCTGGAGAGCTCCCTCTTTCTCTTCCTCTTCTTTTAAGGATGCTAATCATATAATGAAATCCCTTCCTCATGATGTCATCCTACCCTAATCACCTCCTAAAAGCCTCATTTCTGAATACCATCACACCGTGGGACTAAGGCTTCAACATGTAAATTCTGTGTGTGGGGTGGGGGAGAATACAAACATTCATCCCATAGCAGGCGTTAAAAGAATTAGTACTTCAAGTCTAGGCACACAGCCTTGCTGCCTCATTTTTGTAAGTTTCCAAGGCGCCACTCTCTGTGCTTTGTAACAGGTTTTGACAATGCAACAGCAGCAGAGGCGGTGGCAGAAGCTACCAACATCCACAGGTGCTTTCTAGATGCCAGGTACTTTATTAAGCAGCTCACATGTATGATCTCCTATCCGTGTGGCTCTCTCCTGCTCGCCAAACATGGCTCTCTCTGCTCAAATGTCACTTCACCAATGAAGCCTTCCCTGACAATCCCGACAAAGGCTGTGCTCACAGTAGGCCCACCATACATATCGGAAGAATGAATGAGTGAATGAAAAAATGAGTCAATGAATAAAGGAATGAATTTTAAAAAAAGCCCTTCAAAGCCATGTTTGTGGACTCCTTGTGATGTGTCAGTCTCACATGACCGCCATGAGAAGGCTCGACTGGTTCCATCACCACCTTTCTGAGAAGTAACACCCATCCCGGACCCACGGGAAATTGGCAGCACTGGGATTGAACCCATGGTCACCCATCTTCTTCCACTGAGCCGGGCCAGGGCCAGAATCAGAACCCATAATAAATTCCTTTTAGCCTTCTAGCCTCTCAGTAGGAATATCTGAAGTATCTTTAATCAAACTTTAGAGGCTCAAATTGCCCACAGTTCTAGAAATGCCTCCAGTTACTATGGATTTATCAGTGAAGAGAATAAAATAAAGAAAATTTGTTTCATAGTTAAAGCCAAGGCCACTTTATCCCAGATGTACTTAAATCACTTAGCTCTTAACAGAATCTTTAACTATAAATATACTAAATTTGGTAGTAGGATAGATTAACTACAAAAGGAAATTAACACTGCCTTAGAGAATGAAGATAACATATTAAACCACTGATAGGCTACTTTTGAGAATTATAACTGAGTAGACCTAACATTTTTAAATGGATATTAGAGATGATGAAATACTACTTGGCCACCCTCTGGAATGCAATTGAATTTACATTGATTAAGGAAGAGAGGAAAAATCTAGTATTATATGAGGCCTTACATTAAAAACTTAAAACAAGCTCCAAAATGACTCCTTAGAAAATAGGTTTTGGTGACTAAATGGTGTGTCATTAAGTCCTCCAGCAAGAAACTGCAGTATTTAGTTCCATTACGAACGAGTATGTACAGGATTTCATTTGTGGGTAAATTAACACTTGCCTTCCAAAGAGACCAGCAGCAACAACAAAAGTTTGCAAGTCTTTGCCATTAGCCCTGTTTGCATTCTCCAAAGCAAACTGACAGTCTCATGATGCAGTACATTGAAAATCCTCAGCGGTATCGACTGCCTGAAGCTGATGCTTCCCCGTTAAATACAGCACAGCTCAATTAACAGCTCTTCAATATACAATTTAATTTTTCTTTCATCTTGATCCACAGCCTGGCTCAAAATGAGGAATGCTAGAATAGATGTACTTTGAATATTGAAGCAAGTCTTTATAAATAAACCTATCACACTTGTAATGATTTCTGTCATAACATGACAAAATAGATGAAGCTCGGCGTCTGGCACTTCTGCTCACACGTCATTTTTCCAACATCACCAGAAACTACAATTTTTTTTTTTTTGGCTTTTCTCTAATACTTTTTTTCCAGTTATCTCTGAATAGCATTCTGCTGTTGGAGAAAACTTTATCCCTTTTTATTTTCTTCCCTATATGACAATTCTTCAGAAAGAATGAAGAAAATTACTATTCTGCTACTTACATGTAAGGTAAGAAATGTAACTTATAAATGAATTATGAAGGTCTTACCCTTGGAAAGACATACATATTTCATCATAAATGTGATCCATAACACTTACTCCACATACAGTATTTATGTTTATACATGATTATTCTAGGTTTTTTTAATCTCAGCAAACCCATACTTTCATAAGCAAATCCAACATTCTCCTTTAACCTGTAAGGCACAAAACAGAATGTACAAAAGGTACTCCCAATTGACCCTGCACAAATACTCTCTGCCTGGATGGAAGGTATTATATTTATAAAGAATGCTGTGAATCCAGTGATTCCTCAAAGGCATACAATGCAGTATTCAAATGGCTCCATGTGCTTGCTGTTGGTCAAAGAGGCAGATGTTTCGCTTTGGACCAAAGGCAATTTCCTCTGTTTAAACACATTCACAAAAACGAACTTACAAATGTTTAATGCCTCAGATAGAAGCAGGGTAGCAGTGACTTGGATTTCTCACACTTTTTTTTTTCGAGCTAGGTGAGGAAAGAAACAAGGCCCTCACACTGTAAATGAATAAAGTACCAGGGGAGAATGACTAAAACCCAGTCCGCTTCTGATGAAATCATCCCAGCGGTCTTTCTTAGGCTGTAAGGTTGGGTTCATTGCCAAGTTGAGATACTGGGTGACGTCACAGCCACATCATGATGACAAATAGACCTATTTTAATTTCCTGTTTTTATCCCAGGGTATTTGATCACATTATAAATGATAGCCTACTTTAAAAATTCAAAATACATTTCAGATTTTTCAACTCACCGAATATTTAGCATGAAATAGAAATTACATATAAATGTGTATGTATATATATATATATATATACATATATATATATATATATACACACATATATATATACACACACACACACACACAAACAAGTACAAACATTCAAAAACATTCAAACTACTCATATTTTAAACACCCTCCATCCAGTCTTACTCTTCTTTCCCCGATGCTGTACTGCTCCTTATATAATTCAGAGGGAACTAAACGAAAGCTGTGAGACTTTTTAATTGTCAGAGACAGAGCACTTAGAATTTATAGTAATTAACTAGTCATTATTTCAAATAAGAACATTAATTGGTATGTTTGGGAAATCTGCAGCATTGCAAAATTTTAAATAAACATTACAAAGATATCATTTACAACTAATCTATATTTACCACTGAAGTTGGCTTCAAACTATATTTCTTTCTATTATGCTTTTATTGGCTACAGCACACAGCAAATGGGGTATGTTATGTACAGCTTCCTAAACACCTAAATTTTTAAAACCCAATTACATAAATTAATTAGGAATGAATGCATATATTTATGCCTTTGTCTGCAACTGGAACATATTAAACATGACAAAATTAATAAGTAGACCCTAAAAGAAAAAATAGTGCCACGTTTTATTTTCCATAACAGATTTTTATGAGATTTAATTTGACTTATCGAGTCCTAAGGGTCATGATTCTTAATAAATATGCGATTTCTTGCCATTTCATATATATGTAAGGGTATGTTTTTATGGTTCCTAAAGGACCAAGGATGTATAAATTCCAGAGCATTTATTTCCAGAACCAGAGACAGAAGGGCAGAAAGTGACTCGAATGTTCTTTCTATTTTGCTTATCTCCACATTGTTATCAAAGATGACTTTTTGGTAATTAGAGCAATACACACACAAAATTAAGTGATTCGCTATCACATAGCCTATCATAGGAGACATCCATTAAAACATGCTTAGGCTTAGCTCTAAGGAGGAATAAATATTGATATATGATGAAGCCAGTCAGAAGTACATGGCTAGAAACAGATACAATATAATTTTTAAATGCAAAAACCAGACTCCAAAAATGCCTTCCTAATATATTTAAAATAACTCAAATAATTTAACAGCACTGTTACTCAGAATGATATTTTCCTGCATGGAAAATGCTGAACAGAAATAGTCTGTTCTTTTTTTTTTAAAATAAAAGATAAAAGGAAAGAGATCTGGAATGAAGATAATCTCGTCCCTTGCCCTCCCTCCTTGCATATTCCTCAGAGTCTCACTCCCGTGTGCCTGCAAGCTTTCCAGGTTGAAAAACGCTCCTGGCAGTGGCATGAGTCTGAGCACACGTTTTGTGACCTGGGTTTAGATTCTCGATTAGAGGAAACGCGGTCATGCTGTGAAACCAAAGCCTGGTTCAGATCCTACACCACTCCAGCGTGCCAAAGGATGCCCCTGCAACTGGAGTAAAAGGGAGCCCCTTACCGAATCAATAAGAATGCAGAGGTCCTGGAATCAACACAGGAGGTGACACACAGTCTATCTTAAACAAAAGGGCCTGACTTCATCTTTAGGATGCAGATTTTCTCCTAGAACCTGTGGAATGTGAGACAGTAGAAAGGGGAGGGAGCTTGTAGCCTTGTTCACACCCTCTGCCAAGCCTCAGACGCCACTGCTCCATGTGACTTCTCCACAGGTGCCTCCAGCTCAACAGGACCCAAACTGATGCATTTCCCTTCTCCTCCCTTCCTCACCTTCCTCCTCCTCCTGTGCCCCCTACTTCAATAAAAGGCACAGCAACCTAAGAATCACCTGGAAGCATCCTAGATCTCTTCCCTTCCCTCTTCTGCCATCCCACAGCCCACCTATCTCAAAGTCATCCTTTCCTTTCTATCCTCAATCCCCTTGCCTCCCACAAGCCTTCAAATGTTTCTTGCTAGATAACTGCAAAGGACTCCTGTATCAAACTTCAACAGGCCAGGTTCCAAATACTGCCAGAATCAACCCCCTAAATGCTCACTAGGGAGAGGAAAGACATTGCTTAATTAATAACCATCCTCCCCCTTGCCCTCATGATGAAACCCAAATGCCCTGGGCAAGGTTATAAGGCTCTCTGTGATACACCCCCACCTTCCTACCTACCTTCATCTCTCATCACACTTTCATTCTCTCCCTACACTCCATCTGTTCTGAAGACCCACGGTCTTCCCAGATGTGCTTTTGCTCCCTTCATTTCCCAGACCTTTGCCCAAGGGACACTCCCTGACTACAACGTCCTTCTTTGCTTTGCTTTGCTTTGCTAACTCCTAGTAATTCTTCAAAATTCAGCCAAAACTTACCTCTTCCACCTAGTCTTTTCTGACTCCCTCTGCCACTGACCAATTGGATTAAACATCGTGGTGGTTTTCAAATAGGTCTAATTCTTTGACAATCCTCCTCTCAAGAGGTGGAGCCATATTCCCATTCCCTTCAGTGTGGACTGAACTAGGTGATTTACTCCTAATGATCTGAATGTGGCAGAAGTGAAAGCAGGTGACTTCTGAGACTGGGGTGTAAATAATACTGTGGCTTCCACCTTGCTCTCTCACTCTTGGAACAATTACTCCGGAAAAATCCAGCTGACATGTTGTACAGACTATCTAATAGCCCTATGTAGAGGTCCACGTGGGAAGGAACTCAGGCCTCTAGCCAATAGCCATATAGTTGTGCCATCCTGGAGACGAATCCTACAGCTCTAGTCAAGTCTTCAGATGACATCTCAATCGCAACCTCACAAGACAGCTCATACCAAAACCACCTAGAAAAAGCCACCCCACAATTCCTGACCCACAGAAACTCTGTGAGATAATAAAAGGTATCTTTTGGGATAATTTGTTATACAGTAATAGGTAACTAATACTGGTACCTTCCTCTGTGCTTCCACAAGACCCCATACTTCCCTCTGTAGCTCTAGTACCCAGCACGGTACCTGGAAATTCTTGGCACCCAATACCAACAATTAGGGATACATGGTGGATGGCTGAAAAAACAAATTTATGAACAAATGAACCAAGAACATGAGAACTATAGATAACATATAGAAAATATTCTAGCACCAGTTATACGAATGCTATGGTATGATGTTATGGGTAGGTGATCATTTATAATCTATATTGATTCACGCTAGAAAGAAGAACAGAGGCACTGTCATATGTCCACGATTATATTTCAAGAGGCCAGAGCACACATCATGCTGGAGATCATTGCTCTGGCACTCCAGAAAACACATATATTCTTTTTTTGTTGTTTTCAATAACATTACCTCTTTACTGAGACATAAAGACTATGGACGTTCAGAACACAGAGAGGTTATTCTCAGTATGGGGATGGAAGATGGGGTGATGAAAGACTCTGTGGAACAGCTGAGCCTCAAAGGATACCAATGAAAAGAGATGGGAAGGTGGGCAGATAAACAGGAAAAATTACACGGAACAACAGGCTAGGCTGGGAAAACTCCATTCTTCCATCCTTCCATCCATCCATTGGATTGCTGGTATTTCAAATTTCACCACTGCATGAGTGTATCAATAGATGATTAGGGGAAGAAGAGAAGAGATTAAGTGAAATATTTTTAGAGTCTAAAACACCCTAAGGAGTTTGGAATTTTTATACTATAAAATGAGGAACCACCATGGAGTTTTAAAGAGCCTTCCCAAGGAAGATTTATCTAGCACTGTGGATCTGAGTGTTACAAGCATACAAGCATGGATCCAGTAAGGAGGCTGCGGCAAAATTAGACAGAATATTAGAGAAAATGAGGTAATGCAACTGGACAACTGACTGCATGCTAAGGTCAAAGTAGAGAGGGCTGGAGAAGAGGACTCTGAAGTTTTGAGTCTGTCCAGGAACCATGTCAAAAGTGATCCCGGACCAAGTTTTCGGCCAGATTGCTAGACCAGGATGGCTAGCAAAAGTTTAGGAAATGAAAGAGAAGGTCAAGAGTGAAGAATTGAGTGAGGAAAAGGAGAAAGAATAAATTGAAGAAAAAAGAAACCTGAAGAATACATGGAAAAGAATACCCATTGAATGGAGTGGAGAGGATATACAGATAAACTTAATAGTGATTCAGAAATAATTCCACATGCATACATAGCCTGGCACACATGGCTAGACTGGGATCCTGTTCCAAAAGAAACCAAATTGTGTTAGAAAAATATTAATACCTACTTCTCTCTTGCATTTTTGTCAACCTGCTATTAATGTATAAGAGTGTTCTGGCCTTACCAAATATTTGTCATTTTATCTCTTAGCTATTAACACTTCGATCTTTAGAATAATCCAGCTCAGATCACTAGTATGTTCTCATACTTTCAATATTCTTGTAAATTTACATTTACTTTGCAACCTCAGCCTTTTCCATGTTCCCCATATAATGATGCTATGATATAATCTTCCTTCTCAAAAAATAATTGTTTTAACAAAGAAACATTTTGGTTCTTAGTTGAAATCCCTTCCCTACTTCAGTGGTTGTAGAAGAAAGAAAAGATACTGCCAAATTGGTGGATACATTTTAATACCTTATGATAAAAACATTTTATTTTGGTGTTTCATTCCTTATTTGGATACAGTCCTCTCTATGCAAGGGAGGTTAACAGGGGCATAATTAAAAACTAGAAACTATCATACTGTTTTCAGCCCAATTTTCCCTCTAACTGCTTCAGTGAGAGTACAGTATTACTGTCTCTATTTGGAAGGCAGAAGTAAATGTTTGCCTCTTACTCGTAAGCTTTTCTTCTGTTTGCAGTCTGCTATATACTCAGCCACTCACAAATAAAATCAGAATGAATTTTAATAGCCTGAAATGATTTTGAGAGTGATGCCTGTTTTCCCCTCCAGCAGGACAGATGAGGAATGAGCACAAGCAAAGTGCCCCAACTTAAAGGGGCAGACCCTCGATGATGATGCTTTAGGTAAACAGACAGACTCACCTTGAGCAAAGACCACCACACATTAAAATTAATCCAGCCCTTACAGATAACAAAGCTCGCCTCTGGCTTTGAACATTCAAGTCCAATCTCCCAATCCTTGGATTAACTATGAAAAAACATCAAGTGAGGGCGAACCTCCCGCAGCCACACGAGAAACCAAGCTCCTCGGAATGTGAGTACAGCATTAAAAATGGCAGTAATAACAAATTAGTAATCTACGATATAATGGACACTCTCCTAAGCGCTACGGCAATACCACCTCGAGCCCTCACGACAGCCTCTTTTACACAGGGGGAAACTGAGGCTCAGAGAGGTCAAGTTCCCTGACCAAACCTTTGTTTTTATTCCTTTGCTTTCTCTTTCTCTCTTTCTTTTTCTTCCTCTCTCTTTCTTTCTCGGTATTCGTTTGAGCATAAATGCTGCAACCTATACAGAAAGTCACTTTAAAGGTGTGTCAGCCAAGTGAAAGGAATGAAATCAAACTCAGCTAACTTTAGCACTGAGTCACGTGAAACAGGAGAAACTCAGAAGGCTGGAGAGGAATTTTTTAAATGCCTACTACGTGTAAAGGAAGAACAGTCAGGAGCCAAGCCAGTGAGCAGCAAATACTGCTATCCATCTTTCTAGTTCTACCACTGACTCAATGTCTAGCCTTAGAAGTCTCTTGGTGACAATAAATTAAAAGAAGAGATACTAAGTAATGCATTATGTATGTATGTCCTTCCTTGCCATCCCAACAGGCTTAAAAAATAGGTTATATGTTGGCTACCGTGTTATTGGTGACTTTTGAAGCCAGTGCCTTTGTAGGTCTATAAACAGTATTTTTTCCTACTAGGAAATGGCACTTCCTGTATCTATTAGTGTTTTTTTCCCTCATGCCATTGATGATTCCATCCAACAGGCTGCTTAATCTGTCAATGAGTCATTTATACTTAATATCTACATATACAAATGCCATCAGCTGCTTGATTTGATCAAGAGAGAAGAGAGATCTTTAGGTCTGGAAATCGAGCCCTAAGCAAGACACCCCTAGATGGAACTTGGGGGTGGAGGGGGAGGGGCAGGAGTAGATGGCCGGTGTACGTAACTTAGACATCTGAACAAAAGATCACCTCATCAGACTAAAAATATCAGGTGAGTGGCACTAGGAGACTCAGAACCTGCATCTTTCCTGCCTCTATGAACTAAGGACATGCCCTAAGATAGCAACTGGTAGAGGACAGAAAAGGAGAACCCATGTGAAGACTGGGTTCGTTTTCCAAGGGTCACAACAAAAACCCCTGGGTGAGGCAATATCATGGAGGAATATTAACTGGCCCTTGGGTAAGAAATATTTATATGGCTTCAGTGATGTACATATTTATTGCTTCTCTTCTTTTAGAATCAATCCATAGAATATGCACAGGAGGTTTCATTATGGTTATAGAATGAGATGTATTTGTTATTAACCATGACAAAGTAGAGATCTAAGTAGCAAAATTTAAGGGTGAAGGGAAAAGAAGAGGTGGAAGGACTGGCAAGGGCACCAACAGCCTCATCCAACAAGGAGGAGGGGTGAGGGCACTGTCCAGAGTAGAAAACAAAAATACACAGACACACAGACACACACACACACACACACGTGTGTATGTATAAGATAAAAAATGTACAAAATATACAATATAAATATATAGATACACAAAACGAACTAGAGAAAATAATGGGAGAAGGGAAATATAACTGTGGAAGGTAGTATAAATTGAACTAAATCCACATCTATAACAGCAAAACCCATTCGCAAGTTCCTGAAATTGTTATATCAAAAAAGGGCAGCTTAAGCATACCATTGAGATACAGGAGGCAGCCACCAAAAGCATCAAAAACAGCAGTTGCTGAAAGTGGTTGCCTTTGTCCAGCCCTACAGACCAAAAAAGCATCAGGCGCAGAACCCGTCCTCAGTCAATATTTGCCAAACGAATGAGCGACCAGACAAAAGTGGAGGGTGAGAGTCTGGTAGGGTAAGAGGCTACCGTTTGCTGTTATGAGTCCTTCAGAACAATTTGATTTTTTCCCCTAATGATTGCAGATATGACCTTTACCTTTTTGTGTGTGGAGAGCTGGGGAAGGATTTGAGGAGGAGGCGATATTTTCATCCCTTTGATAAGAATCTGGTTCTGCGAGGGTAGTTTTCTTTGAATGGTGAGAATTCCTGGCAATTAGTCTAGAAGTGGATTACCCCCGGGGTTAGCCTGGACTGAGACCCCCACGAGCACCTGCCCAGAAGGAGAGGGGGCCTCAGAACGGAGGCCTGGAGTGTGAGCACCTGCAGAGATCGGAAGATTAGCAAGCACTGCTGCGAGGAGACTGTGGTTAATAAACTAGTTTTAGGCAAAGGAGTGATAATTGCCTTCTGTTCTGCAATTACTACAAATTTACTGTAAAAAGAACAGGAAAGGGGAGAAAGTTAAGAAAAGAAGAATCACTGGTATGGCGAAAGAGGAGGAATCTACGACATTATCAATTTGCTATGTTTAGTTAAAATATACAGGTTCTGTTTTCAAATTCTGCTTCTGCCAGGGACTCGGCAGTGTTGCCTTGGGCAAGTGGCTTATCTCATCTCACTGTCTTTTCTCTTATTTGTTAAATGGGGACAGTGACATCCATCTCCTAGTGTTCCTAGAGGATTAAATTAGATAACTCCTATAAACATTTGGCATATGATAGAGACTTAAAATTTCCCTTCTCTCCCTCTCTCCGTGGATGAATGCCAGAACACAGTTTTCCACCACAGAACAAACTTCCTAAAAGGATGGGACTAATGTTTCATAGTAACATTTATTAAGCTCAGATTCAAGTTAACTTCAAAGAACATGAAAAGTATTTGTTAAATCCCAAAGATATTTTGATGTAAAATCTAAAAAAAAAAAAAATCACAAAATGCAAAGCTCAATAAAACTGCGTCACATATATTATCCTTGTGAAGGAAGGATGAATTTAATCACTGTTGTGGTACCTGCCCCATGGGGTGTTTATGTTGTAGCTGGAACCTCAGTCTCCTTTCTGCGAGCAGGAGATGACATGTCGGATCACAGAGGCACTAGGAATGGTGACTAATAGAGGTCGATGGTAAGATGTCTGGGACGGGGCTGGTCCTCAAGTTGCACTCACTGCTATCACATGCTATGCACTATTACCTTTTCCTTGTGCTCAAAATGATATATTACTCAAGTAGTTTTCTCTTCCATGTGAGAAGGATTCGCTAGGATAACAAGGAGATCAGTATCATGTTTTGCCTTCACTTAAAATGTTCAACCCAGGCAGCAGTCAGTGGGGGTGATGAAATTGCCTCCTGGATCCTACCATGACTTTTGTCCAAAATGATCAGAGAGTACATTAAATCATTAGAAGAAACTTTGCTGCCTGCTGATTTTACAATGCAGGCAATGAAATTCATTGCAGAAGCAAAATAGGGCCAATAATATAATTACAGCGCTCTGCCTATGCAGTCAGAGCTAATGCTATTATTTGACATCGCAAGGCTGTGTTTTTTCCCCAGAGCCTCAGTGGAGACAAGGTTCGCCCTAATTGGTTCCAAAGCACAACCTCTCCACCACCATCTTTCCTCAGGACCAGTAATGTTAATTTCCACACGACTGTAAATAGTATTTGCAAACAATACAAACATGGTAATAAGAGGCTAGGTGGGTAATTAATGTGGTTACAAAGTAGCTTATTTGCATTTTTATTTAAAAACAGCCTTCTTTAAAAAGCAGCTCAGATTTCTCTTTGCAAAAGGAGCCTTGGTTAAAGACTACAGCAGTAATTACTCTCTTTAGGGGTTCTTTTATATGTCCTTCAGGGAATTAGAGTGAAAAGATAAGCAGAATTATAAAGGAAATCATGTAAAATATGAAATGTACTATAAATACTTAGTAGTGTATTTACCATAAGCTAGGCCTACCTTTTTCATTAATGAAATATTTTAACTAGCTTACAATACATTCAAATTAATTGTAGATATGGCTAAAGGGTACAATCATCTAGTTAAACTTTTTTTTTGGAAAGGTATCACATTATAAGATTTTCTATGCACTCACAGTAAACTCCTCATGATCATCGCCTGCCAAAAAGCGCCCTCAATAAAACAAAGGGGGTCCTCTGAGACAAGGCACAGGTCCGTGTTCCCCTCTAACAAAACAAAACCAGAACGTCAGAACAATAATTTCACCTTTTCTTACCTTACGTCTTTCATTCCTGGGCTCGAGAAATAGGGAGTGAGGAAACAAATTCAAAAGCTAATTTGGAGTGGGATTCACTCTTTCTCATTTCTTGCCCAACTGTTACATGTGGAAATTCCTAGAAGGTGGCCAGTGTCAGGACCATTCAGCAGCTGAGGGACCTGAATTTATTCAGAGGCCATTTAATCATCACCTACTAGCCAGCAGGAGGTGAGCCAGGAGTCGGGTCACAGAGATGAAAAGTCGCATCTCCATCCCTCAAGGAGCTCGTGGTCTGAGTGATCAAGGTGTCACATAGAGGCCCCCCCACCTCCCCTGCCACCGTCTGGTTTAATGAAGGATCGGATTCAGGTCAGTCTGCGGGTACCGCGAAAAGTCTCACATGGGGCCTAACGCTCAAGGAGGAGAAAGAGACTAAAGGTCGGAACAATGGGTGGGCGGGACTCTGCAGGAGGAACTGCCAGCATATACCGAGCAAGGTACCATGCCACGGAACAGCTTTCTAGAGAACCGCGTGGGGGTTCTTGTAGAAGGCAGAACAGAAGCCGTTAGCGCAGATGTCGGCCGGGTGATAACTCCATGCACTGATTCTTTCAACAACTCTTTCTGAAGGGCCTACTATGGGCAAAATTGTGTTCTACATCAGAACTCACATACTGTTGCGGGGAGGCAGTCAAGAAGCAATAAATATAACACATGAGAAAATTAAATAAAATGTCAGCACATTGTAAATGCTAAGAATAAAAGAAAGAGAAGAGGAGTTTAAAAGAATCAGGAGTGAGGGTTAAAGCAGGCAGGAGTAACACTCAAAGGAGTAGGGAATGTGGGGTGGCGAGTACCTGGTCTGTCTATAAAAATGCAGCTGCTACTCAGTCCCTGCTAATTATTGCCAAGTCTTCCAATAAAGAGAAGCTAGAAATTTGGGTTCTTGAGCAAAATCTTATTTTTTTTTACTTAAAAAGCAAACACATCGCCCGTTAAGCAGCTATAAGACCAATGTAGCAAAGCCCCCTGACTTGAAAGGGGCATGATACTGTTTTAAAAAAATAAATTCGGTCTTTCAAAAGTATGTCTTTACACTCATTCACTTAGCCCTCTAAAAATGACAACGAAATTATTTTTAGATAACACTGCTTCTCTTCATTTAAGCATCTGTATTCATGCAAATTCCATACGATGTTGACACTTTGCCACTCTCACCCTCTAAACATCCAAAACATATTTTTCATAGGCTGTATGACGGTGCTGCAGCTGTATAAGACCAGACCGAAATAAGACCAGCTCTACTTGGTATTGTCTTGAAAATCTCCGCCTGGCAAAATTTATTTATACTTGAGATAGACTTCAGAGGCTGTAATGATGTTTTAAATATGATTTCAAAATACTTGAGAAAAGCAGAAAAGCAATGAAGTGGAAGGGAAGGATAATAAGTTTATGACATTCAAGTAAATATATCCAGAAAACTAGGTCAAAAGAACTGCAATCTTTTCTGTTAAAATATGCAAACGACAGTATGAAAAATGGTTTGTGATTTTAAAGAAATATAGCACTACAAATGTCAGCGTGAGGGAACTCAATAACACTTAATGAAACTTTGGATTTCAAATTAATTACTGATTGACTAAGGCATCTAGAGGGAAAACAGCCTCGATTAGGGAAGGCTGAGATTGACCATAAATCTGGATGCCTCTTTCGAGGACTCTGAGCTAGAATTTCCTACTTGTGCCATTCGTCCTAGGTTAATGAGGTGACTGGTCACTGCAAAGACCACTAGCTCAATTCTCAGAAAAAAGACTGGTCAATATTTTTCTTACTCTTTCAGATGAACCTTTCTTTTCTTTTCTTTTCTTTTTCTTCTTCTTTTTTTTTTTTTTGACTTGTATATTTGTGGTTTTAACTGCTTTTAGGCACTTAAAAGGTTAAACAAATCTGTGAAGTATTATTTCACTGAAAGATAAATGGTATCTATATTAAGAAAACCATCTTTAGTAGACTGTATTTGTTCACAATTATTGTTCCCTCCTTGCCTTTGCCATGCTTTCCTGTAGGTGGAACATACTCTCCTGCCTCACTGATGCTGGTCTTGACCATGAGACATGGCAGACATGAGGTACATCAATGTCTGAACAGAAGTCCCTTGACAAGAAACAGCCCAGGGAAGCCCAAGAAAGCCCAGCTAAGACAGCAGAATCACAGCCAACCTCCAGCCCTCATGAGTCATGAGCAAAGAAATACACATTTGTTTTCGTAAGCCGTTGAGAGTGTGGGGCTGCTTGTTACTCCAGCAAAAGCTAACGAATACACTACCCTTGCCAGTTAATTAGGAAGATTTTCACCGCAGAATTTAAGTCATGGCTGTGTTTTTTACATAAGTTACATAATTCAAAACATTCAACTGTAACAGCACTATCTCTGTAATAAACAAATTCTCAAAGAATGAATAAAAGTTTTTTAAATAGTTACTGTCACAAAATGGATAAGAAAAAGAATATATTAACCATTATCTATAATAAGAGCTTCAAAATAATGAATGGTCACCAGTCAGAAAACAACGTTAATAATAAGAAACCAATAACATTATGAAGTGATTGTTGTGTGTCAGGCACTGACACATGATATATACACTCACATATTTCCTCACAAAAATTTGGAATATGGGGCCTATTTGTATCCATCTTTATATATGAAGAAAAAAAACTAAAACAGAGGTTTATTTATTTGCCCAAAAAATAAATGCATAGCCTCGTCTCTGTTATCCCCCAAATAATTTCTGAGTCATTCCTTATCAAATTTTAATATTTGGTGTCATACATTCAATATAACCAAAAAAAGATTAATTAAAAAAATCTCCAGGCACAAGCATTCCACCACTCCTCAGGAAAGTTACTACTAGGATCAAATATCCTATAAAAACTGAGAAGCACTCCAATAATTATTTCAATCCATTTTTCCATACTGCTGTGCCATACGTTCCACTTGGTAACACTCCCAAATGCTGTTCTCAAATTCCACCTTAACTGAGAATCCCTTCCAAGAATCAAGAACCTGCCTTGCTATAAATCCCCACCCAACACCTTCCCCATGTGAGAAATTTATGTCCATTCCACCAAACTGCTGCTATAAAACAGCAATCACGTACAGGAAAAAGAGAGAGACTAAAACTCATATAATGGAATTAATATATTCATACGAGATATTATATATAATATGTACAAAACAGGTACCCAAGTTTTTTCAAATAAGGACTTCTAAAATGTTGGGACCATACTGATATGTTTTTGGAGCATTTTGTTGAAAGCGCAAATGAACATATTAGAAACTCATTATCATGCTATTTTCAATTGGCAGGAGTATGTTTTTCTACCCTCTTTACCTGTGATCAGAGAAGATCAACAGTCTAGTTAATTCAACTCAACATCAATGGTCCAAGGGGTAAGGTGGGCTGTGTTCTAGCTTGCAATCTATTCACCAGGCTGTGTGCCCAGCTGGTGAGAACCTGTAGGCCACAAGAGAGGAGGGGCACCTTTCCCTAATTCTCGCCAAGGTGCCATGTGACTCGTGCCCCTAGACTATAATGGGTGACAATCCAGTAGTCTGGCAGCCCCACACTGCCTGACAGAGTCCTCATCACTGAGGCTGGGAAGGGAGCACATAAAATAGATTTTATTCCATAGTTTTAACTTTAAAAGGGAGTAAAAAATGAAACATGTAACCTTAAAGCTTGTTTTTATCTTAATGTTTAGACATTTAAGACCAAAGTCTCCAGACTCAAGTCAAGGCCCTTGAGGAAGCCATGTAGTTATCAGATTTCTGATGGCCTGCGTTCCAAATAAATACCAACAAGTGGGATCTGGGGGGACAGAGTACTGGGAACTAAAGTATACTGAACCTGAGACATGGAGGGCACTCTGTCTAGAACTCCTCATTCATTAGCACAGTCACTTCACAACCCTTTGCTGTGGCATCTCAGAGACTAATTAACTGACCCGGGTTGGATATCCACTTAGAAACAGAGCTGGGATTCAAACCAGGTGGTTTTGACTCCAGGAACCAACACGCTTTCCACCTATAGTACCAGTGTGACTATAGGCAGCCCCTGAAAGGAGGCAGGACCTGAGCCAAACTACTCTTAATGGGGCCCAACTCCTCCATTTTTTCCTCCCAGCCTGTTTGTACAACAGAATTGACTGGAATGGTATGAGCTGCAGCTAGCGTGAGGTGAGAGTAAGGGTATCCAATAGGCATAGCCAAAGAGTCACCAGGTGTATCAGATAGGACGGATTTGGTTGCAAGTGACAAAAACCCAGCCGATATTATCTCACGCACAAAGCGGGGTTTATCAGCTCTGTAATACGACAAGCACGGGGTGAAGCTGGCCAAAGGAATTCTTTTGCTCTCTCTCATTTCAGCTTGTCTTCACCTTTCTTATTATGTCTTTTGGTAGCAGGAAACATGTCTGCTAGCAGCCTACACAACCATCATTCTAGCTCTCAGTCCCACAGACAAGAGAGCATCTTCTCCACTGACTAGTTTGCCTTTAAGCCAAGTTGCCCATCTTGAGCCAACTACTTCTGCTAGGGTGCGATGGACCATCACTGGCCCAAACTAGTTCATGCAAATTACTACTGACCCCTTTCACTCCCACAGTCCCCAGAATGGAGGTGTTAATAGAGATGGGAAGAGGTGCTGCACAAGACAAGAGCCACAGTGGGGAAGGTACGGGTGGAAAGGAAGCTCCTTAAAAAAAAGTAAGAGGGGTTTAGTTTCTATTATTATGTCAGCCACTGGCTGTTCACTAACTCCTTGAGCCCTTTTTTTTTCTCAAAAACTATATTTCAAGGCTATTGTCCCAATTTTATATACCCTGTGTATGGCTCTGCTTATAACTCTCTTCACTTGGCCCTGAAGATGAATAAATGAGCCACCACTCCTGCAAAGACACACAGCCTTTCACACCCCTCATGAACCTGCACCAATAAAGAAGAGGTTGGAGACAGGGGTAACTACTAGGTTACGTCATCGGAACAGCCAAAGTGTCTAAGACTGCCAATAAGCAGTAGTGAAGAGCAAATTCGTGAGGGCTAGGCCACCACAGGCACAGGTTCCTGGGAGGCCACAACTGCAAAGGGTTTTAAACATAAAATCAGTGGCTGTTAGAGTATCATGTGATCATGGACAAGAAACCTAATGACTTTGCCTATTAACCTGTCACAATTTGCCTCTGGAACCTACCTATTCCTAGTCCTAAGAACTCAAGCTTCCTCCTGTTTCTGGCTCGGCTCAGCCCCAAACCCACCTACTGGACTCCATCCTACAGATGAACTGCTTCCTCCAAGCCATAGCTTGGATCAAATACCAGCGTAAAGGAACATCAGGAACTCTGGTATTGACTCACCTACACCTGCCTCTCCAAATTCTCCCTGCCCCCTCGCCCTGCTCTCCTTCTCTGATGCTCCCCCTTCTCCTCACTCCTCTTCAATAGTTTTAGCAGACTCTAACCTAACATTTATGGTTAGCCAAGCATGGAATCAGAACAGAAGATGTACCTTACTTCATCATATGCAGGTACCACTTTCTCCAGTGGAAATCATTTCAGCATGTCCTTCCAACCCCCCATGCCCATTAGGGATCTTCACATCCATAGATCTATTGATACTGTTATATAAGCCAATGACTTTTCTGCCTGGATCATGTCATAATGGCCCAGAGTTTAGTGCCCACTCCTTAAAGTATAATTTGTTGTTTAAATTTTCTAAATAAAACTCCTACTATTCTGGGATTTTTCACCTATGACCCTCTTTCTTCAATTTGTAGCCTTATGACTTTATATTTCCCATCTGAGGCAAGTGAACTACTCTTCCATGTTCAAATGAAAGCTCTTCTCACCACTTTGATCATTCTAACTGTATTGATTTAATATTCATTGACAACTACTAAATTCCACGGAAAATAGCTAGTCGGAAAACCATAGGAAGTACGTTTTAATCAACTGAATAAGAGACTAAACACTCCCAAGTTCTCTTAACCCTGGCGAGGAATTACAATGAATGAGGAGATGTTATATTAATTAAATTCTTGGAATGTATCCATAATGCTTAATGGAAATGGAAGCCTTAGGAGGTCTTAAATGCCTGGGAAAACACCCACCATGTCATTTAAATCTCTAAAACCCACCCACATCTACCAAGAAATCTCTTTAATCCAATCACTTACGTTCATATAAAAATAAAGACTTAAGAGGAAAAAATGGAATAAGAAGGGAAATAACAAAATTTATCTAGCTTCCATATGTCATTCATTTTCTGATTTGGTTCTGCAGGCTTTATTATGGTTATTTAGGGTTTCTTGCAACCTCCAAGCAGAAAGCTAATTGAGACTGGAGAATTCAAGTTCATTCATTCATCCACTCATTCACTCAACAAATAGAAAGAAAGAACTTAAATGTACTCATTCATTGAGTACTCATGTGACAGGTCCTATGCTTAGAGGCTTTATCTGTTTTTATTACCATTACACAACAATCATGTGGACAATGTTATCCATATGCCTCACACTACACCAAATACCAGATGTTCGAATATCAATGCAAGAAATCATATGATATGCATAATTTTTATTCTCTTTAATTTATACACGTGGAAGCTGACACTCAGGGAAATTAGGTTTCTTGTCCATGATCACATGATACTCTAATAGCCACTGATTTTATGTTTAAAACTACTATTCGCTTGTTTGTTTGTTTTAAGATTTCCAAAGTCACAAAGATCTTAAGGTGGAAAACAAGCATTGCAAACAAGTTTCCATCATTTAGGAGGAGAAAAGGCAAAACATACTCGTGGATTCATAAAATGTACAACATGCTTACTGATGTATGGCCTGTAGAACTGGTGACATAATCTTCCTGTTTCGTTCAACCAAAGAATACTGTGTTTGCATCTAGGCAATATATTTAAAAAGGATGGAGTAAAATGGAAAGGGTCATGCCGGATAATGATCACATAATGCTCCGGTCCCTGGGTTGTGCAGCCTGGAGAAAATGCAGACAGGTGCTTCTCCATGGCCTCCTTGCATGTTAAAAAGTATGATGAACTGTCCTCCATCTTTACAGCAAGAAACAGATAGAAGTTCTAGGACACAAATAGCCATATCAAGAAACACTAATTCTAACAGCCATAGAAACAAATATCTAGTTAACCTCGTTATTTAAAAAAGCTTTCTAACACAAAGAATATTAAGTAGTTCCAAAATTTCCAAATACAATTTCTGAGGTTCTTCCTTGGGGGGAAAAAAAAACATGAAAATCTGAAAATTTCACAGAACACTTGGCTTGTATGGGTCACACAAAATTTCTATGGAAGGGGGCGGAATTCCTTTCTCCTTTAAAACTGGGTGAAAAAGTAATTGTCTTCTAATGTGATCTCAGTCATTCTTACTCTGCTTAAATCAAGGTAAAGGGAAGGACAAAAGATGACATCTCGAGACTAGGAAAAAAGATCCTGTGCCATATTCTTCTTTGGCAGGTCAAGGCACCAATTTCTATGATGCCATTCCTCATCTCTAGGAAACTACTCTGCAACACCCCAACAACTGAGTTCTCTGGTACAGGATCTTCTTCTTTGTGTCTGCCCAGCACTTCTTGCAATGACTAGCATAACTCAGCCACGTGCTAAGGTAGGACAGGCAGGCGAGTGAAAATTTTGCTACGAACTTGCCTAGAGGTTTTACCTGTAGTAATAGCCCTGCTCAAGAAGTAACTGAAGAATAAAAACTTAGGCAAAAGATGTGTTTTTGTTGGGAGATAGGGCAGGTTCTGTATCTAGGATGTGATAGTGGTTACACAAATCCACATATGTGAGAACATTTCATAGAATACACACATCCACACACAAACAAATACATGTGAAAACTGGTAATATGAATAAAATACATGTGAAAACTGGTAATATGAATAAAACTCGAAATATGAATAAAATTTGTAATTTAGATTAACAGTATTGTAACGATGTCAATTTTCTAGATTTGGTCATTGTACTAGGCTTACATAAGATGTTATTATTAGGAGAAGCTGGGTGAAGGGTACCCGGGAAATCTCTACTGGCAGCTTCTATGAGAGTCCAAAATTATCTTGAAATAATAAGGTTTTACAAAGATTAACATAAAGTAGAAAATTCTAACAAATCACAGGATACAAACTGCCAGGTTAAACTGTGAGTTCTAGCAATTACGGATTTGTGACAAAGATACCAAATTGTACTTTCTTTTCCCCTGATGCTTACCCTTTAGATCAGTGCTGTTTAAAAGTACTAATGCATGTCACATATTTAATTTAAATTTTCTAGTATCCATGTCAAAAAAAGGTAAAAAGAAACAGGTGAAATTAATTTTAATAATGTTTTATTTAACCCACTATATCTAAAATATCATCTCGGCATGAAATCAATATAAAATATTAATAAAGTATTTTACATTTTTATGCTGTCTTCAAAATCTGATAAGTATTTTTATTTCACACTTACAGATCTGTAAGTCACTTCTCAAGCGTTCAATTGTCACATGTGGCCGTGGCTAGCAGATTGGACAGTTCAGCTCTAGAAACCACCTTTACGTTGCTGTTAAAAGTCACTCTGACCTGTTTTCTTAATTACACATTTTTATTTCCTTTGGATGAACACTTGTCTCCAGCATTTTATGCCTACTTCACAGTGGCGGTGCATACCACTTGAGGGTAATATATCTAAAAGTAGAGCAATCTACTGATGACCTTCCAGATGCAAACTTAAAATAAATTAAATGAATGAATGAACGAACGAATAAATGAATGAATAAATAAATAAATAAATAATAAATAAAACAGTGAAACGCACAGCTCAACTTGAAAAAGTTTTGTGGCTTCGAAGATTTTTCTGCATTGTGAAGTACTCGTGGGGACAACTCTGAATCCTATCTACCCAGATCATCATAAAATGGAGACAGAGTCTCATCAGTTTTAAAGAGTTTGGGCATGGAGGGCAGGGAGGTCTTTTATGCCTTTCCTGTTCCCTTCTGTTTCAAAGTTGCATTAAAAAAAGAATATCAGTTAAATAACTACAAACAGGCTTGAAGTAACTGCGGAAGAAAGTTTTTCAGGCTGTTTTCTGATTTTCCCGTTCTCTGCCTTCTTCTACACGCGCGGTGGCTTGTTTGCAGCCTCCTGCCCCTTGGAGCTGCACATGGCCAGGAGATTTGCTTCACCCAAAGAATAAGAGCAGATGCGGCAATGTCACTTCTGAGCACAAGCTTGCAGAGCCAGTGCACAAGCCAGCCTGCCTTTCTCTTAGAAATAAACCTTGGTTATTTTAAGCCCCAGAGATTCTGAGGTTGTTTGTTATTACAGCATAGCTTAGCCTGTCCTGACACATAATTCAATTGTTGAGTCCATACATGTGACACCAACTATTCCATGCAGGCTATCTCCCTGAATATTAGGGCTTATCACATCTGCTATATAACCCGGGCTTGGTTTTACAGTGGTTTCATTACCAACCATAAAAACTGTAACAGTGGAACTGTATAAACAAACCGAACAGTGTTTTTGCTGTAAAACATGAATGTAATATAAATATTTGTCTTTGCCTTCTCTCAGCATCTGTAATGAAAGCAGAAAATTCATGCCATATGTTTATAGTATGAAGGGGGGAAAAATAGATCTCAACAATTCATCCATGTGGGTGCCAGCTAAACGGTTCAATATTTTTAATCCATCCATTTTCTTTCACATATAAATGCTCCACAAATCATGAAATCCTTACAATTGTCAGTAACCACAGTCAGACTATTTCTACAGAAAGATCCTTGCTGAGAAGGTGAACATGGCGCTATGAGGTCATTTTCTCTGACAAGATGAGAACGCACGCAGTGAATCGCTACATTAGACCACAGCCTCTCCCAGCCCAGCCCGACAAATTTGAATGGGAAACCACTTCTCTGCAGACTTCCAAAGACCTATCCTACCTCGAGCTGGAAGCGCATCTGAACATTTGGGATCCTGACAGCTACTACTTTTTTTTTTTAATCCTCACAGGGAGAAGCACTGAGCATGTTAAGTGGCTTCTGCCTTCTGTAGGACCTTACGATATGGTGAAAGGAAGTGTTATTGCTGCTGCCGAGGTCTGTGCCAAGCACAGACTCCAGCTTCACACGCAGAGAGCAACGGGGGATGCTTTCATTTCGGAGCTGTGATGGAGTCCTTGATGTGAAGTTGCTGAAGCCTGCCCAAAGTGCTTGTACAGCCTTTTAGGATGCGAGCCGAGAGGCATGGAGAATGATTCAATTTTCTCCAAATTGGCTCACGGACCAGAGGTTTCTGGAAACTGTCAGTGTCCTACAAAGTCCAATACCACAGGGAGGAAGCTTTGTTTGAGCATGAAGCAAGTCTACCCAGTGGTGGCTCTTACTCGCACCAAGGAGGCCGACCCCTCGTGGGCAGGAGTCGTTGGTGGGAAAAGGGGAAGGTCGGAGCACCTGGATGGGTTAGAACCCAAGACATGCAAGGCACAGAGAAGTAACATCAGAAGCTTTCAGTGCAGTAAGCAGCATTTGGCAGGTGTTACTGAGCACGAGCCGGGCACTGTTCTCATTTAATCCTGACAAGTATACTATGAGGTAGGGATGCAATATCCTCATTTTCCTTGGTTAGATCGAGAGAGGCACATGGAAGGCACTTGGCTGAGACCACACACTGCTAGGGGATGGCAGAGCCAGGATTCCAACATAGGACGGGCTGATTCCAAAATCTGTACTCATAACCACTAACTAGGTGGCTAGAGTCAAAGAGAAACCTTCATACTTCTAACCAACTGGTCCTATACCATCCAAAAGTGATGAGAAACACAGGCATTGCATCTGTTCCTGCTCAGGTATTACTGAGCTCGGGCCATAAACCAGATCTTGCTCTCCCCCTCCCCATCCACACGCAATACACACATCTAGTAGAGTGTTGATACCATTATCATTGTTGTTGTTGTTGTTAATTTATACATCTGTTGCTACATCTAGCCTCCCTGAGGGCAAGGACAATGTGTCCACATATGATTAGCGGGATACCTGACATACAATACTAGGTAAGGAGACCGTTGGCAGTCAACACATAATGCATCAGCATTCTGACGATGTATATTTAAAAACCAAAACATGGATTATAAGCTCCTTGGAGGCAGGAATCTTTGCTTTCTCAGTCACTGCCACATCACTAGTACCTGACTCAAAGAAAAAGGTGTCTAACTATTTGCTGAAGGAAGAGAGAAGGAAGGTGGGCAGGAGAGATGGAAGAGCAATCCAGGAAAGCTTTGTGGGAAAGATACCTATGGACAGAAGTTCACAAGATACAGAGGCGTTGCATAGGTGGACAAGCTTGGCTGAGGCCCTTCCAAGAAGAGGAAATACTCTGGGCCAAGACACAGAGACACGGAAGGGTTTGGGAACAGCAATGAGTTTGATATGTGGTTGGAAGAAGGAAGAAAATGATCAGAGATGAAGTTGGGCAAATGGGCAGAGGCCGGATCACACCGGGGCCCCCCAAAATTATTTATCTTTGCTAGCATTTGTATCGTACGCATTAGGTACCCAGGTACCATTCTAAGCATTTTATGTGCAGGACTTAAGTTAATCTTCACAAACCTACGATTCAGGTATTATAATCATCCCCACATTACGGACAAGGAAACTGAAGCAACAAGAAGTAAAAGTCACCGGGTTTAAGTAGCAGAAACAGGATTCAAACCCAAGCAGACCGGATCCCCAGCCTGTTGCTGATACCCACATATTTCATAATGCAATCTTTTCAGACTGATGAAGTAAGCAAGTTTTGGCATCCCTCCCCAAGAAGGGGCCTCGAGCAGAACAGGGCCTCCCTGACGCTGAATGAGCCCTTTCCAGCGGCCGTGACGTGGATCTGGTGGGCTATTTACTCATCTTAAATAAAGTCTTTATATAACCTCCGTTTATCCACTTATAAATTTAAAATACATACTATCTTTTAAGTGTATAGTGAAATTTCACTAGGGGAATGATTACCTAACATAAATGAATACTTCCAATAGGAAAAGCTGTAATTTAAAATAAAGCATTGGGTTAGTCAGAAAAAAATTTACTCTCTTCATAGGAAAAAAAAACAAAAAAAAATGCTATCTGGTATTAAGTAGCCCCCACTCAATTAGAAAATTGCACCAATAGCAAAGAACCAAATAACCACCCTAAATTCTTCCTCTCCTCACATAGATTTGACTGTTGATCCCAGACACAAAGTGTGTGCAGCCTGCTCTGGCCTGAGTTGCATTAAGGCTTAAAGTCAATTAAGCCACGAATTGGAACAATCATTCCTCCTTTGCAAAGTATTGATATTTTTTTTTTCCTAGCAGCTTTAGGGCTTTTCCAGCACTCACGAGGAGATTTATGTTAGACAATTTCTTTCTGATTAAAACAAATCATAGCTCAACAATTCTAATTTCCTTCTTTCTGAGCAAGAAATGATCAGAGAACACTAAAAACAGCGATCAAAACCATGGTGCAGAGGCCGGCACTATAAAGCTCCATAAAAACACCCTGGAGAGAGCTCTCTTTCTCTTTCTCTCTCTCTTTCTCTTTCTCTTTCTCTTTCTCTCTTCTCTCTCTCTCTCCCTCCCTCTCTCTCTCTCCTTTCGCTTTCAGCATACATTTATCTTGGTATCTTGACAGGCTTCAGGACAATTACTTATTAACTGAAAGGGCAGAAAGACCTTAGGAGCAGAGCCAGCCCAAGCAGGTTTTCGAACCTAAGTAATAGGAACGAGCACGTTTCTACTGATTTCTGATCAACCTTCTCTCTCTCGATTACACACACTCTCAAGTAAAAGCCAGAAGTCTCCTGGATCCATCCACTAGCCTTTCCATGTATTCCCCTCTGCTCCTGGGTTCTGCCTTTTGAGATGATCTTTCTACATAAATGATCCATTTTTCTGTCCTTGAAAATTGAGTTGACTTATGAGTCTACTCCTCACTGTAGCCAAATCCCACTTCTCCAGAATGGCTAAAGCAGCCAATTAACTGAGAGTTCCCAAATCAGAAGTAGTAACTTTCAACGAACTGGAACGTGGTACGCTTGACACGATGTCCCACAAACAAGTCCTTCTTTAACAAGCTAGAAGGCAGTTGAAGAGTTTAGGGGCACTTTAGGAGCATCAGCATGAAAATCAATTTACATATCTCAGTACTTCAGAAAATAATCCGGTACCTTCTGCTGGTTTGATTTCCAAAAACTAACCAAGTTGTCCTTTCCCACAGTGACAGATACTGCTGCCCGGATAATGCCTGAGGCTCAACTGTCAACCTCGTTGTGTCCTCTGTCACTCATTCAACAAATACTATTTACTAAATGCCTCCTACTGACCAGCGACTATGTACACACTGCGGAAATACCAAGAGGAATACAACAGGCAAGGCTTCTGTCCTCCTACGGCAATTAATCTCCGCTGCTTATATGCTGTGTGAGCCTGGACAAGGTCTTACACTTCTCTGTGCCTTCATCCAAAAATAAGATTCATAATATTAGCTATGACAATCATAGGGTTGTCATAAAGATAAACTGAATTAAGACATTTAAAGTGTTTCCCACAGTGGCAGCACACAATGCTAGCTTCCATTATTATTATTATCATAAAAATAAGAAGAATTAAATAAGTCATCCAATTGAGCATTAAGTGTTGGGTGTTTACATTCCTGTCTCACAGGCGATTCTGTTCTTTTTAAAGATAAACACACATACATACACTTTTTTCACAATAAACAAGTGAGCAGCATGATAATTTATCTCAGAAGAAAGCATAACTGCCTAAGAAACAGATGACAGGTCACTTACCCTCTGAATCTAATTTCTTATCCATCAAATCGGGGAGTTAAACTGGTTAATCTCAGGAGTCCTTTAGAATTCTAAAATTCTACCATTTTATAACCACAGTATACCCAAATGTGATCTGGGTATAACTTTCACAACTTTCCCTAAAAAGACAACTTCCCTAATTCGTATCTGAATTTCTAATTATATTATTCTTGCATAAACTGGCTCACATCTTCACTGTACCTCCCAAAAGTAGAGCTAAAAGAGTTCTGCAAAATCCGAAGGGTCATTTCTGACTAAAAAGAACTTTACTTTCAACATATACTTTTAAGGAATATAGAATTACTTCCACTTTTATTTGATGCCTTCCAAAAACCATCTGTGTTGGCAGATCTGCAAAGGATGCCATAAACAGTGGCTAAAGCCTGCAACATGACAATGGCCATTAACATCACTGCAAAGTACCCCAGATTTTCCACCAATGATGTAAACTTATCCAGAGCTGAAAATAAACATTTAACCAGCTCTCAGTTATCTGCACGTATGGATCAGACAAGCTGTGAACCATCCCAAACAGAAGGCAATTCTAAAATGACCACTATGTACTTATTTTGGCATTCCGGATTTACATTGTGAAAGGGTCTGGCTCAGTCTAACACTGAAACGTGTTCCTCTTCCTCAAGTATCCATCATTAAAAGAGGGGGACCCAGAAGGTTCCAGATGTAGGATTAATGACAGGAAAGGAAGGGTCTGGAAGAAAAACTTTGCATCCTGCTTGGCCACCAAAGACCTGGAGTCACAGTTACATCTGTGACTATCTAAGAAATGGAGACAATCTTAGGCTAAAGGGTGGCCAAGCTTTTGTGAGAATGAAAAGAGCGGCTTCTTCAAAGGTAAAGTGCTAACAGGAAACACCAAGAACTGTAGGGGCTAAGGCCAGTGTGAGGCTCAAATTGCTCCATCAGAAGCCAGGCCCCACCCCTTCCTATGCTGGCCACTCAGGGGTAGCTTAGTTGGATTATTGGGATAACTGCTCGTAGTGGGTAGGTTACTCAGACTTCCTACTCTTTCTCCTTATTTACGCCTGCTCTTCTGGTACAATTATTTAAAGCCCCTCCTTAGCTTCTCAATATTTCTGTTAGAACAATAAATTGTCTGACCACCCCATTCCCAAGAAAGGGCTGCAGCTAAGTAAACATGTTTCTCTCTTTTCTCACAGAACTTCTAAGAGCAAGGAATATTTCCCCAAAAAATTTTGTAAAGGTTTTCAGAGTAGGAAACATTGGGAGGGATGATTATTTTTATCCTTTGGGACTCAGTTGATGGGCTTAAAAGCATTCCTTGAATGTTAGGAAATGAGCAAGTATATTCAGCATCCTTCTTATCCTTTCCAGCTCATAGCTGCCACATTAGCAGCTCGCGGTGCCTCCCTGCCTCCGTGCTCCGCTTCTCTGATTCAGCCTGAGCATCTATCTTTCTGCATCACCGCATGTGGGCTGAATCATCCCCACTCAGCTTCTCCAGCGCCTGCCAGGACCAGGACCTAAGAGAATGGGATCCAAGGTCCTGAACGATCTGGCTTTGAATGGCAACTTCTGGCCTCCTCCCCGACATCACATCCAAATCTGACTATTCCCCATTCCCAGGACATGCTCCCATGCTCTGCTCGTGCCCTTCTTTCCCCGAGAATGTGCCCTTGCGGTCTGCGCTGACTGCAGTCTGCCAACACTCCCTCCTTCGAGAACCTTGCTTTGAAGCACGTGGGGGAAGCATCTTTCACAAGTTGTAGGAGCACCACTCTTAACATGCTTGCCGGGTTCTGGCAGGGGTACAGTTCGGAGGTGTCACCTCACTTGTCAAGTCCTTGAGGGTAATGACAATATTCTAAACTGTCTTATATTACCCACCATACCAGGTGCATACTGAATAAATATCTGTACCATTTTTTAAAATAGCCTGAAAAATCTTTGGGCTAATCAGTGAGCTAGGTTGTGAGGACATTTGATTTTTAAAAGCAAAGATAAAAATCTGTACCTGCCCTTTTATATGTATACAAAATCAATCAGCATGAGAACCGTAGAGTGCTGCTTCTCAACTTTCACCTGTATCGGAATCTCCTGGAGGGACTGCAAAACTCAGAATGCTGGGCCTCACCTCCAGAAACACTGATCCAGTAGATCTCAGGCGGGCCCGAGAATATGCGTTTCTAACAAGCTCCCCAGTGATGCTGACACGGCAGGTCAGGGACCATGCTTCAAGGAGCACCGTATAAGTTTCTGAGGGATTGGAAACCATCAGGATTAACCAAGGAAACACTACTGAGACCACTGCAGATGCATCCTGTCCTTTCCTACCTTAAAAATAGCACCCTCCAAGCCCCTCTTTTCATTTTTATCTTCATATTGCTTACAATTTGGTGTAGATTTTAAGCAGCCTGTAATTCATCAACTAATTCTCTCCTGGCTACACATTCCAAGTAATTAAAGTTCAGTAATAACTTATTCTTTCTGCTCCAGCACCTGCATTTCATTTGTTTATTTTCCCAGAGTCATAAATCTGAAGGGCTGTCAAAGTGCCATAATATTAGTGCAATAATCAAAGTTAATTAGTCCCTCTCAATAAACAACAACAAAGCCATTACAAAGATGCATTGAAGTTTCTCTCAGCTACCCAGTGAACAGATCACATTGTAGCTGGAACAATTAGAATATGAGAATGGCCGGGTAAATGAGTGCAGTGCTCTTCAGTCATGTAAAGGGAGACGGTGCTCTTCATTCGCACTGATTCATTAACTCCAGGAAAGGCAGAGTGGTCTGGGCTCCGCGTCTGCCACCTGCTGAAGGATCTGAAGCAGACGAGGTTCTTCCCAGCTGCCGTGCCTTGCCACGCGCATCCCCAAGTCCAACAGTAAAAGAGGGACAGAGAGTGCAAAGGAATGAGAATGCCAGCCTCATTGCCAACTTTTACTAACGTGATGTCTTCAATAACTTCGGATTTATTATTTAGGGAATCTGAGAGATGTGAGTATTAGTTGGGTTCTGATGAGAAGGCAGCCCAGTGGAACACGGAGGGCAGAACCAGGACCAGTGGGTAGAAGACGTTCAAAGGAAGAGTCTGCCTTCAATTCAAGGGAGAATGTTCTAATTAAGAGATGTGCAGAAACAGGATGAGCTGCTTACACTCCCCCAAAAGAGTTCAAGCCAAAACCAGATGATCTCTGTCCTGGGGTGGTGTATAAATGGTCTGCACATTGGAAAGAGGTCAGACAAGGGGACCGGGATGACCAAAGCAACCCTAAGAACTTAAGATTCCTTGCGTTTAGAGGCAATCACCGGGTGAGTCTTCACGGCTTGTTCTTTTAACTCACTGTCGAGTTTCCCTCACAGATCCTTCTCCCCTTGAGGCCATGATCCCTGTGCTTGTTATGCATTGCTATGGAATGAACTTCTCCAAAGTGTACTGGTTAAACAGTAAGCATGTCGTGCCTCACCAAGTTTCTACAGATCAGGAATTCTGAGTGGTCTTGACTTGCAATCTCTCATAAGGTTTCTGTTAACCTGTCAGCCTGAGTCATCTACAGACTTGACTAGGCTGGAAGATTCCAAGAGGGCTCAGGCAGGGGGCTTTTGGCTGGAGGCCTCAGTTCCTTGTCACATGGACCTCTTCATTTGAGGGATACTTGAGCGTCCTCACAACATGGCAGCTGGCTTCCCCTGAGTGAGTGATCCAAGAGAGCAAAAAAGGAGGAAGCAGCATGCCTTTTACGACCTTTCCTGTGAGTCACACTCCACCATTTCTGCCATATTCTATTCATTAGGAGTGTCACTAAGTCAAGCCCACACTCAAGGGGAAGAGAATTAGGCTCCATTTTTTAAAGGAAGGAGTATCAAAGAATCTGTGGACGGATTTCAAAATCCCCACAGCCACTTGTAAGGCTTCCTCTGTTAGGGGCTTCAAAATCTAGTTGTATCTGCATCCCCCACTTGACTAAGGGGCAGGGACTACTTCTAGGTGAGCCACCTAGGAACAGAGAATTGGGTCTATTGGCTTCACTTCTTTCCTGCACTAAGCCCAGCCTCTACAAAAGGCCAGCCATCTCCATACCAGGACACGAGCACAGGGACATGGACAGTCACCTCTCTGCCCCTTAGGGAGTAGTCCCCTGCTCCTTACCTCAGCTCATCTCAGTATTAACTAACACACTGATGGAAAGACGAAAGTAGGCTTGGCTACGAGAAGAAGGAGGAGGAGGAAAAGAAGAAGAGGAAGAAGAAATATTTTCCAGCAAGATTTCTCAGAGTCTATTTCAGGGATCTCTGTTGAATACGTCCGCCCTTTCCCAAAGCTGCCATTTTCTGAGTCTTCACTACATGCCAGGTTCTGTACAAAGCAGCACATGTGTTATCAAAATTGGTTCTCGCAATGATCCTGAGAGCCATTCTGCAGGTAAATAAATTAAGGTTTAAAGAGATGACCGAATTTGTCCAGGGATACCCAGGGACACATTCTGAAAGCAGGATTCAATCCCAGGTCTGTATGGCTCCAAAGCTTGGGCTCCCTTGACTTCACTGGGCTACCTCCCCATAAATTAAAAATTAGTCTATTTTAAACATATACTTAAAATAAACCATAACCCATTGCAGTGTACACTGCCCCATTCTGAGACTGGCTGCACTGTCTACAGCTGCATCTCTATTTGTCCCTATGTACAAGATTTTATTGGCACAAGGAGTATCTCTCTCTTCTGTTTCATCTAATACCTGCTATGTCTGAGATTTTCCATAAATGCCCCATAATAAATATGAAAAATAGTCTCTAGCATATTTTTCCCTCTTAAATGATGGAGCCTAAATGCCTAGTAGCCAGAAGCAGGCCTTCAGCCATTGGCTGAACACTATCTGAAGATGAAATCCGTCTCTTCAAACTATGTCAAAATTGCTTAATAAGAACTCAGGGGACCCCATAGTAATGAAAGGATGCATCTGCTTTGGGTTTCACATGATTGGGAGTGATGGTTTGGAGCTAGCCACCTATGCTTAACTTTCACTCTCTAAAACTCTGTGGTTAATCACAGCTCTCATTATATAAAGGTTACAACGAATATAAAGTTTGAAAGATTCCGTTCAAGACTCCAAGTAGTGGCAAGAGAAAAAAAAAAAAATGAACACACAGAGACAGTGATTAAAGAACAATGACTGACACTCAAGACTGAGTCAATGCAAAATTTTCACAATGAGAAATGAAATGGAAAACTTAGAGGGTAAGTACCAAGCGCAAGTTTTGGGAATTCTGGAGACAGAGGAAACTCAGACTATTTTAGCAACCAATTATGTCTATGAGGGGGATGAATAATTTATTATCTGATAAAGAATCTTTCCTGTGTCTGTGACAAGAAAGGTCAAACAGCCAACTTAAATACAACAGTAAATATACTACAGACCATTTGAAACTGAAGTCTGGGAAGGAAAGAGCTTTCCTTTGGTGAGTTTCAACTCCCATCATTTTGCAAAAGCCACCCACCCATGCAGCTCTCTTTCCTGGAGAACCACAGGTGCCCTCATATCACGAACAGAGAAACATTCATACATAAGCACGCAAATCTCTCTGAATATAATCCTTGGCTAAGTCCTTGAAAAAACAGAGGCCAGTCTCCTGGTACAACACACACTAGGAATTTTAGATTGAGTAACAAGATGGTTTTCGGGTCAGGCAAATATAGCTTCAAATCCTAGATCTACCACATACCTCCCAGGGGTGTGAGCTCAGGCAAGCCTTTTCCCCTCTTCCAGCCTCTACAACTTCATCGGCAAAATGGGTTTAACATATAACATAAATATTTCATTGCTTAATGGTCAGCATAGTGCCTAGTACAGAGACAGTTACGAATACCCAACCCCACTGCAGGTGATGATAATATGACACTCTTTTAAACAAAAATGTCCCAAGGTAGAACTCTAGAAGTTTATCTTTACTTTTGTCTGTATGTGTGCTTATTGATTTAAGCAAGTGGTTTATATAGTTCTTGCTGGTTCACAGACTTGTTTATATCATAGTTTATTTGTTGAAAATCCAATACTATACATAAAAACAATTTTTAAAGCAAAGAAATGAGGAACAAATCCAGCGGCTGATTTAGGATGAACTTTTCCCAATAATCTATAACTATTAATAATATTAATAGTTTTTATATTTTTGTTAGCTAAAGATCATTCAAAACAATGGGATGAGCCCTATATAACTTGTGATGCTTTGAATAGCAATCATCTTTTCCAAGACAAGTTACCAGCTTAGACAGGCATAAGACTTGTAAATTACCCCACATCACGTGCTGTACGCCTCCCCTAAAACTGCACATATCACATAAAAGAAGGCATCGCACCTCAGGCCTTCGATCTACAAAGGCAAATTACAAGATTTAAGCTTGTATTATCAAAGGAGATAGGGGAAAATTCCCACAGGCATCTAAGTTATACCAGATCATAAAGTTACTGAGTGGATTTGAGGAAGCCTAAAGGTAACTGGATTTCACCAACGGTTCTTAAAAGTGCAAGTAATTTAGTACTCAACATCCTAGTCCATCACTCCTTAATATCATGTTACAAAAAAACAGGGTGTTCCTATCTGTTAAAAGCACACCAAAGTGTTGAACCTACATGCCTAATACATCCCGTGGCACCTAGTACTCCATATCTGGAAATAATATTAAAATCATTATTCCCAACGTTTATCAATGAAGCTGCAATATGACATAACACTGTGAGCTTTTCACATGCCTTCACTGCAACTAGATAAATAAAACTGGTATCAACTCTACTGAAACTAGAATAATTACAGCACTTCAGTCTCTCTAGCATCAAACTATGTGGCTACAATCAACAGAGCATGTGCTCTCCTTAACATATGCATATTCTATTACCTCTGACTAATAAATCTCTTCTTTTTACCCCTCATCTCCCTGCTTTCTCAATAACTATTTTGATATAAACCATTGCTTGCTGTTCCTGATGACTGATCCCTTAATCATCTTTTTAAATATATGCAAAGTGTATTTCTTTGTAAATACAAAGGAAAAAGCAATCACATAAATAATTAAGATGGCTTTTCAAATGACAGTTGAGTGCTAATATGAGCTCCACTGGAAAATACTAATCAACAAACTAAATACACATCTATTAAAATGTAGGAGTCCAGACATATGAAGACAGAAAAATAATTCATTACGACTCCATTTGAATCATGCTGATAAACATCCTCCCTACAGCTCCTCTTTCAGCCACTTGGAGTGTTAAGAAAAGAAAGCATCGTTTTGTACTTTCATGAATAAGATGAATAAGAAATTATTATTATTATTATTATTATTATTATTATTATTATTATTAACAGCAGCAGCTGACATTTAATTGAACACTTAGTCTATTCCCAGAAACATGTTAAATAAATGTACAGTTAATGCATTTAATAACCACAGCCACCTATATCTCCTGGCATAGATATTAGTATTTAGATTTTACAGATAAATAAACTCAGGTCTAGAGAAGTCAAGAAACTTGCCCAAGATCATAGGTTGTATCTGCTTCTAATCTTCACTATTATAATGCAGCATATTTTATAGCAGTTGTTATCAACTGAAGATGATTTGCTCCCCTGACCCCAGCCCCCGCAAGGGACATCTGCCCAGGAGGCACCTTGAAGACCACCCAGCCTTCCTTTTCCGGCGCTCTCGGGAATCTCAGATAGATACCCATGAGAAGAGAAGAACGGCTGAATTGGACCTCTCTTTTGTACTACCCTGGCCGATGGTATGTCATCCTAAGCATGCTCTAGGATGACTTAAAGTCTAGGACAAATAAAAAGACAGGTTAGAAAAAGCTTGGGCTGGGAGTCTTCCTCAGAGACCAGACCTTCTCACCAAACACAACATACTTGGGCCACTCCTCCCTTATGACAGAGGAATGGGTCCAAGAGGCATTCTGGGGAGTCAGGAGTGGGTCTCATAATAATTCTCAGGAAGGGCCATCAGCCCCTCTGCCACACCAGCCCACTTCTGCCCAGCTCATTGGTTATCTCGATCCCCAGAGATACCAGAGCTTCAGAATACTCACTAGACCCCAGATTTCACAAATAGGCGGCCACTTATGTGAGCTCTTTTACACTTACTGTTTCACTCTTTACCTGATAAGCAGACCTAGTAAGGGCCTGACACACGTGAGGCAGGCTGGATACGCAAAACAATCCCTTCCCCTTCTGATGCCTACACTGCCCCAGTCACCAGCCATATCCACTTAGGTCTGTCAGTTCCAGCTCTATTCATCCTTCTTCCTCCCCAGGACTGGAACTTTTAAACCTCTAGCTTTAGGAATCTAAAACTTAGAAACTATAATAAGGTGAGAGAAAGGAGGAAGTGGAAGTCCCCCTCAGGCCTTGCAAGAGCTCTATGTTGGGATGTGGGTCTTGCTGTGGCCGTTTATAAAGTGCATTTTGCTACCTAATCAACTACTATTCTTTATATACAATGGCCCTTAGAGATCATCATATCTCAGCATGGAGAGTGGGACATGCCAGACATCCATTAAAAACAACAGCAAAACCCCACTCTGATAAATACTTATTGAATAAAGGAAAGCGAAAACCACAGCACAGCACTGCAGGGATTCAGACACACCTATCAGTGTCTGGGACTTAGAGAATTCACATGACATCCTCACAGACAGTGCTACTAAACAAAAGAGAATCTACCACATTCTGAAAATAAGAAGATAAACTTATAAACTTCCTACTCAGCCAGCCATATGTGCTCCTTCAGAATAATCAGAAAAATATTAGGTGACTGCCTTAGAGGTAAGGGACACTAGTCTGTAATCCATTTAAGGATGTGAATGAGGCAGACCACATCCTCAGATGGTGGACTGCTTAACAACAAAGGCACAGACCTCACTTCCGGAGATGCTTTATTTAAATATGATCAGAGGCTGATGGACCTCCCATCCTCTCTCCTTTTTTAATTATGCGAAATGGATTGGTCTTTTAAGAGGGTGGTTTACTTCTGCACTGTCCATGTTATCCAATTTTAATTGTTTTCAATTCTTTTCTTATTTTTAAGTTTGGAGCATCTAAAACATCTCAGCAGGGGGCCATTTTCCCACGAAATCATTATTATTAGTAATAATTATATATAGACTCAATATAATTCCATATACAATGTGTTTCCATTTAAGTTATGTTTTACTAAATAGCTGGATCACCTCAAAAGTGATTTGAGAACTCTATAAAGGATATCTTGAATGAAAATCGATTGCTTGGGACAATAAGGTAGATTAGAGTAGCTTCATCTGAGAAATATGATTAATCCTGAAGTTAATCACTCAAATAGCATTTCGTGAATTAGAAAGCAACGCCTAAAAGGTAACGAATGTGCATGATGCTGGATGTGACAGAGCGGCCAGGTCATGGGGTGGAGTAGATGGATTTGGGGTTTGGAGGACAGATGGACACGCCAGGAGCCTGCCTCCGCACTCAACAGCTGTGTGGCTCTGGGCAAGTCCCTTCACCGTTTGAGCCCTGCACTGGCTTTCTGTAAAATGGAGAAAATCAGGTTCTGACATCCTTCTGAATAAAGGATATAAAGCGCCTTGCCCAGGACACAGCACGTGACAGAGACACATAAGTGGTGCTTGTCAGCTGCCTCATGGAGGGTATAAGAGTAACATTCTACTGCCATGAAGGCAGACCAGAGTGTTCTGACACAGAGCATTCTGGAACATACAGTGAAGGCAGGAAGAGAAGGCCAGGCAGGGAAGAGCAAGGTGGGGAAGAAGGCATGAACACCGCCTCCTGAGCCGAGCCAAGATTGCCCACAGAGCCTTGGCATGTGCGAGCCAAAGCTGAGCCAAACGGCCCAAAGACTTCTGAGTGAGCTTTTGCTGCAACAAAAAACTTTGGATCATTTTGAGAATCTCCTGGGAGGCACCAATATGTTGCAGTATCTTCCAAGTTCTAACACTGATAGGGTTCATCCCAGAAAAAGCATAAAGGCCCTCAAGCTGGTTAGCAGCTGGGAAAACTGGAGTTGATCAAATCGACCTTGAGAAATACAAGAAGGTGGTATTTAATGATGTGCCAGATACAATCCTTGTGCAGAGATGAGGTAAGGAAGGGCCTGAAGGGAAGCCGACCGGCACATATCGAGGGTGGGCAAGTGAGACCCCAGCTGAACACAGACCACCAAGGGAGGGTCTCACACTGACGGCGCTGTGTTCATAAAGCAATGACATGCAACAGTAATAACAGCTCTTGGTGCCAGATCTGGGAAGGACAGGGAACATGGCACAGTGGGACTCACAGAGGACAGACAAACAGATGAGCGATGATAAAAGGGTTAGGTATCTTCAGTCTACAAACTATAAAAACTGAAACATTTGAAACGCCATGTGAGAATGAGTTTAGTGTTTGTTCCCATTTCCTTTGCTCCCTGACAGAGAATACTTTTGGGTAATTCTTTCTCTGGGAGTGTGGTTTGCTGGTATGGTAGAATTAAACTGACTTACAGGGACCGAATTGTGGCTTAAAATGCAAGAAAGAAAAACTAAACGGTAGGTCTTTGAGATCGTCCCATTCGACCTTCTTTGTTGGAGATGAGAAAACTGAGCACCAAATAAACTGAGAGACTTGCCAAAGTCAGTCCTACAGTAGGGCAGATCTAGGAATTTCTGCCTTTAAGTGTCAAACAATAGTTATAAGGGGATACATATAGATAAATTTGATGTTATATACAAGAAAAAAGGAAGATAGTTTTGTCAATGCATAGTTGTGTTTTAGCGTTATCTTCCAAGACTGGACTAAACATTAATATCATTGCACAGTATGATCATTACAGTATCACTAGGATCGATGGAATTTGATTTTTCCAGTTTAAATATGGCATCAATGGGTAAAATTTTATGAGTCTGACACTGTCCGGTGCTAGTTTGTGTTCTGCATTGACACTGAGGATAGAAACTGGTATAACACTGCTAGATGACAATGGGAAAACTGCTATTGAAACTTTAAATACTTATCTCCTTTGCTTCAGTGAATCTACTGCTAAGATTCTGCCCTATGGGTGTACTTACAAAAGTGTCTATTGAGAATGCTCAATATACCATAGTTTACACCCAATTTTGGCTGAAAATGTAAGAGACTGAACTTTTAGAGAATATCACTTGGAATAGAGAAACAATGAAAACAACCCAAATGTCCACCAAAAAAGGGAGATCAGTTGAATAGATTAGAGCATTAAGTAAGTGATGGAATATTATACAGCAGTTAAAAACAATGAAGTAGCTCTATATGCACTGATAAGAAAAGATCTATAGTATTAAGTGAAAAAAATTGAAGTGTATAACAGTATGTGTGTGTTCACAAGTATATACAACCTTTTTCTGGAAGAATACAGAAGAAATGGTTAATAATATTTATCTTCCAAGAGAAGAATTGGGAGAGACTTTCACTTTATATTTTATATCTTCCCATTTTGTATGAAGATTCAAACTATATGTATATACTACCATTTATTCTCTTTATACAGTTCTAAAAATTACTACCATACCATCTACTAGAGATAATTAGTGATTTTAATTTAATTGTTAGAGAGATGCTAAGATAATCAAAAATTGGGCCGTATTTTGTGGTTTCACTTTAACTCTAAATAATGAATCCAGTGAGATCAAGACAAGTGTCCATTTGAAATATACTAAATTTGAAATTCTGCTTAAGAAAGCAGAAACAAATCTTCCTTTTCTTGACTTCCATAAATTTTCAGTCCAGAACCCCAGACATTCCCTTAAACAATCTATGGTCTATTTCTTTAGATGGCAAAAAATTTTCCACAGTTTTCAGAAAATGCAGACAGTCTTGGCAAGAATGATCCAGCCCCCTTCATGTTCTGCTTCCAGCCACGTGACTGTCATCTCCTCCTCCACCGCCTTCTCTCAGGGCCAGCGCACAGGCCGTTCTCTCTGCCTGGTGTGACCTTTCTCCCACCTTCCCTCTAATCTTTCTTGAGATCTCAGCTCAATCGGCTCTTTCTCAGGGACTCTGAATGCCCCCTACCTCCCGGGCATTATTCGCCATTTTAGAGGACCACGTACTTCATAGCACCGCCTACCATTATTTCAAGTTTACACCGATGTTTATGTTTCTTCGATTAAATCTGTCTTCCACTCTAAGCAGAAAGCTCTACAAAGACAGTGGCAACGTCTGTCCTTCCTTAATTGTAGACCCCAGTACCTATGACAGGCCACTTCATGAATACATGAATAAACAACAAGAGAATGAATGAACACGGTCTATACTTCATGCCAAAGCCTAGTGATCATGGTAAAAAACCAATCGGCCTTATCACTTTTGGCCTGCATCCTTTAATGTCTTCTTTGCCACTGTCTCTGAGACCCTACGTGACACCCTCGAAGCTCCTCTGCGGCCCCCTCCCCGCTACTCGGCTCCAGCCACACTAGCCCCCTGCTGAGCCTTGAATCTTCCAGGCACGTTCCTACCTCTGTGCCTTTGCACATGCCGTTCCTATTGCTTAGAAACTATTTCTCGTGACATTGGCACAGCTTACTTCTATACTTCATTCAGACCTCGGATCAAATGTCGCAATCTTAGAGGGATCTCTGCTGACCACCCAGTGTGACAGAGTCCACGCTGTCACACCTCACCCCTCACTCTGCTGTATTATCCTTCATTGTATTTATAACCACCTGACATTAGGTTAAATGCTAAATGCAGTCATTCCTTTATGGTCTGCTTCTCCTACCTGGAAGGTAAGCCCACGATGGAAAGGATTTTGTCTGAAGCCCTAAAAGCACTGCATCCCTCAGTAAATGTTTTGTACATAGACATAGCAACATGAACATCTACACAGAGAGAGAAAAGCAAAAAAGGAAAAACCAGAGACAGAGTTAAAGCCTGCTCCTTTCTGAACCGAAAACCATAAGCATAACAACTTCTCAGTTGTATTCGGGGGCGTTAACCACATTTTATTTTTCTTATTGAACTAAATGAGTAAACATTCTCAAACCTCTGACTACTAAAGCAAATGACATGGCAATGAACTATAAACAAATGTGTAGAAAATAACGGGCTTGCTTGTCCTTCTCATTCATAAAGTAAACAAAGTAAATATAGCTTTAAAACTAAAGAAAACATTATTCCAAGAGCAATAAACTTTATTCTCTGTACCAACCTCCATGTGTTTATCCCAGCCTGTGTATTTGACAATTTAAAAAAGTAAATAAAACAGTCAAGTGCTTGCTTACCCATTCTCCTAAAATGCGTGACACAGCTTCATTGGCTCTTGTCATATTCCTGCAAGCCAGGATCACGTGAGCACCATGGAGGGCAAAAGACTTAGCAGTCTCAAACCCTATGGTTTAAAAGAAAGTCAACGTTAGGAAACAAAAATACGAAACACTGAGTCATGTAGAATGGCCTTTATTTAGCACCGCACATATTACCCTAGTGGTTCTCAACCAGAGGAAACTTTGCCCCCTAGGAGGAGACAGTTGCAGATGTCTAGAGACATTTTCAGTGGCCACATTGGTGGTGGCATGCCACTGGCATCTAGTAGGCAAAGGCCAGGGATGCTACAAAATATCCTATAATGCACGGGGCAGCCCCTCCAGCAAAGAGTCACCTGGCCCAAAATGTCAACAGTGTTGAGATTGAGTAAACCTGCCCCAGGAGCGCAGTGATTTCAAAGGTGCAGGCTAAGCCACAGTAAAGCTCACGGCATTGTCAGCCATTTAAAAATTGCTTAATAAGGACCAGATCCTGTGCTCAATATAAATAAAAACACAAAAAGACTTAAGACAGGGTCACTTTCCTCAAAGAGTTTACAGTCTACTAAGAGAAACACACCTGGAAAGTAAAAAAACATCTGTTAAGCTCTTGACACCGTGCTCTGCACTGTGCTAAACGCTTCCAGCACTTCCGCATCCAGCACTCTGCTTCTAGCACTGGCGATCTAGGTTTCTTAGACTCACCTTCTCACTGAGAACAATTAGAAAAGCCAGACAAAACAACACACATGCACGTGCAGTTGAATATTTAATAATGGTAAGTTCCAATCCATCAGGAATAAATGACAATTCTATATTTGTATGTACCTAACTCCCTCCTCACTGTCTCCCACCCTTTCTCTCGACAGATAGAGAGATAGAACAAAAATTGACAGAATTAAGAGAAATAGACAAATTCATAACCAGAGTAGAAGATTGTAATATATTAGTAACATAAAATAAGCAAATAGCAAATATATAGAAGATTTGAACAACACAATTGGTAAACTGGAAATAATCATGCTAGACACTGAACACAACAGCAGAATGTACATTCAAGTACTCAAAGAATATTTTTCAAAATTGACCATGTGCAGGGCCAAAAGCAAGTCTCAACAAATTTCAAAAGATTAAAATAGAAATAAAATGGGAAATTTTATTCCAGTGATCACAGTGTAATAAAATTAGAAACCAATAACAAAATCTTGGAAAATTCCCCTGTCTGGAAACTAAGTAATACGTTTTTAACTAATAAGAAATTGTGACTCAAAAAATTACAATAAAAATTGGAAAATATTTTAAACTGAAAGATTACAAAAATTCATATCACAACTTATGGAACATAGTTAAAGCCATGGATAATCTATAGCCCTAAATATGTAATACTAAAACAGAAGATGGGCTCAGTGTCCATTAAGTTAGAAAACGTTAAAAGCAGATAATTAAACCTAAAGAAAGCAGAAGGAAGGTAATAAAAATAAAAGGAGAAACTAATAGATTAAAAAAAAAAAAAACATAAAATACATAGGAACAAAGAAGCCAAACGTCATTTCCTTGAATAGACTAATAAATTGATAAAGGGCTAGCAAGTCTTATAGAGTGTGGGCTCTAATGTACAAATAAGCATACAAATGACTGATATCAGGAATGAATAAAAGGACATCATTCCAGATCCTACAAACCCTAAAAAGATCTTAGGAAAATATGCTGAACAACTTTATACCAATAAATTTAAGATATAGGTGAAAAAAGAAAAATTCCCAGAAAGACACTACTTAAAATTTGTTGCAAAAAGATAGAAAAAAATGGAAAATTCTATATATTTAAAGAAAATTTTCAAAATGAAAACTTTGGATCCATATGTCTTAAACAGTAAAGGCTACCAAACATTTAAGAAAATAAAAACACCAACCTTACATAAACTCTTCCACATAATAGGAAAAGAAGAAAAACAACTATTTTATAAGTCATTAAGGAAACGCAAAAGATACAGTGAGATACTACTACATATCTACTACTACAATGGCTAATTAAACACACACACACATATATATATATACACACACACAATGTTGCCATGGGTGTGGAACAACTCTTATACATTAGAGACTTGAAAGAAGGAAAGGGAAGGAGAGGGGAGCAGAGGGGCAGTCTAACTGCAAAGCTCGAACACCACACCACTGCTCTTAAGCAGAAAATACCAAATCTTGTAAGCTATGTAGAAGACCATACAGAGTACACTGCAAACACAAAGAAATCAACTCTACTAGAAGAAGGCAGCAAGGCAGATGACCAGAGATTTTTGTTTCCAAAATAATATTAATATGTATGAAAAATCAAAGTATCATTCATTATCTTATTGAGATTGCCATACAAATCTAGGAAAGCTCATTCATTCATATCACTTCCATATATCTACTCTCCGTGGAGGCCAGTTTATTTATATAAACTGGTTCTCCAGGGAAGCCAGCACAGCATATAGAAAATTCAAACTCAGGAGTTTGACATACTTGCGTTGATAGCAGCTCTAACTATTTATAAGCTATGAGACCTAAGGCTATGCCTTTAACCCATCAGAAACTCAGTTATCTTTTCTTAAAATGTAGTAAACAAACAGTAAGAGCCTAACATAACCACAGCATATAGAAAACAAATGTTAGTTTCTAGTTCTTTTCGAAATCCTTGGTATAAACCCCTGTGCCTCCTCTATGCTTTGTATGACCTACCATATACGGCGCTGTCATTATGACTGAAAAATTAAAACTCTCTACTAGATCTGCTCCTAACAGCAACCAAAGAGTTGACTGATTTAACATCAACCAGAATTTTAAAGAAAATAGCTACAAGATGCACCATTCCATTTGTCTAAATACTGGCTCTGAAATACTCTTGAACTTCATTGCTGGAATAACCGGAGTTATTTTTCAGATTATGCCAACTTCTGTATCCCAAAATATTCGTTTACCATTATCTAAGGATAATCTCCTATACTTAAATCTGATGTTAAAATAATGCACAAAGGATTTTAAATCTGAAATATTTAACACCTAAATCTGTTTGCTTCCTCTTTGGTATATGCAGTACAAGGTGGTTGAATCCATATCTTCAAGATAATAATTGAAATTTACTCATTTTGATCCATAATGTCAACTTCACCCTTTATCACCAGTGAGCAAAAGTTACCTGCACCATTTGGGAAAAAAGAGAGAAGTAAAAAAACAGGTTTTGTAGCCCAGCTGTTCCCAAATCGGATGGCAACAGACATGAGATGAAATCTTGCTGACCGATGTGCTACATCAATCAGGCTAATGAAACGCTGACAGCCAAACGGAGGATACGTCAAGTAGCCAAAAACAACCTCACCTGCAATCCCAGGACTTCACACACCCAGACCTTGCTGAAAATGACAGACTTTGTGTCCCTACGAAATTCCCAGGCCACAGCAATCATCAGGCATATTTTTCGTCACATTACATCAGAGTATAAGAAGAAAATGATGCAAGGAGGTGGAGGACATGGTTGGCATAATGCTTTGTCATGCGTCAGCAACCATGTTTCTAAGGGACTGAGACAGCATCAGTACGATGCGGGCCGGGCAGGGCTTTACTTGTCCCCTTTACCAGGTTAGCTGTAAGTGCCTTAGAGTCTGTGCTTTCTTCATTTCCATATCCCGTGGGACTAACATCCGGTAAGGATTCAATAAATACCTGCCAAAGGAACAATGGTTCTTACAGACTGTTAACAAGCTATAATTCTGGACTATTTTAAAACAATCCAAATTGTTTCAAACAATATCGATGACCCTCTAACTTTCTTTCTAATGAATAACTATTAAAATCTTGCAAAGATACCGCTCACTACAGTTTTGAATGACATTACCTAGAAATCTCTGGGGGGGAAAAAGCATGCCCTTTCTCTATCAAAATTTTTTTTCCCAAACAAACCTGTTAAGTCATACTTACTCACTTGACAAAATAATCTATTGCAAAGGACTTTTTATTACTAAAAAGAACACATCTAACGTGATGGCAGCAACAGGCTGTGGACAGAAGTTTGTGCCCACTTTCCATTAGATAATTCCTGACTGTGGTTATGGTTAAGCCATCTGTCCCTGTGTCATGTAAAATTACACTGTGGCTCTTACATCTTCCTTTAACTAAGCGATGCATTACCCATCGCGAGCCCACTTCTCAAAGCTGCGACAGACAACTCCATTTCCTTATTCTTTACGATCACTTTTGGAGCAAAAACAAAGCACGGATATTTCAAAGGCTGATAGTTCAACAAGAAGGACAATAACATTTTTATAGTAAACCATATCTCTAGAGTGTGGAGTTTTATAAAAATAAATAAATAAATAAATAAATAAAAAGTTTAATAATGCTACCTACTGTTTAAAGTCTTGGAAAAGCCCTGAAGAATAGCATCCCTCACTCCCGTAATGCCACAGCTAGGACCGGTTTAATTAACTAAATGTAGTAATGCTGAGCCACTTCTGCACAGTGCCAAAGTTTGTGCAAAATAATGAAGGCAATGGTTTACTAAATTTAATAACCTGATTCATCTTATAAAAAGTTAACTCTGTGACAATGTTTAAATTGAACCAGCTTAACTGCACGGAGGTGGCAAGGGTACATTCAGAAGAATATTTAAAACTATAATAGAAAAAAAATAAAGGAAGATATTTTAAAACAATGGGCAGAATCCATTTTCTAGCCCTTGTTACATCTGATCTGATTGGGAAAACTAAGTCTCCTTGAAGGTTTACCGTCTCCCTGTCTTGGGTTGTAAACTTTGCATTCAATTAAAGTACCATAAAAAAAAAAGACATACCTCCCAAAAGTTTTAAAACCTGCTTATCTTACACTAGTTTTCATTCTCCAGAATAGAGGTTACAAAAACTGGAGATTACAGGATAAATCAAGCCCGCAGACCTATTTTGTTTGGCCCACACATTGTTTCCTTCCCTCCCTCCCTTCCTCTTTTCCTTCCTTCCTAATGTGAATTAGTTGCCAGCATTAAAAAAGAATCAGGGAGCTTACATATCCAAAAGCAGAAGTCCAATTTCTCTGAAAAAGCTTACAATCAGATCACACTGGGTCCCCAATTGCCCTTGCTGATGCAGGCTAGACGTGGAGTTTGTGCCCTCTTGCTGGCCATGGTCACCACCCACGCTGCCGGTGTACCTGCCAGGCCATCGCACATATGATACTCAGATGCACATTATCTGAAGAAGACTCCTGCTAGAGAACATGGCTCAGGCCTTCCCACAAAACTGCCTCGATCAGAATGTTCATATCCAAACTGCCGAATCTCGAAGAATGTTTCACTTGAGCCTGCATGAGATTTCTTTTAAGCCGAGTCAACTCTATGCTGTCAAGCATGGGAAGATCGGGATACTCACTACACCTTGGAAGACCTTGCAGTGGCACTCAGCTCTGCACACAAAAACACAAGGGTAAGGACTCAGGGATCTGCAGAAATTTGAATTTTCGATGCAAGCTCCTTTACCCACCATTTCCCAGGTGTCACTGCATGGTAGCAGGAACTCTGGACGGAGAATTACACTGGGACCAAAGGACATAAAATGAACCAGAGAAGGGTGCATGGCAAAACAAGACTAAGAACTGGTGAAGGTCCCAAGTGAATGAGGAATAGGGAAGGCGATGGGAGGTGAAACCCTGCTCACCAAGCTAAACTGTGAGAATCTTTTGCAGGTGGCAGGGAGCATGTGAAAGAATTTGGGCAGGGAGCAGAACTATGGATTATTATTATTTTATCCACTTAAGATACCTCTGGTGGTCATGCAGAAGATAGACTGGCTGAAGACGCTGAAACCTTGTGACCAGCCAGCAGGGGATGAGGTACCCCTTTATGCCGAACAGCTAAGGAGAACCATTTGGGAAGCAAAAACCTGCAAAGCCTCATGAGTGCCTGAGTCTAAGATTGAGGGTATCTCTAGGGTTTCCAAGGATGCCACCTGGGCCATGGGGGAGGCTGGGAATTGGTTTACCCAGACAGGGAGCACAAAGGGAGGAGGGTGGCGGGGATGGAATGGTGGCCACACCCAATGAGGAGTGCCACTAAGTTGGATGAACAGGACAGAATCACAGATTCCGCAGGCACAAAGAACATCAGGCTGGGAACCCTGTCCCTATAGTCACTGACAACACTCTCACTGAAACAGGAACTGAAAACATGGCCATCTCTTTCCCCAGTGTTATGAAGGTTCCTCCTGGTTGAGTTTTTTAATTTTCTCCATATTGTGGATTTACTTGGGCAGTGTCCCCATTTACTGTAAATTATGGTTTTCATTATCATTTTTATTAAGATGCCCAAAGGAGTTGGAGCTTACAACACCCGTAATTTCTAATGGGCTGTTATTATTAATTTATAATTGTGAAACACTGGAGACAAATGTTACTTGTAACTGTACACAATTAAAAGGCTACAGAGACGGCGATTCCCCCCACCCTCACCAGGACAGACTGCTACAGCAATCTTTAGGAACCAACCAACAAGTTGCAGAATATTCTAGCACAAGTCATCTACCTCCCTGGAGAACTACTGTCACATACGCAGCAAGAAGATAAGCTTAATGTCCTTCATTTTAAGTTAGATTTGGGGACAATTCAAAGTTGGGGACAATTTTTGTTTTAATAAACCACAAGCTTAAAGGATGCGAGTTTCTTCTACATTCTACTATATGTACCACGACCATACTTTCCAAACCGATCAGATTAATGTAAATGAAATGGTCACATGACATTGACCATGATACTGAAATCTAACTTTCCTAGCTAGGGCACTTCAGTTGAAGTTCTAAGACATACATTCACCCCAACTGTCAATGTCACAAGTATAGTAATCAGATAAACCATATTACTGTTTCTGTCGTTACTTTAATTACCTAAATGATCACATTTACCTTTCATATCATTTTAATTACATAATTCTGAGTTCTGAAGAGCTAGGAACTGTTTTCACTAAACATTAACCACAGCTGCCATCTCTTAAGAAATTACAAAACTACACAGGTTTCTCCAGAGGAAAATAAGTCATAACCAGCCTTGCTTTTAAATATGTGTTATATATAGCTGGCAACAAGTACCATAAATATAAATTTTACCAAAAAATGATACCAACTCAAGAGATGAGAATATGAAAGTGGGAAATGTTTGGTTCATGTAGATTATCTTTCTGAAGGCTGCATGTACATGCTTTGGGCAGTTTAATACCAAGGACATATGTTTTGTAAACCTATATAATAAATTCTAAGTGACTGCCTTGGATCTCTCAAGAGGCAAGCCTGACCCCAGACCACCTTCTAGTGCTGCCACTGAGCTGGCTGAATACGTTCTCATCCGACCTGCCGATGACAATGCAGATTTCACGGTGCTAAGAATCACAGTGAGAAAAATGCCCAAAGATTACAATTAACATGGTCCTAGGCAGGCCCAATGAAGAGAGAGTCTATAAGGGCAACTCAGTTGAGCAGTGTCTGTGTAGGTAAGGGTGCCGGGAACCAGGCAACTGCATACATTAACGGGAGCGGGGAGGGGAGTGGAATTCAAATGGCTCAACATCTGTGTGGGGTGGGGGGCAGCTGGGCTCTATCAATCAAATTGTACATTGGGGGCATGCCCTTGACCCAGCTATTCCACATCCAGAAATTCATCCTACGAATATATTTGCCCACATGAGCAAAAATATGAGAGGAATATTCGACAAGCATTGTTTGTAACAGCCGAAAACTTGGAATCCACCCGAATGCCCATTGATGAGGTTAAATAAATCACCTGACACGCATAGAACACTGTGCCGCAGTTAAAAAGAATAAGGAGAAACGAGATGGAGACACAAGACAACATCTCCGAGTTACATTAATTAAGAAAAAATATCAAAGCACAGAGTAGCATACACCTATGATCCCACTGTTGAAATACGAAAGTAGGGAAGGCACATGCTTAATATGCATTAATACTGATTACTTCGGCAAGGGAGCCGTTGGTCAGGGGCAAGAAAGACTTACTTTGCATTTGAGAACATCTATGCTATTTCAGTTTTTAACATATGCATGTATGCCTGTTATAGAAGGAAACTAAAAATAAAACAAGAATGATATCTAGTGGATAATTTACAGGCCTTTATAAATGTTAATACAGACAAGTGGGAACTGAAAGAGAGAAACCCATTCCTAAACCTATTTCAAATAATACATTTTCTGAGCATCCTGATTTTTAGAGAAGACCTTTGAAAGATTTTAAGTTGGAGGACGTGGAGGTGTTATTATGTGCTGGACACTATGCCAGGTGCTTTACGAAATACATTATCTAATCTAAGGCGCACTTTGCAAAAACCTTATGAAGTGTCATTGTCATTATATCCTATATGAGAAAGCAAACAATACCAGAGGTTAAGGGACTCACAGGATCAGAGGGCAAAAAAGGAAGAGGATCCTCAAGTATGATGGCCTGAGTTCGAAGCAGATGGGCCCCATCCAGTCCCCAAACCAGCACACTCACCATGTAGAGTTAAGGGCACAGACTGGGAGTCCCTTCAGGGCAGGAAAACCAACTCGGAACACTGCTCAGCAGCCCAACTGTCTGCTGTCTCTGTTAAATGTGACTCATAGAATTCGTTATATATTCTTTGTGACTCTTATGAGGTATGTTTACATTTTTGCATTTCTATAATTTAAACTAAACTTACTAAGCAGTTGTTCTTCTGAAAAAGACAGAAATGGCCCAAATGCCTGGACTTCAATATCAACAGCAGACCGATGCCTCTTTCTGCCCATCATGTCAACGCAAAGAATTTAGGACTCTTCGGCTACTTTATTACATAAACGTACTTAGTTCATGGAATCCATCCCCAAACTGCGACACGTACTCAAACTGTCTTCTCTCATTTAATACTTTATCACGAGGCTCAGAATTAACACCATTCTTTGTTTTTACAAATGTTTCTCTGTGTAAGCCTTATGAGATGGGATAAGTAATCTGCAAAAATTAAGTTTCTCTCCACATTCTCCAAGATCAATAACTTACAAGTACCATCTTCATTTAACCCTGCCTCTATAATTTCAACCAATAAGACATTTTACGTGGGACAATCTTAACACCATAGCCATTCCAAATTTTCCTCAAATTTTTCTTTAGTTTTTAAAAGGCTTTAGGGCCAAACTTTAGAGGACTACCTTTATTAAAGTCGAAGATAAAGACTCACCCACGCCCCAATAAGAAGAAAGCCATGCCACATTGGATTTTTTTTTAACAAAGCATACATGGCATTTTTATAAACTTGGCCCGGAGCCTTCAGAAGAAAAATTAAAACAGGATGAAATAGAAGAAACAAAAATAAAGGCTTCTCAGTAAAAAATGTTAAAAATCCAGCTTGTTGGACGTGGAGACCACTGTGTCTTTTAAAGTCTCTCAACAAGACGCAGCTTCTTTCACTCACTGGCATTAATAAAGGAAAGACTATAATGGCTCTACAATTTCAAACCCAGCACATGCTGTTTGACTCAAGTTGACAGAGAGCAAGCATTATAACCCCAGCCAGAATCTCAGTTCTCTCCTCTCTCTCTCTCTCTCTCTCTCTCTCTCTCTCTCTCTCTCTCTCCTCTATACTTCTCTCTCACACACACACACACACACACACACACACACACACACACACACACACACGGTGGCACCTCATAATTCCACACTCACAGCAATATCTACTAAGAGAACAAAAGCATTTCTGGTTTTAGAAGTGGAAAGATTTACCCTGAAGTTAGGCCTTTTTTTACTTTGATGGATTAATTTACAGCCACTTCAAGAGGAGAAGAGAACCCAACTCGGAATCTGCAAGCATGCTTGTATTATGTTACTGAGTGGTTCATTGTTTTCACAGCTGGGCCAGGATTTCCTTTCAGGACTGCGGCCTCCGTTACTCTGTCATCTGCTCAAGATGGGGTTCTTTATGATTTAGAGCAAACAGGGGCAGCCACGAAGGTCCTGCTCCCGTACTTGCCCCCCCAAAAGACCCCTTTCTCTTACTTTCTTAATTATCACTGGAAGCCACAATCAGCCTGTCTCAATGTTTTTCTACTCCTTTCAATTAAGAAATCGTTAGGAAGGAATTCTTCAAAATAGAAAACCTTCCTCATTCCATCGAGCGCTTCCAGGAATGAAAAGCCTGCTCCATCCTGCATCCTCACTGTTGTCAACGTAAATACCTTTCTAATTCAAGCCTCCTTTTATTTTTTCAGAACAACCTCGACACTCATATATTCCTTTGCCTCTTGAAAAAGATTAAATTCTTTATGCTCCCAAAGTCATGTGGAGGTCCTCAAAACACCAGGCTGGGAAAATTCGGCAGTTTTCTGAGGTTCACTTTTAAAGTGTCCAAACTGACTTTCATTCACCATCACTTACAACCTATTAAGATGCAACTTCTCGGAAGTAGGACTAAAATCCGGTCTTCGAAGCTAGACGCGAGGCAGAGTTCCATGAATGCTGTGCTCTCCGGCTCTGCCATACCCTGTCCTAAAATCGATGACTCCGACAACTCCTTATTTGGTAACGAAATTGGTAACTGGACCTTTACTGAGATTGGTTAGGAAGCAATAACAACTAAAATGAAAAATTTACTCAAAATGTACAATAAGAAGATAACACGTAAAGGGCTTTAAAGCAAATTGAGTTAAATGAGAAAATACCTCATTAAAGAATAAGCTTTACCTTGTAGTCATTAAGAAAAAAGTATCCCCGATAATCTATATAACCAGGTCACTCTCTTATATAATATCTTTCACATAATCACTTTAAGTTTTATAAAGTCTAACTGTGGCTTGGCCATGTGTATTCCTGTTGTCGCTTTGCTTTTTTAAAACAAACACTGACACCATCTCAACTCAACCTGAAAATGTATTTTTTAAAAAACTAAATAAAATTTTACACAATAATAAAAATGTTTAATTAAAAGAAAAGTTTGGGCTTATAACTTGGAAACCTGGGTTCAAAACCAGGTTTTTTATTAGCGTAGGTAAGTCATCTAAACCCTCTATACCTCCGTTCCTTCATATGTAAACAGGGATAGTGATGCACCTGTGACATTTGGGTTAATGAGTGGAAGAAGGAAGGAAGGGAGGGAGAAAGGGGAAATGGAGGGAGGGAGGGAGGGAAGGAAGAATCATGGATTACAGGGAAGCTCATAAAACTCGGTTTCATTTAGAGACGTATTTATATCACTTTTAATAAGATTTAGTTTCATAATCATTAGAGTAATACCCATTTATGTCATGATAAAGACACATACTAATTGTAAAATTATGAGATTTTTGCGTGATTAGAAATTGACCTTTCCAAACAAAATGTCACATTCTTCCATTCATAATTAACAAAAATCTCACCAATTACAATCCTACCTTATATTTTTTCTATGTAAGGTATTAAACATCTGTATCATAGACATTTAAAAAATAAGCTCAGTATTTAATTTATTGTTAGTTATCATCCCTATATAATGCATTAATGGAATCTAAACCATCTTTCTCCAATCCAACTGAAGAAATATTTAGTTAGCAACTAAATACAATTCTCTAAAAATTATAAAAACAACATCATCAAGGAAGCCATGAGTTTCTGCTTCTGGTGAGTTCTCTTGCAATAGTCAAACAGTCCACAACCAGTCCTGGGTGGAAGGCACCAGCAGCACTGACTTCCACTCCCTTCCACAAGCCAGGGTCCACAGAACAAAGCACAAACAATCATTACTAGTCTGAGGCTTTGATATAACACACTCTGTGCTTACAGTGCCTAAGGGACCTACAATTTGCAAAAGAAATTCTCCATCACTTTTTTAAGCTACCTGAGAAGATCTGCCTAAACAAAATCAGACTCGCTCAGAAGAGGGCAAGGGGAAGAAGAGTTTAGTTTTTAGGCTGATAACATTTTGTTTTGGAACGCCATAACGAGGGATTGGTGAAACATACCAATTTTAAAATCTTTACCTCTCAGGAAACGTGTAATCTAACCATCGGCCATGATCAAGGCACCTGCTTGGCGTGAACGTCAGATGTGCAGACAGCGTTCCAGCTGGGGCTAATTTTGCCTGACTCCTGGAGACTCAGCCAGCTGTAAATTTGTCTTTGGCTCTCCTCATGCAGCTGCTGCCTCTGGGCCAAGAGGGCCCTGTAGGAGCCCCACATAGGCAATATGCTCCATTAGGGATTAGGCTTAACTTCAATTCAAAGAGGACAGAGAGTGCTCAGAGTCGGTGAAGGCATTCAGGCCCTGACAGAGGACACTGGCTTGCACAGAGCTTAGTTCAAACTGTGCACCTGGAGGGGGTCTCAGCTTCCAGCAGTGGGAGCCTATGCAATTGGGGAAGAACCACAGAAGAGTCTAATGGAGATTCTCCTTCCTAGATTAGATGGCTTGAGGAAGCATGCTCAACTAGATTTTTCATTTGGCTCAAGCCTGCAGCCTGCCCCTCAAGCACATAAGGGTTTAGAGGCTCTGTTACAAAGATTTTCTTCTTCACTGTTTTGAGACAGATACAGAAAAGGAAATAAGCATGAAATTTAAGCTATTTCTTGGAGGAAAAGTGGATTAAGAGTCCTACTGATTTATGCACTGAATCGTGTCCTCTGTAAATTCATATGTTGAGCCCTAACCCCTGACGTGACTGTTCCTAAAGTAGGACCTTTAGGGAGGTGATTAAGGTTAAATGAGGCCATGAAGGTGGGGCCCTAATCCAATGGGACTTGTGTCCTTCTAAGACGAGAGACACCAGGGATATGTGCACACAGAGGGAAGACCATGAGAGGACACAGCAAGAAGCAGGCACCTGCCAGGCAAAGGGAGATGCCTCAGGAGAAAGCAAACCTGCGGAGACCTTGATTTTAAGCTTCCAGGCTCCAAAACTGAGAAATAAATTTCTGTTGTTTACGCTGCCCAGTCTATGGTAGTTTGTTATAGTAACCTGAGCAGACTAATATATTGGTGCTTTTGACCAGATCAGCTCAGTCTAAAAGGAGAAAAGGCAATGTCCCCTAAGCCTTCTCAACCACCAGAAAGTAAAATCAAAGGATTTCTATCATCCCTAAAAGAGGCAAATAACTGAGATGGAGTAGATGAGACTTCTGTAGGAAATCTAACTTCTCTTTGGAGTTTCTCTTAAGAAAATTGGAAAACATATTGCAAATGAGAGATCTAGTTCCTTGCTACTCAAACAGTGGTACCTGGACAGGCAGCAGCAGCATCCCCTGGGAACTCGTTAGAAATGCACATTGTCAGGCCCTGCCTCACCTCTGTTGAGTCAGGGAATCTGGGTGTTGGGTCCTGCAATCTGTGTTCTAATAAACTCTTCCGGGGCCTCAGATGCTTGTTCAAAGGCAAGATTCTCTCTAACGACACACACTGTCTGGTGCTTCACACGGACACACTACTTTTGCATCACAGTCCCATTTAACCCTCAACACCATGGGCAGATGATGCTATGATCCCTACTGTGAAGATGAGAAAACTGAGGCTCAGAAAAGCCGAGGTCAAACAGCTAGTGAACTGGGAGGGTACAGACTAGACTCTAAGACCTGGCTCTGTAAAGTTCCTTACAGCTTCCTCCTCAGCAAAGTGGATGTCGGCTCCCCCGCGCCGCATCTCCTCTTCTTAGCACTGCCCTGTAAGTGTCACTCTTTGGAGTCAGACAGACTTGGGTTAGAACTCCTGCCCCTGCCTCTTTCTGTCAGCCTTTGAGCCTTGAAAAGAATGTTGAATGTTCTGGGTTGATTCGTGTCCCCCGCTTCGAAATTTATATGTTGAAGTCCTAAGCCCCAGGACCTCAGAATGTGACCTTCCTTGGAGAGGGGGCCTTTGCAGAGGTAATGAAGTTACCGTGAGGTCTTTAGGGTGGGCCCCGATACAATATGACTGCTGTCCTTGTAAAAGGGGAAATATGGACACTGCATACATATGGGGACAACACCATGTAAACATGAAGACAGCCATCTACAAACCAAGGAGAGAGGCCTGGATCTGATGCTTCCCTGCCAGCCCTCAGAAGGATCCAACCCTGCCAATGCCTTGATTTCAGACTTCTATCTTCCAGAACTGGAAGACAATAAGTTTCTGTTGTTTAAGCCACCCATAATGTGGTACTATGTTATGGCAGCTCCAAGAAACTAATATACTTAACTTCTATGAACCTCAGTGTTTTCATCTGCAGAAGCGGAATATTAAGATGTACACTTACAGGGCTGTTAGGAAAATCAAATAATAACTATGCAGAGCTCTGGGCAAGTAGCAAATTCTCAATACACTAGTTTACAACATTAGCTAAAATGCTTTCCATGTGGTTTACACCTCAAATTCTCCTTTGGAAATCTAAAACTCTGAACAGGAAGGTAAATAGAGTAAATGAACCTTAGCTTCTATAGTAGCTATGCTATTCAAGAATTAATAACTGGTGCCCCAACTCTTTCTAAAATGTACTTAAAGCAATATCCAATACACACCCACACACAACACAGGAATTTAAAATAACATGAAAATCAGCGGTTGCCTGGGATAAGAGGTGGAGGGTAGGGAGGAGACTGACAAATTGCCTAGGAAATAAAAAAGTCAAGAGGAAAATTTCTGTAGAGATGCAAATATTCTATATCTTGATTAGGGTGGTGGTTTACCTGGGTATATACATATGTCAAGAGTCATCCATGTGTATAATTAAAATGTACGAGTTTTATTATATGTGACATACTTCAAAACGTTGATTTTTTTAAGTGAAAATGTGTGCCCATATTAAGAAAAAAAAAAAAAAAATCTACCAAGAATCTGAAGTAAGCTGGTTACTTATTTGAGCATTTAAATGTTAGTTCTAAGCTTCCTGGCAACCAAGGTAAAGGAAATAGCATACCTTACGGTGCCCTTTTTATTAAATGAAAAAAATATACCAATTATTTAAGACAGGTGAGCTTTGTTTTCTTAAAAACTCTGAAATTTTATCAGAGGAATCCCTATATGAGAAACATGTATTGATAGAATAAGCCAAGGGTTGGCAAACATTTTCTGTAAAAGATTAGATATTAAATATTATGGGCTTTGCAGGCCATGTAGTCTCTGTCATAACTACTCAATTCTGCTGTTTTAAAATAACATGAGAGCAACCACAGATAATAAGTAAATGAATAGATGTCACTGAGTTCCAATAAAACTTTATTTACAAAAATAGGCATGGGAGGTTGGATTTGACCCATGCACTGTATAGTTTGCCAAGCCCTGGAATAGACAATGCACTTTTAACATTCAATTCTAAGCTGACCTGAAGTCATATATGAACAAAATATGGAAGGACATGAAGGTGACTCTGACCTGTAGATTTTCTATGAAAGAAAATGTTAATAATTATAACAGCCAAGTCCAGAACCCATGTAGATAACAACCAAAGAAAATTTAATTTTAGACAGTTTAGAAGATTCTATAAAAGCATCTATAAAGAGAATCTCATTCTAACAAATATAAAACAAATTTTTTAAGCATTCAATTTGCATCAAAATCTAATTATACTGTTTGTTTCACCCTGAATTTCATTCGACTTACTATAACTGCATTGGCTTTTCATTGCAAAGTTGGATATTTAACTATAAACTACATCCTGCCTCTCCCTTTGTATGTAAAATTGACAAATGTGTTGTTTTTGGATTCCAGAATTCTAGAGAAAGCCAACTTAAATGAATTAAGATGACTAATGTGTTGATTCTGTTTCCAGTCCAACAAAATGTTAATGTAAGGACCCATGTCATATGATGCTATGTGTTTTAGTTCAAATTTAACATCAAATATTGAATAAGGCAGTTTCTGAGTAAATTACCAAGCTAAAAATATTCCTTCAGCATAGCAAGAACTCCATCTTGTTTAAGTAAATGGAAATTTAAACATCTTTGCTCAGATCAGCCTAAATAACAAATTAGAAAAATGCAAATCTCTATTATAGTCAACAGTATTGATTCTGTCTTCCTGTGGAAAATAGCACAATATCATGCATCGAGGAAAAGCATTCACTTAAAGTGATTCACCCATGATCGTGACTTCGAGCAATGGTCTACATGCAACAAACACTTAAGCAAAATGATGCTTTTCTAGGGCTCCAGATAAGTGATCACATCCACGGTGAAGTATTATCAAGATACCACAAAACCGTTGTGAAACTGACGACCCAAGTGTCTTTGAACATCCAGCTACTCTGGGGTAACCGGCCTTACTAGTTCTTTTGGAGCATGATAATGTTTTTACAAATGTTTTCATTACATTTACTTAACATTTGGCTGAGGAGTTCCTGTGGCTATAACACACTGCTACACAGTTTTGTTTTAACTAAACTAACATTAGTTTTTCATCACGTAATATTTGAGTAATTTCTATTTCCACAGAGGCAGTAACTATTACACTTTTAAAAGCTGTTGGAAGTGTTGCAAAGCCTGAATCAACGTCCATAAACATTTACCATGTACCTTCCATGAATAAGACAAGAACTGTCAAGTCTTGAGTGTTCAGCTAATTCTAATATCAAACCTTTCTAGTTTTCATAAATTAATTACATTAACTGACCACCAAAAAAGGAATTTTGATAATTATCTTCAGTGTGAAAATTGGATCTATTAAGAGATTACAAAGAGAAGGAAATCAGTAATTAGAGGACTGCATCTTTCAAAAAAAAAAGAAATTTAAAATTTTATAAGAAAGAATTTAGAAATCCAGGGTCTAGAAATGGAAACTACATAGAATATATGTATTTTTGCCCCTAGGTTTTAGATTCAACTATGACAGGCTGTCAGTTACTGAATATTTTTTTCATTACCTGCCAGTTCTTTAGGAAATTTCTATTGTTTAGCAAAGGGTAATTCTGAAGTCAATAACACTTTAATAATTACATGCTGATAAATTGCTATCAGAAAAGTGACCATTACAATAAAAAGTAAACATCGACATCTCTAAGCATATTTTTTTCTCATTCTATTCAATTCAATGATTTTCTTATGAAAGGGCTCTCTATAGCAAGTACATATATTTAACTGCTACTAATGATTACAGTTCCTGAAAAGTATTAGGATTTCTTAATTCAGTGTTCATGGACTAGCCTTCTTCCCACCCCAAAACTACGCATTGCACACAAATGCTTGGCTATGAATACATTTATTTTCCCCTGTGGAAAGGGGCCAGAGGTTTTGTGAAATTCTCAAAGAAGTATAGAATGAAAAAAAAAAAAAGTTAAAATTCAGTGGCCTGGCTTTTCTTTTCCAAGCAGAAATCTGTGAAAACATTTTGTTTGTTCCTCTGAAAGATAAAGAGAAAGAAGTCAAGTATTATATACATAATAGTCTCAGAGCAAGTCCATCCATGCAATTCTACCATCTCAGTGTCAGAAGGGGGCCTTAACCTGCTCAGCACTTAATTTTCCTCTGCAGTATCCTCAATGAGCAGCCACCCAGACTATGCTTAAACACCTTTGTGACCAGCAATGCATTTGTTCAAGGAAGCCTGTTCTGTTACTGGAAAGCAGGCAAATCCCCACTGGGCTCCTAATGAGTGACAAAAACAGGACAAAAGAACAACTACTTCTAAAAATCATTCGTCATAAGAAAATAATCCCCAGAGGGCTAAAAATATTTGGTTCGCTGCTATGTCCCCAGGTCCTAGGAAAGTGCTAGGTACACAATAGACGCTCGATAAGTGTTTGTTAGAAGAAGGACTTGTTGAATGACTGCTATTCATCTGAGTAGCATCAATACTATAAAGCAATATCTCTTTTATAGCCTGGTTCTTATGAGTTGAATTGTGTCACCCTAAAAAATGCATTGAAGTGTTAATTCCCAGAACCTCAGGATGTGACTTTAAATATTTAGAAATAGGGCCTTTACAGAAGTAATTAGTCAAAATTAGATCATTAGTGTAGGCTCTAATCCAACATAATTTGTGTCCCTATAAAAAGGGCAAGTTGGGACACAGAGACAGACACACATGGAAGGAAGACGATGTGAAGAGAATTAAGGAGAATACCATGTGAAGACAGAGGGGAGGCTGGTATTGTGCTCCACTAGCCAAGAAAAATCTGAGCCTTCCAGAAGCTGGAAACGGCAAGGAAAGATCCTTCTCCTATAGGTTTCAGAGGGAGCATGGCCCCGACGACACCTTGATTTTATACTTCTAGCCTCCAGAACTTGGAAACAATAAATTTCTGCTTAAGTCACCCAGTTTGTGGTACTTTGTTATGGCAACCTGAGCAAACTTCTACAGCAGTGGATGAGAGCTCCAGAATTCATCACAAACTAGCATTGTTTTATATTCCTGACAGAGTCTTTTAACCTTTAAGGGGACCTTTAAGTAATGAACTGTTCATATCTGGGCTGAGTAATGGTGCGAGGGGTGGGCTCTATTGGGTACCTCTCGTACACACTTCAAATTCTCTCAGTCCCATCTTATTCCATGTACTGCTGCAACCATTAGGTCCCCACAGCTTTCAACCAACTTCACACAAATGCAGCTGGACGGCCTCACCTGGGGCTGCAGTGTGGATCCCTCCATTCCTACCATGGTTTCTCTGACACTGCGGCATGGGATACCTGCAGAAACCTGCTTGGGACTCAAACACATGCAACCCAAAATGCCGATGCATTTATATCTGTGGGGCTACCCTGGCCTGATACAGATGGAAAACAATGAATAAACACATCCTTCATTCCATTCAGCAGGCAGGCAGCTCTGAGACGCATTTCATAAAGCTCCCTAGACAGTCCCCTGTTACTGAGCACTAGTGGCCCATAGCACTGATCAACTCAGTAACACATCCTGGCATTGCCTTTCCCTCCTTCCTTATGGAATCTACCATCACTCACTTGTGTTCTCTGAAATTCCATCCCATATTATCTACAAATAAGCCTTTGTCTCAGGTTCTACTTTTGGGGTCCCCAAGCTAAGACAGAAATCTTTTAAAAGTTACTACCTTAGTTTTTATAAAACTTGAATCATTACAGAAGTTTTTACCCTCCATCTTAATCAGCAGAATGCTGCTTTCTTGCAGAATTCTGTCCATTGGTCCCAGTGCTGTCCCTTGACATAAGCCAGGTTTTCTCTCTCCTGGATAGCTATTGCAGGAACTAATTTATATAGACCTTTTCTTCCACCACTAAATAATGCGTGCTCCTGGGACATAATCTGATGACTTTGCCAGCCCTTAGCTTATCCATGCTCCATCCAGAAATAAACACTATATTCTAAACATGGCCTGTTTACCTTTCCTTAGAACAAACCATGAAAGATTCAACCAACCAAAGGTATAAACATCAGAGTTTGCCTCCATCAGAGGCATTATTTTTGCAAACGTTAAGGGTTGCAGGAAACGTGGCATGGTAGACACTTCTCTGAGCAGCTGTAGGTAATAGAGATGCCAAATGATGATCACAATTCAGAAGCCCCATCTTCCCCCTGTGCTCCCCTTCACGTCGGTGGAGAGGCACATTAAGCACGTTACTCTTGCTCTCCTGCAGCGTGGAGCACATGGTTTTCACAAGCTTGATTACGGTCCGTGGCAGTTGGGTGATTGCTACTTAAGTCAGGCAGATGCCTGCTGGCTTCTCAGAGTGGGCTCCCCCAAATGTGTTTTATTAACATACAGGGAGGAAAAAACATATTTCGAAAAATACTCAATCAAGAGATATGGATTCTTACCATATCTTTATTACTTGGAAAAGTTCAATTAAACCCAGAGACATTTACTTTTTTCTTAACTGCTCCTTGTTCTGCCAGGTCAAAGGCAGGGAGCCTAACGTCCATAAGGAATGTGCACTTGGCCACCGCTGGAATGCACCAGGTTCAGCTTCCTCTCCTCTTTGGTTTTCACGCTCTTATTTTGAGCTAACCGAATCATGCACATCCCTACTGCTCAACTGAGTTCTAATGAAGCACCAAAAAACAAACAACAACAAAAAAAGACTTAGCTGCATGTTGAAAACGTCCACTGGCAAGTACAGATCTTAATAGGAGAAGTAAATTTAATGAAATTAAAAAGAAGTATTTCATCGAAGACAGAGTAATTAAAAGGCATAGTGTACCATCAGCAAAGCTGGGTTGGCTCCTGTGGTGCAGTGCTATCAGAGGGAGTGGCGTTGCTGTGGGCTGTGCTGTCATTCTCCCAGGCACAGCCATCAGCTCTCCCAGAGATGGTGGTCCAGCCACCACCTTCTGGACGACTGTCATCATTTCAGCCGTTTATAGAGCTGGTCTGTCCAAAAAGAGTTCCCACTTCCCTGGACCGTGATGCCCTCTCCCTTTCACACTGACCTGCTCTGTGCTTTTCACTTCCTCTTTGTTCATGATGTTCACGCATGATGGGAAAGGTTTAGGGCTCAATGGACATGGTGGGGGGGGTGCGGGGAGACAAACCTGCACTGTTTTGTTAAAAACAAAACTGTCTGTCTGTTTTGTTAAAAGTGTGGATACTGTCCACTTGGAGCACACAAAACCATGGCTTTGCATAAATCCCTTTGTTGTCCATTGGCAATTGTGTACAGTACCAAAGGGCAGTCGAATGAAAGTCAAATTTTTATTCAACACCCAAAGTAGAACAGAGACTGACAACTGTGGAGCTATCTCTCGGCAAGATGGTTCATGGATTTAAAACTCTAGTGATTTTTTCTTCCCCATTTCATACAAAGGTGCATCTTAAACCAGTTCCTTTCTACCTCTTAAGAATAAACAGAATTCTCTCTGTTGGCATACATATAAAATTGTCGACGATAAAAACTTCAAAAAAATAAATTTGCACTTTAAAAAATTAATAAATAAAATAAAATAAAATTGGAATATAAATAAATTTAAAACTTAGTCTTAGAAACAAAACAATAGATAAGGCAACTCATGGTGAACAATACAAGGTGACAGACATCATGTGTGGTGCTTCATTTTATCTCTTTGAATTCTCACGACTCTATGAGCCTGGAGTCATGGTACCTACTTCATAGATGGGGAGACTGACACTCAGGGATTAAGAATAGAGTCCAAAGTCCCAGAGTTAGCAAATTAGAAAGTATTGCAGTATAAAAAGGTGCGTTTTGTTATCCAAGAAAAGAGTGAGGATTCACAATCTAAGAACTAGGTATTAATAGTAGATACACATTTATGTTGCAGTCTAATTTTCCCAAGGCTTAACCATTTTAACCACACTAGTGGTTTATTGCTGGGGGGTGAGGAAGGCAGCTTTCTCATTTAGATGTGTCTGTCAGGTGAAGGAACCTCCATCTGTGTTTCTGTCCCTGACCCCTGGCCCTTCCCACTTCTCCTCACTTATTCCTGCCCTTGGGAGAAGGCACAACTTAATGTGATTAGGAAATCTGCCACTGAGAACAGGTCACACACAGCCTGCCTTTCCCTCCTCTTACAAACAGCACACATCCTCTGCAGCTCTGCTGTGTGGTGCACTCTTCAGAGCTAGACTCTGCCCTCAGGGAGGTCTGGAGGGACCCAGCACTGACCAATTACCCTGTCTAATTCTGGTGTTCAGAATTAGAAAGCCCACCAGCCCACACATATAAACTGTATTCTCCAATACCGACTTAATCAGTCGTTAGGGTGATGTTCTAGTCTTCATGTGCCTTATTATTTGTCTTATTTCTCAATCAGCTCATAACTTGGAAGGGGAAAGTTATTTACTGGGTCCTTTGAGCCCCAACACCTCTCGCTGTGCTAATGGCCCAATCTGTGCTCACAATTCTATTGTTATAAACGGATGTGACTTAACAACACATTATTAGGTTTTTGTCCCCTCAACTCAAAAGAGTTCAGAAGTTACATGATTAAGACCAGTGAGGTCTAAGAGAGACGTGACAGTGAACACCAAAATACACACACAGGAAACAAGATGCTTTTTCACTATGTCCTGGGGGTTGAATAAGCCTATTATAAATTGTAATGTATACTACAAGAGGATACTTTTTTTTCAGCTATATGTTATTCTTTGTTTCATTGTATCATTATAATTTTTAAAAAGCATAGGCATATCCTGAAATCCCATGCTTTGTAAAAGATTCCATTATAAGAGTAATCATTATTGAACCTTCTAGCCCAGATGTAATTTCTTACATGTTACAACAAGTTTGGCACGCATTGTGAATTTCAGCCAAGGTTGATAAAGTTCAATAACTTAGCTAACCAACCATGTGTACTACTCATTATAGAAGTAATAAATAGATTCATCAAAATGGACATGAAAAAGCCATAAGAAAATCGGATGCCATTTCCAGGCTGCCTCATAAAAGCACCTCTTGGACTTTAATATAATTTTATACGTAGTTATCACACCTACCCATCACTCAATACCAGGCATATATAAAACAATCATCTACCACTCTTTGCGGGCTGAATAAATTCCAGTTGCAAAGGTGAATTCTCTAGTCTAGAGATCTCAAAAGTCACATCACTGCACATGTACTTATATGTTCAACTCCTAAAAGAATTCACATCAAGTGGGAAAGGAATCAGACAGACATGCCTATAAATGTCATTTTCCTTCACATTATATTTGGGCGTCAGTTGTAGTGAAATGTTTTTTCAGTAATGCTTTCATTCTAATTATTCTTTTAGCCTACTGACAACTGAAAAATTTAGTAGAGAAAAAAGAAAGCCTGATTCAGATCAAGGTCATGGATGGAAGAAAGAAATCTCATTGAATAGAATGGAAGAATCTCCTATCATCAAATCTACAGAAGTCAACAAAGCTGGCCTCTAACATTTGAACATAATTAACAAAACTCCCTTTATTGGGATAACAAAACTTGAGCGACTGCATAGTTGAAAATCAAATCTCTCTCTACTGTACTTTGCTCTTTGATGCTTCCAAAAGAAACTCAAACACTATCTCACATGTTCATTTTCAAGGTAGCTAGAGCCTACCCTTCTCAGAAAGAAATTTTCTTGCATTCAGTCAACCACAGTGAAGCAGGCCAGCATCATGAACTAAACATTAAAAGTCGTGTTTCACATTTCAGATGCTGATCTGTAATTGTTAATACTTTGCTGGGTAAATAACTATTCCTTCATTGTTGCACGTGGGTGAGTTTTCTCTCCACCCCAGGGGGGAGGCCTGAGGGTAGAGTCTGCACCCTCTGTCTCTCAGCCAGGCCATGTCTTCATTTACAGAGAACAGTGCAGCCAGGTTTGTCCACACTGCAGCATCTGCACTGTTACAGCATTTGGACTTTTCAATGTGCAGACACCTTTTCTCTCTTATTTGTGCATCCCGTCTGCCCTCTTCCACTCTCTCTGTGCTATCAGCAGTGTATGTCACCAAAAAACAATTTCTTGTTTCAGCTTAATGCTTTCTTCTGAATTTTCTCTCTTGCATTCGTCTGCAGAGTGGGATCACTGTATGACGACGTTATAAACATCCTCATGCTTTCCTGGTTCTTTTCACATCTACTACGGAGAAGAAACATGATCAAGCTTTCTAAAACCAAAGTTACCCTCTTAACAAGAAGGAAAATATTCCCTGCTATTAATTTCAAACAGCGCCTAAATCATCACAACCTTAGTCAAATAATGTGAATTTCCAACTTAACATGAGCAAAACATTACAACAGTGGAGTGCTTTATTTTATCAAAAAGTTAGCAACTGCCAGATTCTTCCAAGAGCTTAAATACCATGATGACAGATACTGATGTACAGAAAGATTAAAGTAAAATATAAAGCTAAACAGAGAATAAAGACATGAGCCAGAAATGTGCTTTGAAGAACAGAAGTAACAAAAAAGAAAAATCTCTTACCAATTGTCATGATAAAAAAAAAGTTAAGATACTAAAGAAAGAGGGTTTAATGGTTCCCGAAAGACATAGAGAACAGGTAAAATTCATCAGGCATTATAAGAAAAGTGTGCACAGAAAATATAGTCTTTGAAACGTCCATGTTATCATTTACTGCAATGCCTAGGATTTAAAATGTGGTTAAATTTCTAAATAAATACTTCTGATAACTATCCAGAAATGCTATCAATACTAGCAGATAGTTTCCTAACACAGGCTTAAAAAGAAAGCCATCCTGCTAGCATGTTGATGTTGAAATCCAGTATCAATATTTACACAAATAGGAAAGTCAACATTAACTATGTTTGCTGGTTCTTATTTGTCACAAGAGTACATTCTGCCCACCAAAGCCATTCTAAAAGAAAATAGTCAAGGAACGTTTAAGAAAGCACAGGTGGCTCCCTAATACCGGTGCAAGACCCAGAAAATCTGCTAGGAGGATGGAAGTGTTCTATTGACCGTGCACTTGGAGTCACTTATTTCTACATGTGACGACTCTGTAATGCTTCGCTCCCTTCCCAGCTCAGCTCAGCTCAGACTTCCAAGTATACCCCCTTGCTTTTATAAGCTGGTATCCCTATGATCAGCCTCCTGTGAGGCACAGTCCAGAAGCTTCAGTCACTCAACTTTTATATTCATTCAAAACCATCAGCATTTCTTCTTCAGGGGACTGTTCGAAATTATTTCACTTTCATGTTCTTCTCTGTGGAGAGTTTAGACAGAACACATGATATTTAGAGTCTTTTTAAAAAGTATCCTTTAATAAATTAAACATTATTAAATTCTTCAATTCAAACAAGACCAAGTTTTATAATAACTAAAACAGGAAATCTAGAAGCTACTACTCCTTAAAGACTGAGTGTGCCATGCTAAAATTTAAAAATTCTGAAAATTAGCTACTTTTTAATTTTTACATAATAGGTAATAAAAAGTTTGCTTGGACTTTGTAGATTCAAATAGTATCCAAAAATGTTACTAATTTCCCTGCAGCTCAACGAAATGTAAAATTCGAAGTTTAAACTGCGATTCTCTACCTCATGTTCAAGTACTGTGCTTTGCAGCTGCCACCCCATTTGAGGAGCTGGGAAATGGAATGGAGCAAAGAAGAATTAGGGCAATTATAAAACCTCGCTGGTATACATTGTCAGATTAATAACCAGCATTAGCAAAGCTCAGCTATACCGTCAGCAGCATGAGGAAAGAAGAGCCGAGAGCTCCAGGGCTAAGTCAAAACCCGGAGCAAAGCACAGAGCTACAGAAAAGCCAGCCAGAACTGTAAAAGAAATCTGTCCACAAGAAAAAAAAAAAAAGTGCGCCACTCAAACTAACCACTAATTTTTGCACGTACTATCTGAACAGTATATAACTGCTTAGACTGTGAGCATGAACATCAAAAGACATGGCATAAGCTTTAAAAAAAAATCATAATACAGCTGCATGCCTATTACCACAAGGCAAGCAATGGAACTGTAATATAAATTAGCAAATCCATACATTCCTCTTCAAGTGATGGTGACTTCTCACTCACCCTGTGCCTACTGCAGGTTTTGCCTTCCTTTATGGTTATTCAGAAGATGTGTAAGTGCTAATGAAGCTTAAGAAAAGTCAGAGACTAAAAGTAAGACAAAAAAAAAAAAAAGGCATCAGTTGAGATAGCAAAAGTTCTTAATTTACAAGAACATATTTGGTAATTCATTTGCAGATGTCATCCCAAGAATTGGGAGAGCGGGGGCAGGCGGGGAGGGGAAGGGGAAAGCTTTAGCATCGTGTACTTTTAAATACTAATAGAAAAATACAGAAATAATTAGAAACTACTCAGAGGCATACATGTATACAGGAGAATGTATGGTTTTAAAAAAATTATACTATAAAGTATATAAATTTAAATGTTTTCTAGAAACACAAAGACTGAGTTGCTAATATTTTGGTTAGTGTGTAGCTCCTTAAGGTCAGGGATCCTGGCTGGCACCTAGAACTAAGTAGTCATTAAATGTTTGCTGACTGCACAAATGACAGAATAAAGGGCGAGTCTGTGGCTGTGAGCCACAGTCCACTCTCTCTACACACCCCTCGCTGCAGACCTTAAACCAGGGCTCTAAACTCAAGTCTCCGAAAGGACGGGGCACATAATAGCAAGGACGTGGTCAGGTCAAAAACTCTGGCCTGTCTGCAGGGAAAAAGCCTGCAGGGGTCAGCGTGACTCAGCATCAGTGCAATTCCCCTTGGTGGGCACAGGGACCCAATGTCCCCAGTTCTTCTGGATTTTCAAGACTCAGAAATCAAGATTACTTTTAAGTAAAATATCCTGATTTTAATATGATGTCAAGTACTAAACCAAAACAAAAAATACTATCAGCCATTATTGTGTGGGCCAAACAAACCATCGGGGGGCTAGACCTAGGCTACAGAACCCAGTTTACCTCTGTCCTGATTGGGAAGCTCTATTCCTGACCAAATGGCAAGAGGAATGAGCAAGCATGAAAATGTTCCCCACCCTTAACCATTATCATATGGTACCATGTTACTCAGTAGCAATACACTGAAAGTTCCAGACCTGTATATATAATTCTGCTTCAAACTCAAACTGGCAGAAATGAGGCACTGAAAGAGCTGCTCCCAAATTCAGAACATTGAGGCACGCTAAACCAGACTTTTTCCAGACAAACTCACTCAGCCCAAAGAACCAGTTAGGAAAGGAAGAGGTAGAGTACAGACAGAAGTCTTTGATGCTACCAATGAAAGAGTTCTTGGAGATAATCCATCACCTTCCATCTTAGGCTGAAGACTGGTCCCTGAGGCAGGCCCACATCTTAATTCTTGGAACCTATGAATGTCACCTTATAAAAAAGGACTGTGCAGATGTGATTAAGATGAGGGTCTTGAGAAGTGGGAATTATCCCGGACTATGCAGGTGGGCCCTAAATGGAAGTGCACAGGGCTCCTTCTAAGAGGGAGATTTGACTAAATGAGAAGGTGATGTGATGGTCAAAGCAGAAAGTGAGTGATGCGTTTCAAAGGTACAGGAAAGGAACACAAGCCACGAAACACAGATGGCCACTAGAAGCTTCGAAACGGGCAAGGAAATCGATTCCCCCCCGCCATCCCCTCAGCGATTAAAGGAGCCAACCCTGCTAACACCTCGACTTCATAAGGTCCAATGAAACTGATTTTGGACTTCTGACTGCTGAAGCATAAATGAATAAATTTCTGTTTTCTTAATAAATAAGTGAACGTGTAAGGAACACGTGAACGCTAGATGCACATGTTTGCACTGGGGTACATCTAAGAGTTCCAGGATAATGACACGCACACACTACTGGTTTCCTCTTGCTCCCTGGTCAGACCAACAGGCAATAAAAGAGAAACACCTGGCAAGATACAATTGCTAGACGCGGTAGAAAAAAGACCTTCATAAACAGAGACCACAGCTCCCAAGTCACCTATTCAGGCTGAAAAAATGGTAACTATTGCCAAAACTCTGCCTCTGCTCCCTGAGACATTTCTCAGTATGGATCTGTTACAGCGCTATCTGGTAACTGTACATGAACTTAAAACTGAAACTTCCTTCACTAACAGATAAAGTTGTAATTGGCATTTTTTTTTTTCGTAATGCCAGTTGGAATGCGATGACGATCTCTCAGCCGATAGAAGCTTCTCGAACTGAAATCGGTTGAATTTAGAAGCCATGGCCACCCTGCTGCACAACACAGCCATGCAGAAAAACTGAAGGCAGTCAGAAGACGTTATAGTGAAAGATGCAAAAAGTTTTGAGATTTCATCCTTACAGCCATTGGCGACTGACATAGCATACTCTCTTCATTTGAAAGAGATTGATTATTTTCATTCTTTTGCTTCGTGTGATCACCAGGAAAACAGTTTCCAGAATCAAGATGTTGCTGGCAATTTTGTTGATGTCATAAAATCAAACAGTCCCCAGTTTACTCTTTCTGTTTACACTTGTATTAGCTCTGCATTGAAAGCAGAGGTAAGGGCCTGAGCAGAGGAAAATTAAGGCAACTAGAAAGAAAATGTACTGTCCAAGAACCAACATTCGCACCAATGAAATCCCAAAACAACTACAAGCCGAGGCTGTTTCTGCCTCCGAAAGTTTCTGCTCCTCAGTATCTGGATAGAGTCATAGCCTGTCAACTCTGGATGGAACAACATTGTTAAATTTTTCTAGTCATCACCACCAAGTCACTGCCCAATGCACAACAAAGTTACTTGATGTCTGGTTACTTTTCTGAACCCTCGGGAAGGTACTAGCTGAAACCTCTCAGCATAGCCTAGCAAAAAAAATGTAGAGATCCTATTTTACCCAGGCCATTAAGAAATTAAATGACTCTCTTCCTCCCTCCTCCATCTTCTTCCAAATCTAAAGCCTCCTGCCGTAGAATTCTTCTTTCTGACAACTGTTAGGTTATTTTTCCCCAACTGCAAGCAATCATACAGCACTCTCTCCATTACTGCATTTGCACATTGTGTTTAGTTGAGCCTTACAAAATAGTAAGTGACAGGAAATATTATTCTCTTGATTTCACAAATGAGGAAAAGCTCAAAACAAGTTAAGTGACTTGCCTTGGGTCACGTCAGTTAATGACAACCTGTCTCATAGGCCAGTCCTTTGCCTAACATGTCCCAATAATCTCAAATAAAAGTCATTATACATTTTTTCTTTTTTTTATTTTTCAATTACAGTTGACATTCAATATTATTTTCTACTCCATCTTGACCATTTCAAGTGCTGATAAAATTCTATTCATCAAAGACACATTCTTCTGTATAATCAAGTAAATGGGACAGCAAAGTCGGACATTTATACTTAATATACCAGGCAGCCTTATAAACCATCACAAAATCAAGAACGTTTGCTGATGCCAAACTCTCATAATAAAAATATCTCGATGCATTCATTTAAGGTTTTCCTTCCTTGCCCCTCTCCACCAAGTTTAATGTATTCTTTTTCTTTCTTAACTGTAACAACCTTGTCCTTTTTTTGATTCTTTTTTGTGAATGAAGCTACTATCTGATCTCCAACAAAAAATATCTAAAATGTTTCCACTAATACTAAAGACAAGTCAATGCCTAAAACAGTCACTTATAAAAGGTCATTTTAGGACAAACTCACAGATACTATGGCAGCCATTTAAGGATCCAAGAACCAGAAAGCTAGGAAAATATCAAACTCATTTCAGTAACTGGATCTCCTCCCCGCCCATTCCTGAAATGACTACTGTTTATTAAGTGCCTGCAACGTTGAGCAGTCAACTCCCTGGGCACTCTGGAGTTCCCATCTTTGCAAAGTAGGAAAACTGTCCACGTTTCATAGACCTGGAACAAGAGTTCAGAGGAGGAAAGTAACCTGCCCCCAGTCACTCAGATGGGACACGGTTAGGCCAGGTTTTGAAACTAGGTCACGCCTGCTTCCTGAAGTCAGTACTCCTTCTCCTGCACCCTGCTGCCTCTCCACATAGAAACCCGCCACCTTTCAAGCTTCCCCTGTCAGCATAGCTATTTTCAGCAGTGGTACAATTTCACCACGCAGGAGCCAGGCTCATGAAATGAGATAATGCACAGAAAAGCTCTGAAGAGTTGTTACTATCATTAATAGAAGATCTGGGGGAAGTCTGCAGAACCAAAACAACCAAATGTTGCCTATTGTGTTATCCTGGGACTCGAACACTATCATAAGCTGGCCAACACTGCGTTTGCTGGGATGCTCCCTCCTTAAATGCAGGTATTAAACAGCAGTACCCATGATTTGAGGTGTAGCTGGTGTGACAGATGAGACATATGCTTGAAAATTTTTAGTGAAGAAGACTGGGGAGTTAGGCCAATTTCTTTCCCATGAATATCCTCTTGATCATAAGATTAAATATGCACTTAAACAGACACTTTGAGATAAATTAACTTCTAAGAGAAAGGAACATTTTGAAAATTAAATTATACTACATGAATCAAGCAATCAATTAGCAATCAATACATATCCAATAGGTACGCGTGTAAAATGAAAAGGCAATTCATAAAAGAGTAAATACAAATGGCCGAATATATGAAGAGCTGATCAATCTTACTAATAGAGACATAAAAATTAAAGTGATACTTTTTTAAATCTTAACTGCGAAGGTTGGCAAGGATGCAGGGCAAACGGGTATTCAATTGGTACAGCTTCCAGGGGTGTGGTCTGACAAAACAAATCAGGATATTAAGTTTAAGAACAAATCCCTTGATTCAGCAATTCTACTTCCAGAAAATAAAACTATAGAATAGTCATGAATGGGTAAAATCATTTAATTACAAAATGTTCATCTCCATTCTATAGCTATCAAAAAGATGAAATCAACCTAAATGTTCCAGTAGGAAAATGATCAGAATAGTATAAAATACTATGCGACCACTTAAGATGTAGAATATTTAATAGCAGGGAGAGATGCTCATGAACCACAGTCAAATAGAAAAATTACAAAAGAAGGGAAAAACACTTAGACTCATATATGCTAAATGTTATTTCTGGCTGGTGAGTGACTTTTTTTTCTTATCAGCATTTATTTTTACTTTTACTTCTCTGCATTTTCTAAGTTTTCCACAAGGAAATCATGTTTTATAACAATAACGAATAATTTTAAATTACTTCAATAAGAAGGCATGTAATGCTAACCCAGCCTAACACCTGGCATAAACATGAATTTGACAAATGCTGGCTCCTGTTCCACTGTAATTCTTCCCCAACACCTAACACCGTAGGTAACACCAAAGGGGAAATGGGTAGAGAAAGTGCCAGTGTACTAACTAACCATGACTGCCCAGCAGTTGAAATCATATCTGCCTAGGTCTTCCCGACAGACACCACGACCAACACACAGCCTGGCACAGACCAGGCTTTCATAAACGTGTTAAATTCTCTGATTTCACACAGACTGGATGAGCTGCTTGGGAAGAGCTTGATCAGGACTGTGTACTATTCCTCGGAACAAGAAGGCAACAAGTAGAATGGAGAGGGCCCCACGCGTGCAGTTCTCCGCTCTAGTGCTGCAGGAACTCCCTGCTCAAGAGCGGTGGGATCTTATGCAAGCTTCCTCACCTTTCTGTGCTTTCATTCTGACACTATTTCAAGATAGCTGTGAGCACTGAGGTTGTGGTGAGAAATAAGACTGTGTACAGAACCTTTATAAATTCTAAAGGGCCGTCAATATAAGACGATCTTACGGTGATCAATAAATACCAATCTGGAATAATTAAGCACATTTTAAAGGTAGAGATGAAAATGAAAAATGTTTCATTAGTTTTAAATCAGTTTCCAGACAACTACACAAGAAACTTCTTTGATTCTAATTGTTCCTATTTACATGATATAATTTGTTCATATAAATGGCCTAGTTCTATCTACTTTGCTAGTCAACCCAGCCCCCAACCTAGGGAAAAATATTAAAACACTAGAATGAGTTTCCTCCCTCTGCCCTATCTCATACACATAAAGTCCCCCTCTCCCCTCCCTCCTTTCTCTTTTTCTCTCTCTTTCCCTTGAGCATGCACACAACATTAGATCTCCTCTCAGAGACTAGTGAGGAAACCTCAATTTGCTTTCAGAGACTGTACAATCTGAATATGGCTTCTAAGAAGAATCCAGAAAAGAAAGCAGTACAGCCTGGTAAACAAATAACTCACAGATTAGAAACAATCAGATTCAAATCCTGTCAAACAAGTCTTTAGGCTTGTGTAAAGACTAGCACTTCATGAAGTGTAGTGTTATTAAGCCAAAGGAAGATAATACATTTAAGCCTGGGTAGCTCAGTCAGTAGGGCCTCAGGAAGATAATACATTTAGGCAAGAAACTCAAGCTTTCAGAATTTGCTTTTGATCAATCTACCAGAGCCTAAATTGAAGAGTTTTTTTTGCAAGAAGGTCTTCCTATTGACCCCCAAATGTTATTCTGGAAAAGGTTCAGGACTCATATGAACAGTTTGTGTATATGCTACAAAGAGTGCAAGAAAGGACATGAGCCACGTCATATTAAATGACTTTCAACTGTCAGCATGCCTTTTAGTATAAAATCTGTAATAATTCCGAGAATAGCCATCTAGTTTTAACAATTTTTATTTGATAAACAATGAACGCATTAGCAAAGGAATGGCCAAAATATCTTTACTCTGGTGAAACAGTTTTGCAGTGTTACAAGTATATTCACAATGCTTTCAGGCCCTTTCATTTTCAAAAGAGAAAAAGTAAGCTGCTGAGAAAAAGAATATAAATGAAAGTATGTAATACGGTATACTGTATTCAGTTTGTCCCCATTTAAAATCTGAAAATAAGCAGTTTTATAAAGCCAAAGTATTTTCTTTTCTGGGCCAAATTTCTGTTTGAGAACTGAAGCATGCAATTAATGGATTGTCTCAAATTTTAGTTATAGAGCCAAAATAAAAATTACCCTCCTTAAGATCTTGTATGTACAGAGTACTGGCTATTTGCTTTATATTAAGTATTTGGTTCAATATGGCCTCATTTAAGAAACATATGCTAAGCCCAAAAGGACACATTTTCTTCTAATATAAGAACATATCATTAATAAAAAACCTAATTACAATAAATTATATAATACTGGGTATATAATACTGGGTATTATATAATTTATTGTAATTAGGTTTTTTATTAATGATATGTCAGAGGCAGGGAAACTATGTTCTTAGAAGAAAGTATAAGATCACCAAGGCATTCTAAATGAACCTTAAACAGAGGCATTAATATTTAAATATTACAATTTCCACTTAGAAATAAAATCATTATTGATAGGCCAGCATGCTCAAAACCAATAATGTCATGAAAACACATGCCCTTGTGTAATTTGGCAGAACGGGCTGCTCCCTGAATACAATGGACCTTTTTATTAAATGGATCACTTCATTCTTGGCATTTCATACAAAAAAAAAAAAAAAGACGGGGAGAGAAAAAGAAACAAATATGACACTAGAAACAGTCTTCAATTTGAACTCTTTCACAAAGAAGTACTAGAAAAGTAAAAGGCATTATTTAACAAAAATGAAAGCAAGACCAGCTGAGAGGAACACTAGAGATGCTTCTGCTTTTGTGTAACTCTATCAAAGGGCAACAGAGCCCTCTAGTGGAGAAAAAATATAAATAGATAAAGATTTCTATTTTTAGGTTAATTTACAGAAAATATGTAGAACCCTTTCTTTCATTAACGATCACTATGTCACTGTATTACGTCAAAGCAAGAGACCAAATTATTGAAACTGGGTATTAAATAAAATAATTTCCAAATTTTCAAACCTTATTAAATACCTGTAATTTCAATTTAGGGTAGAAATCATATTTTTAAATATTCTCTTCAAGTTATGATTTTGGACCATTTTGTCATTGAACAATAGCTTATATAACCCTCATCTGTTATGCTGGAATGATAACAAATAAATTAAAATGCAGACCTACATACAAATATGAAATTCAACTGAGCTCATGAGACCAAAAAGTTTCAGTTGAGATCAGGTGTATATATACACATATTACTTATACATCATTCTATATGTATAATTTATTAATTTTTTTTAAGTTTTCATATGTGAAAATTATGAAATGAGGTTCATTAGAATATTTCCATTGGTCTCTTCCTTTAGAAATGTATATAACTTCTCAAATACTCTAATCGTATATATTCAATGTCTAAGAATATTAAATGTAAAATGGTTGTTTAATTCATAAGGTATTAATTCTCAATTTTTATGTAATATCGTATAAGGACTTTTTCCAATATTTTCAAAAATCTCAATAGTTTCTCAGAACAAAAAAATTTCAAAATCATTTTACTTATATACAGGAATGTTTTAGCATAAGTGTTCACAAATGTTTTTAATTTAAAATGGGTTTAAATTCCCAAAAGGTCAGATTATTTCAGAATTTTTTCTTCTACTTAATGAGCATTGGGTTCTTAAAAAAAAGACAAATGCCAAGAACCCACTAGTTTAAGTCTTGTTGACAATTAGAAAGGAAATTGTAATCAGGCATTTTAAGATCCCAAGTGTAATGATTTCATATAAATAAGTTTTACCGTGAAAATAACTGTAAGTTAGCTTATGGCCTCAGATTTATTGGATCTTTTACAATAACTGAAAACAAAGTCAATAGCATGGTTTAGGCTAGAAGGCAAAATTCAGTAACACTAGGTGTGAAGAAGGAAACTAGTTCATAATTGTGAAATACAGCTTTAAAATTTTATGAATACACTTTTCTAAATGAAGGAAAGTAATTTTCTTGTATTACTGTAGAACTGTAGAATTTACACCAGATATGAGTTCTTCATGGTGTTGATTTGTAGGATAAAAATATGGCACCTATACTTCACACTGTAATTGGGACACATGATTTAGGAACAAGACCCTGAGCTTTAAAAAATGAGCTCCCTAAGCCAAAACCACCAATTTCAATATTATACTATAACATTTTGGGATTCCTGCATGAAAATCTGGTACCTTTATTTGTTTCAAGGGGAACAAATTTAGGGGTGACTTTGATAGCCTGAGCATGTACTTTTTACATCTCAAAATATATAAATTTTGATATTTAAATATGTGTGTATATAAATATACACACAAACATGCACATACACACACACACACATTATGAGAATCCCTGTAATAAACCTCAGGGAAGTGATTATATAACATGAATATTAATAGAAAATTGAAGTGTCATTCCTAAAACGCATTTTTCTGGTATACACCAAGGTGGCTAGCTTGTGTTCAGGGAGAAAAAAAATAGTTTTGTTTTTGTTAATGGATCCTCTGGCTCAAAAACCAAAACCAGCCCAGGCTATTCCAGATTTAAAGTCACATTTAATGCAGCCCAACTTTATGAAGTTTCAAAAGATGAAAGAAACTTTTCATCCTGACTAAACTCTGAAAGGGATTAAAAAATTAAATTTTATCCACTACTGTTTTAAGATTGAAAGAAGCAAGCTTTATCAGACTGAAAGTATCTAATTTGCTCATAATTGTTAATAGTTTTTAAATGAAAGTTTGAAAAAACCTGGATTTCACTCCTTAAGTATGATGACAATAAATCGGTCTGCTCACTGAAGTGATCTGCGTGAGTTCCAACAAAAGTCCCACTAACAAGAAACTAAAGACGGTAGGTGCTGCTCCCCATTTAGGCATTCAATTAACCCATTAGAAAGATCCTGCCTTTGATGAGCACATGTCAGCCCTCAGATTCAAGAAGGCAGCACTTTATATTGAACTATTTATTTGCAGAGCCAAACCAGCTTCTCTGACAGGCTGAATCTAGAAAAGAAGCCATGGGATCTTCCATAATGGGAAATTCCCCAGCCTAAACAATTCCCTCTCCTGAGACTTCATAATAAGATCTGTATTTAATGATCACCATGTTGAAGCCATTTCCATTCATTTTTACCAAATCAGGGCCAATAAGCCCCGAATTCCAGACAGTCGTGAAACACCTGCCTCTTCCTCAGTGCTATGTTGGCCACCAACAGAAATGAATTCCTCCCTTGCCTCTACTGGTTAGCAGTCGGGACTGTGGGGTTCCAGGCCTCTTGGTCTGCTAGTAGAAGCTTTGGGTGAAGAGATGACTTCCCCCTGGATACTGAGATGCTGATCTCCACAGAGAGGTCCACAAGCTACAGCTTTCAATCTACAAAGGTCTTCGGATTCAGAACGCTGGCTAAACAAAGGTCAAGGAGAGAAGAGTGTTAGTTTCTGAGGAGGCAACATCTTAATGCTTGCAGCTCCCTAAAAATGGGAGGAACAGAGGTGAGGCAAGGGGTGCAGAATATTGGTAGGACATCCCCAATAGTTATACATGATGTGTTGAGATAATATTCCTGTGGCCGGGGACATCCAATTATCTAAATTTTATGTAATTGTGTCCAATTTAGAGAATGTTGGGTGATCCTACTTTGAAAGGGACTGGATCATCTAATGCAGGGACTGGCAAACTTTTTCTGTAAAGAGCCAGATAGGAAATATTTTAGGCTTTGCAGGCCATATGGTCTCTGCTGTAATTACTCAATTCTGCTAGTAACACAGAAACAGCCACAGACAAAATAGAACTAAATGGGCATGGCCGTGTTCTAATGAAACTTTACTTACAAAATCGGGCAGCGGGTCAGATTTAGCCCATGGGCTGCAGTTTGCCAGCCACCAATCCAGACAGCTGAATCCAGTCAACAATGATTATCTGGCTATAATCTTTTAAGTATAAAATATCTCATGAACTCATAATGCTTTATTCTGACATTTCCTCAGAGTCCTCCTTCTACCAAAATTATCCTGATCTTTTTGAGTTGAATTAATCACGAGTCCTTCCAAACTGTCTTAGTAAATCAAATAACAAAAATTCAAAATATAGCATCTATATCACTTATCACCAGGAGAGGAAGACAACAAGATAAAAATCTGCTGAGAGGCAATGTCCTAATATAACCCAAAGGTCATCAAGGAAAGGTGTCCTCTCTCACCACCTGACCATCCCCTTCCACAAGAGCATCACCAATAACAATTTCAACAAAGCAGTGCCTTGTGGAGAATTTAAAAATGAATCACTGGAAATACCAGATTTGTACATCCTCTGTAAAGAAAATTAGATTAGCTATGTTTTCAGTCATGGAGTCGTCACTCTCAAATACTGGTATGTTTTGTTTCAGCCCACTCTGCCTCAAAGAGAACAGAAATTCATAAGGCTAAAGAATGAACAGCTAATACATAGAAAACGGGCTTCCCTGAGTGGCAAAAGGAAAGTGAACACCAACACCATTAAAGCTTTGATAGAAGATGGCTTTTGAATGCCCAGAAGTCTTGGAACTGAAGATGCCTGATTCACTCTGCACTCAGCCATTTCATTTGAAATGGAAAGAAATAGAGTGGTGATAGCAATTTATAAACTGGCATATTTCATAGTGCAGTAGAAGAGAGGACTTTATCTAGAAGCCACAGCCTACTTGGGCAAGGACCCTTTCTAAGGCAGCCATGCAGGATATAAAAGCTAACTTAGTTATGACAAAAAGCCATGTGCCTATCTTCAGGCTCTTTTCTTTAAGCCTGATACCACTGCTGCAGAGCGAAAGTTATTTGCAAGGATTTGACTGCCTGGAATGTTCAATACGATATTATTTCAAAAATTAAGAATAAAAATCTTCAGCACTCACCTAGATTTATGCTTCTGAAGAGTGGAGAGGGAAAATGGGGTGACGTGACAGTGCTAAAGGCAATTTCTGAGGGAAGGTTCGAGCTGGGGAGATAGCAGGGGGTGTTTGAATAGAAAGAGCTGGTCTCCCTAAGACCTTCCCCAACATCCCTTTCATCCTGAGCTTTATGATTTGCCACCATATCTGACTGGACCACAGACACCTACTTGCAATGTCCACAAAATGGATTATGGACATCAAGAAAGAAAAGTCTTCAAGGGGAAGTAGGAGCTGTGAAGAGGCTTTCCTCAAAGAGGTTCCAGGTCCATTCTGATCAACAATGCATTTATCCTCCATGCTTCAGAATCCCCTCCTCCTTCCTAATCACGATTAAACATCTCACTCAACACAGCTCCTTGTATATTCTGCAACTCTCTATTAGTACTAGATTACAATGTCATAAGCCTGATGTTGCAAATCCTCAATAGTGCATTAGCCATATCTAAAGGTCTGTTATCTGATGTCAGACAGAGCAAAGAATAAACACTTATGCAGAAAATCATTGGCAGTCACATATCTTACTAAGAAAAACCAGTCTAGCCAGAAGATTAAGGGAATGAGATCTTTTAGTTAATTTTCTGGTTAACTGAGAGTTAAATAAAAAGAGATATTTTACCTAAGTCCTTATTTTTTCTTAGTTTTTCTACACTGTATTGATCAACACCCTCACATAACAGTAGTCAATGCAATCAATACAACATATTGTTTCCTGGATGACTGAGATCTAGCCATTATTTTTAACATCAGTGTGATCAGTTTTGATTATCAATGACGATTATACAGAATTTACCCCAAAACAGAAGTTCAGAAAATTGGAAGTGGGCTGCACATATTCTGAGCCCAGGATGAGGTCTGAGAACTGATTTTAAATAAACCCCTTTCGATTTTTTTAAAAAATTCCACTTGCTTCTTTGCCTTCACAGACAAGTACAGTTAAAAGTTCTGCTGTGGAGCTGCAGCATATAAGATGTTATACCTTATATAATAATTAATCCTCTTAGAATGTGTGTGCTTGAGCTGATGATGCTAGGGAATGTTTCTGGAGGTTCAAGAAGGGGTCACCAAAAATGAAGAAAGAGAAAGAAAAGAGGACTAGTCATGCACAAAAGAGTAAGGAGGCAAAGCTTATGAAAGAGAAGGCCACCAAGGGAAGAGCGCTGAGGAGCTGGGAGCAGTCGAAAGGACAGAGAGAACTTGCCAGAAGACAGCCAAATACAATTCCATGTTGTGTCTCCATAAATGAATCTGAAGAAGCATATACTTACTCAAAGCAGTTGGTTCTTACAGATTCAGATATTGATGTAAATGGACCAAAACAAAAAAAGAATAAAATTGTACACAGAGTTATTGCATAAGCATCTGCTTTCCCACTATTTCTTTAACATCCCATGATGCTGAGGAAAGAACAATCCCTCAAGCCATCTACCTCAAGATAATCACTATGGTTAAACACTAGCAATTAAGAATATTAATTTAGAAATTAAAGCAAAGAGTAAATTTCCAACTTTATAAAGAAATAAGATCCTGTACCCAAAGGAAAATGATATTCTCAGTGACCAACTAAAACCTGTAGTATCCGTTGTTCCAAAATCATGATACACTGTTGTTCCCCAATATTCCATTACCAATTTCAGTTGGAACAACCTAGGTAACTGGAATATGTCCGTACACAGACCAGGTCAGAAACTCTTAGACGGAAGCTGTTGTCTCTGATCCCCGAAAACCAAAACAGCCACGATTTTTTGCTGAGTGTTATGCTTTCAGAGAATTCAAGGTCAGTCCCTCCATAGCCTTCCATGATAACACTGGGATTTTAAGAGAGCAGGATTTTAACTAAATGATAGCTGAACAGGTTATAAATACATTTTTAAATTAGAGAATCACTATACCAGATTTCATTATAGCAGTCGCAAAAAATAATAAAAATTTTAAGTTAATGGCCTACCTATTCCTGAATTAGCTCCAGTAACCACAACCACTTTGCCAGTGAAATCCCGGCCCTGGAGAATTTCCATGGCTGTGGTGCTGCCATCGTATCTCTGTCTGGTGGTTGGCTTTGTAGGATTATCATCCACAGTAAATGCCAGTCTTGGGTCCAAATAGGTGGTTCTTTTATTTATGTGGCTACAAAGAAAAGGAGAAAGCAGTAAACTGACATTAGTGAACATAAACATTTATAAACATGAGATAATGTCATAGTTTAGGCTAGGCAAACCCCATTTTTCATGTACTAAAAAGGTGTATTCTTAACCCCAGAAAGAAATGAAGTCCATTTAGTCTATCTTCTGGCCTCAAGAAAGATTACATTCAGTAGATTTCAATTAAACCTCTTGGTCCTGTGCAAGGGCCTAAGAAGATTGGTAGAGAAGCAGAAAATTCAAAATGATAGTCTTAACAGTAAATATGAAAGTGGACAACTGCTAAAATTCTAATGATTTTCATTTTAAGACTACTCATACCTCCTACAAGTACTCTAGTTTTGATTTAGAGTTCATCTAAATCTTGTAGAAACAATATTAAAATATACTGGTACATATGGATTCATAGGTTACTCCCTATGTAACAGAATTTATTGTTTACATTTTAAATGTATTCTTGAGATTTGAGATAAAGACCTCAAAATATCTTAAAAATTATTAAGAACTCTCCAGAAATAGAGATGAGATTTCATGTGTAATGTGTATATGTGTGTATAAAATTATATATAGTTTTAAATCTATACTTCTCATCCTATAGATACTAAGACCCAAGAATAATCTCACTTCATTTTAATCATAACCACAGCTGCCAGATAAGTATTTTGACTCATGTCATACAGAGATGACAGGGCAATGCTGTGCTGGAGCCAGTTCACACTGGGCTGCAAGAGCCCAGCTCCTCAATGACTTCGCCTTGGGAGCCCGGAACAGGCTGTGGTGAAAGTATTTACAGCGTGGAAACAAATCTGGGCTTTTTTCCCTAGAGAGCTGTTGTTAACCATTTGCCAGCACACCACTCTAACAGGCTCAGGAAGGCAAGATAATCAGCCAAGGGCCAGCCTGCCTCCCATGGGGCACTGTGAGGATTGAATGAACTAACACTACAGGTATAAGGTGACTAGAATCATGCCTGGCTCACACTATGTACTACACAGGTGGTTACTATGGTTGCTATCAGAATGTACTCTAAGCATAGTTTTAGAGACAAGGATGCTCAAAACATTTACAAAGATGCCCAACAATAGGAATTTAACAACATCAATGCTCAATAGGTAATTTGATAAAGTATGGTATATCTGTACATAATAATTCTCTGTAGCCATTAAAACATCACTTTCTTGAAAAATATATAAGGACATGAGAAAATGCTCATGAAGACATCATGTGGAAAAAAAAAGGCTACTAAACAGTTTACACAGTACATTCCCAGTTTTTTAAGAAAAGTGTGTATGTAGAAAATAGACTGGAAGAATAAATGCAAAAACTGTTAAAAATAGTTATTCCTGCTGATAAGATTACAGTTATATACTGTCATATTTTTCTCCAACGAATATTACTTTTATAGTAAAACATGTTAAAGAGCAAAATGGCTGAGAATAGTTTCTATGTAGACACTTACTCAACAAAATATACTTGTCCATTCTCATCAGTTTCTTGTTCCCATCCATAAGGCAAATCTGAAACACAGGAAAGACTGACAAGTCTACACACGGCAGCAGTGGGGTGAACTGAAGCCTAGTCTCCCTGGTCAGAAAGAGAGGTGCCATGCCCTTCTAGCCCCTGCCCCCTAAGCCTATCCTACCAGACCAACAGCCGTCACTTTGCCACATTTAAGTCATGTGGCTGTTTCAGAAGACTCATTATCCCAACTAGATTCCACATTCTTGCCTCTTGCTCAAAAATAAAACTCTTTTATTCTTGATCATTCTTAAATATTCCACTCAGCTCCTGCTTTTGATGAAAACCTTACTGGTTGTTCTAATCAACATAAATTCTCTCTTGAAAGAATTCACAGAATGTATCTTTACCAACACCATTTGTATACTGACTTGTGATGCTACTTATACAGTATTATAGAAGTTTCATTTTTCTTCCAGGGTACATATTCTCTCTCCCCCTAACCATCAAGGACAGGGACCTTCTTATATAAACTTCTATTCTGTAGGTCACACTTGCTCAAAAGTACCCATAAATCATGGCAATCTTGATGGAATTCCATCAAACACTGGTATATTTAATTCCATGATAGCAACCAATAACAAGTTTAAGAAGAGTGCAATTACAGGAAAATCTGAAAAACTCTGAGTCAAAGCCCCCTCTTAGTTTAATACTTTTTAAAGACCAAAAACATCCTCACCACTCCACCCCAAGATTGCATCACCTCCTTCTACAAAATCCCATAAGCTCCGCCAGTCCCTTGACGATTCCCTACTAAAGAGCCTTTCCAGAATGACAGTGACCTGTCACCTCCACGCCTACGAGATTATTCCTATCTAATCAATGCTTTAAATACAGGTTCTTTGTTTTATGACAACAAAATACAAACCTCCTGCTATTCGTTTTCTTTTTCCAGTTTTCGGATGTTCCCATTGAGTCTTCTCCTCAGTATGACTATTAAAAAAAAAAATCCACAAAACAATAAGTAAAAGTTATACTTCTAAAAATTAATCCATTAAATGTTTTTCTCTCCCAAATAATATTCTTTCTCAAGAGTAGTAAAGTCAGACATTCAGAAAGAAGCAGAACATATTTGCTACTGTTTGCATCAGGTCATATTCTCCAAGGCAGGAGCAGCAGCAGTCTGTGGAAGTTTCCTGAGAGCCTGCCTTCACAAGCTGGCTGTGAAGGAGGAACAGGACGGGGGAGCAGAAAGAAGACTGAAACCTCGGTCCTGGGTAAACTTTAGGAAACTCGCTGAATCACTCAACTATCCTGGAATAAAATCTATCATTTTATTCTCAGACTGACAAACTTCAGTCTAATTCATAATGCTGATATTTATAAATCATTGAGATATATTACTAATCTTTTTCAATGTTTCTTCTTTCCACAGATATATAACTTCAAAGTGTTTTTTTAACTACTGATTCCCAACTGATCTTGTGAGGTGATTAAGAATGCAAGACGACACCCCTATAGTCACCTAGCTATGTGCCTTTGGTCAAGTTACTCAGCCTCGCGGCCTCCATTTCCTCATCCGCAAATTGGAAATAATCCTCATACTGATCTCAGGGGGCCTTACGAGAATACTCTATACAAAGGATTGACCACAGTACCTGGCATACAAGAAGCCCTCAAAAGTACTAGCTATTATTTTGATCAAATATACAAACTAAGCTGTTTTCTGTGTCAAAGTTAGCATTTCATCTCAGAGCACACAAAATTATAATTAAAATTGTGAGCCAATAAAAGATAAGAGACATCTGTCAACAGTGATAAAGTATCAAGGGAAACATAAAATTACTTAATCAGGGAAAAGCTGGATATTGCAAGAGGCATTCAAAGAGGATGAATTTCCTAAAAGTTCACATACCCATGCCAAAATAGAAAATAATACTTCATCACTGATATCTAGATGGTAAAGTTTGAATATTCCTTCCCTATAAATTATTTTAAAGAGAATAAATAAACAGAGTATGAATTTGCTGTGAAATTTTATGAGTCACAAGCAAGGCCTTTTCAGGAACTGCTGGCTTCTAGTCTAATTTTGTAAACTCTTAGTGGTGGTGCAGGGACAGAGTAGACACTGGACTCAGGAGGCAGAAGATCTGAGCTCCCACACTGCCTGTATTCAGTCAGCCAATCTCCCTGGCCACACACTCACCTCAAGGAGTTGTTGGGAGGACAAGAGACACCATACCTGTGACAGTGACTGGTAAATGATTAATTATTGTATAAGCATAGGGTATCAGTAGCAAGGACCAAATCCAACTTGTATACTGAACACTATCAAATCCTACTTGCACAGAGAAGTACTCCCAGTAACAACAACCTGCCCCTCACTGACGACTCCTGCTTCTTGCAATCTGAAGGGAAGAGCAATCAGATAAACCAAACACTGGCAACAACATAAACTTTCTTGCTCTCTGCTTTGCCTTGCCTTGTGCTTCAGGTAAATTTACAGATGGGATCACATCTTCCTTTGCCTAACGTTATAAGTAGTTTGCATCTCACAGGCACGCATCAAATGAGCTTGGAACCCAGCTCTAAAAAGCCTGCCCTCAAGAATCAATCAAGTGACCCCCCAGGAGTGGAATGCTGCCACTCTACAGCAGGTAAGGAAAGGACATCCTAAGCCTGCACCCAGATGATCCCTCAGATACCCAGCCCTGCACTTAGCTTATAGTAGGCACTCAAATGTAAACACATGGAATGAATGAATAAGTGCTTTCCAAAGGAGCTGGAAAATTCACTGAGAACATTTTTTTTCCTATCCTGAAAAACATTAAAAAAATAATAATAAACACTGTTATGCCATGTTTTTCACTTTGACAGCAAATGCCTAAGCCAGGGTTTCTTACACTCCTGCCACATAGAGCAGGATGGTTCTTTGCTGTGATGGCTGTCCTGCGCATTGTCAGATGATCAGCAGTTTTCCCAGTCCCCACACACTAGATGCCAATATGCCACTCCCTGTAGTTGTGTCAAAGGAAAGTGGCTCCAGACATTGCCAGCCTTCTCCTGTAGGGCACAGTGATCCTGTGAAAGGACCTTGGGGCCTAATTGAGGTGAAGAGAGCTGTAATTCGGTAGCAAGGATTCCAGAGCCCCGTGCCCATGTTTTCTGGCTCTTCCACTCACCAGCCACGTGCCCTTGGAGGTGTTTAACCTCCTTGTGCCTCAGTTTCCCCATGAGTAAAATGGGGACAATAACAGCACCTACTTCTTGAGGTTAAAGAAAACTGAGTTAATGCGTGAAGAACTAAGAACCACGCCTTTCACAAAGTAGTATTATTTTAAATTAATACTTACATAGAAAAATTAATTAAAAGGTGTTCTTTTTAATTGTAATCTAAAACGACTTTTTAATGAACACATGTCCCCAAAGTTATCTTATTTCCCCTTCTACAGAAGCCCTCTTATATTTTCTTTTCTTCTAATAAGCTTTTTGTCATTTAAAGATAATTAACAATGATCTTAATTTAAGCTAAAGGGATTAAAATTAAATTCATACCACATTACATGGATATCACTTTCAAGTATGCTCTTTAAGGTTTTTTTAAAGCATAGTTTAAGTTAACTGGGAGACCCCGAGCTGCCCATGAAGACAACCAGCCCTGTGGACGCGGGAACCACCTCCCCACAGGGCAAAGCTGCCTAGAGGTCTGGGCTTCAGAAGAAAAGGGTTATAGGGGTGGCAGACCCAGGAGGCCCAGGTGACTGTAATGACAGTCCCCTGCACTGAGACCTTAACCTTCTGTCTCTATCTCCTGATTTAGGCAGAGGAGCTGCTCTGGACTGTGCCAGAGAGGTGAGGAAGGCCCACCAGCTCTCTCTGGTAACAGGTCTGCCCTCGGTGGCAGAAAATCCCCTCCCCAGAAGCCCAGCCTGGTGGCCCTGGAGCCATATGATGTGTGTGCTTTAGGGCCTATAAGTGCACCATGGGGCATGTGGGAAATCACAGGGGAACAACAGAACTTGCATAACAAGAGGGGGCTGTAAGAAACCACAAGACCCCCGAGGTCTCACCAGGGCTACAGCCTCTGCCCTCAGGCTTGGCCCTGCTGCAGTGGGAGGAAGACCTTTTGGATACAGGAACTACTCAAAGGGCAGTCTTCTGATAGCCCATGAGCAAAGGTTCCCAAACCCAAAGAGAAGGACAAGTGACCTTTCCAGAGTTAGGAGGGAAAAGACAGGCCATGATGCTTGTAGGTCAGGAGAAATCAAGGGGACTGCTGGGACCTTAAGGTTAAGGTTTGTCAGATGCATCTTTCAGCCCTGAGAGTCAAAGATTAGACGGCTGGCAAAACTGGAAAGAGGGTCTGGAAAGAGGTACTCTGCAGCTGGGAGCCATACAGGCCTTGTCACCACAGTCAGTGTAAACAACGTGGCCAGACAGGCCAGTCTGAGACCTAAAACAATAGTAGAGGCTGGGGAGCAGGGGGGATGGGGGGTGGCTTTTAGGAGAACACATATGTGCCACTGCATCCCCTGGGTATGGGCTCCTAAGAAGCTCTCAGAGGAGCTGGCTAGTGTATACAGACCTTATTTCACGAAAGAAAAAGGCTAGACACTGGACGCCATGTAGGAAGGAAGCAGGTGGGAAAGGCCAGCCAACATAGGGCAAGACACAGGGAAAAGGCAGAGTGAATACGTGCAAGGTAGCCTCCAGACCTAACAGAAGGCTCCAGGCAAACCTGAAGGGAAGCCAGAGAGTCTATGGGGTAAGTGGCCAGAACAAGGACAGGCCCCACATAGAGCAGGAGGAGGAGGGGCGTGCAAGAAGCAGGTTGTGTGCCTCTTTGCATTGTCAGGGGCTGCTATGCCACCTGCCCACAGAAGCCCACAGTAAACTTTGACTAGATGAATTAATTTACTCATTCCATATGGATTTATTTTATGGTGCTAAGCATGGGGATGCAGAGGTAAACGAGAAAAGGCCCCAGCCTCATAAAGTTTATAGCCTAGGGAGGAAGACAGAGAGCAATCAGGGAAGAGTATTGCTAAGTAACTACAGATAAGGCTAAGTTCCACAAGGCAGATAACTAGGTGCTGGAAGGAGGGTGCATGGGTGGGATACGAGAGGTCTCTTGGGAAGTGCATTTAAGCCCAGCTCTAAGGGATGAAAAAACTCTTCACGTGGAGGGAACAGCAAGTGCCCATTCAGGAGCTGCCTGGAGCCCTGCAACAGCCTAATGGCTTCCTGCTGCTAGAATAGTGACCTTTCAATTCTCCAGTGCAGAAATTATCTTTCTAAAGACACAAACCCAAGGTCACTATCTGGCTCTAATCCTTCACTGGACCATCGGTCCTGATGACAGAGCTCTAGCTTCTCCACGGCACATGAAAGGGCCCTCATAATCTGGGTCCTTCCTCCCCTGACTCAATCTTCACATTCCTGTTCCACCACATATACTATGTCGGGGGTTCTAATTTTGTTTCCTCTACCTGGGTTGCCTTCCGGCCCCCCTGACCTGCCTACTTCTACTTGTACCCTACAGCACAGCTTAGGTGCCAACCTGATCAGTTTATCTTACCTGAGGTGCCCACCTAGCCATACATTCCTTCTTCTAAATAGACTGCTGCTCACTACACACACTGCACTGGGACTACCTCACTGCATGTCACTCTGCCCTATAAGACTGGGCACTCATTAAGGGTGATAACTCGATCTTATTTATCTCGGTATAACCATCACCCAGGAAAGAGCCTGGCACATAAGATCCCAATATGTCTTGCATGAATGAACTCAGCAAGCTCTTTCTTATTTTGCTGTTTTCTCTTTGTACCAAGCCACCAAAGACAGCAATGGTTCATAATCTGGGAAGATTTTACAACATACTAATGGGGGAGGGGAGGGCAAACCAATTAAATGAGAATCTCTGGAGGTAGAACCAAAGATATTTTTTAAGTTTTCCAGATATTGAGAATCACACATTTACATCTGTGTTTCTCAAAGTTAATAACCTGCCTCACCTCGAAAGCTCTGTGGAGACCTAAAATCTGTATTTAAAACAGTCCCCATGTTATTCTAATATCAGGCCTAAGGAGGTGCTGTGAAAGCTGAAGAGACAGCTGAAACGCTGTTATTGAGCATAGAGTACTTACTGAACCTGTGCTAAGTGTTTTATGTACGCTGCCTGAACTAAGACTCTCATGTCAATCCATTTTACAGATGAGAAAACTGTGACTGAGAGTCCTTTCAACGGCCCAAGGTCACACAGTAAGTGACAGGAGAAAGGGTCTGCGAGAGTTTCCAAAACTTTTCCGGGAAACCATAATGAAGCTAGATGAGCTATAGATATGTATACGCATATAAGCATACAAATATACATAACTATATTAAGACACTGGTTAAAAATACATACTTCTAGATCCCCACTCCATACTCGTGAGGAGGGAGCTGGGCATCTGCATTTTTTTTTTTCTGGTTTTTGAGGAAGAAGGGGAGAAGGCCCCTTTGCCATTATTGAACCAAGTAGCGCTGCCTCCTCAGCAGCAGAGGGCGCTCCTGAGTGCTGCCAGGTGACCCTGGCCTGACTCAAGGCCCATAGCCGGGGTCTGGTCCCGCCTCAGGACCCTGGATGTCTTCCACCCGAAGCTCTTCACATCACTGCCACTTCGCCCACCCTCTCCAAGCCGGAGCGCCGCCCCGTGCCCCTCCCCGCGCAGGTGCGCTCGAGAGCAGCGCAGTGCTCCGGGCACGTCAGACTGTCAGCTTCCAGTTGCGTCCTACTCCAGGTGTGTCCCAGGCACAGCGACCCCCCTGCGGCCCCCTTACTTGGCATAGTAAACCCAGCCGTCCTTGGTGGTTCTCTGCTCCCAACCCAGAGGCAACTCGTCCTCGCTGTCCGTGTCATCGAGGCCCGCGTAGCGCAGGGCTGCCATGGCGGCAGAGGAGGCGCTCAGTCACCCACTTGCGCGGTCGCCCGCTGCCGCGTCTCGGCGCCCAGGAACTCACTCCCTCTTCAACTGCGCGCCGCGCGCGTCGGGAACCCAAACGCTCGCGCCTGCGCACTGCACCGCCCAGAGCCGCTCAGTCGACTCAATAGCTGTAATCCAGTTTCCGGAGTTTACGCAGCTGCCAGCGTAAAAGGGGCGGGGCCTGAGAAGAATGACGGTGAAAACGCCAAGAAGATGGCACGGCCGCTCGGGTAGAAGTAAAATCTGGTGAGTGCTCCGTTGTTGTGAAAATGGAGCTGAGCTTTCTCCTCCCGGCCATAGGGAAGAGGTGTGGGCATCCAGTCAGGGTCCCGGACTCCGCCCGTTGCTGGGCGACCCGTAAATCACGTCTGCATTATTCTGACCAATCCTGCAGGAGCTCTTGCAAGTGTGCATCCTGGGAAATGCAGTCCAGGCCCACCCGGAGTAGACTGGCGCAAAAAGGAAGGATGGCGATGCTGGTTTTCTGAGTTTTAGCCTCTCCTTGTCTTAGGGCATTATGAAAAGTGAACGTTACTGTTCAGAAACCTTCCAGGGCTTTCCATCACGCAGGCCGATTCACAAACTTTATTTTGTGTGTAAACACAGCATTGTAAAATTTAGAGAAGGTTAAAAATGCAAACTCCCTCACCGGGTTACCCAGTCTTGCAAGAAGTCTCTTCTAGCCGCAGAATGGTTCTTTTGATTATAAAGGGCTAACATTTAACAATTATTTATCTGCATACACCTGACTAAACTGACAGAGTACCACATCTTATTCCTTGTTCTATTAGCACTTAGTAAAATGCCTAGACCTACAAGTTTATTGAATGAAATGAATAAACGAATGAATGTTATTCCTTAGGTTTGATCCTCTATAAATCAACCTAGCTTGAAACAAATTCCATATTTACAAAGTAGATGCTCTTAAGTCCACTCGGAGCACCTACAAATATCCTATAATGTCCTGTGACCAAAAAACAACTGTGTTGCTTTTTGTCTTCTTCAAGTACTGAAAGTGATATTCTTTGGGATTCCTGCTCTGCATTCTCTTTAGGGAAAAGACTCACTTTTCTTTGAAAAACCAAAAGTTAACTTAAGAAAAGCATGTTTTAATTTTAACAGGCCCACTATCCCATTTAAGACCCATTGACGCATCACTCTTTCTAAATCTATGTGCATTTAAATAAACTACCATTAATTTGCTGCTCTTCTGCTCACACCAATTTAATCCTGTGTCCCTGTCACTTAAACTAATTTATTCCTTTGATAGATTTGAATAGGAAATTAGGTCACAAAGTCTCCTGATGTTGGGGAGAGGGTGAATGGAGTCAAACTGATTAGCCTCAGTTTCTCCAATCATTATCTCTGCCTTTGCTCAGCTTCTCAAAGACGGACTGCTTAGATTTCCAGCTTGGGTTGCCCTCACCAGAGCCTCTACTGGCACCTGTTGCCTGGGACTTGGCACAAAGGTAGCATTATAGTACAGTATCTTCCCCAAACAAAGTAGTGGTCCCATGGGTAGAATTCTCAACTTTTGGACCAACCCGCTGCTTTTTCTACCTCTTTAATAATTCCCTCTATGCTTCCCTTGCCATGGACTCCAGGGTTTTTCAGCCTCAGCACTACTGACATTTAGGGCCAGGAAATTCTTTATTATGAAGGGACTGTCTTGTGCATTGTAGGCTATTTAGCAGCATCTCTGGTCCCTAACAGATCTACTGATGCAGAAGTGTCTCCCTTCCCACAGCCATACAATCAAAAATGTCTCCAGACATTGCCAGTTGTGCTCAGTTGAGAACCACTGATCTACAATGACAGTCAGGAAATTACTAATTTGTGAATCAAACGCTGAGATTTATTTAAGGCATTGAAGAGCCCATTTTTGGCCTAAGATTTACATGGTGGTCCTTAGACACTGCTGGTTCTGATCGCCAAGTTTTCTAGCATTGCTTGAGAGCAACTGCCTCTCCAATTCCTAGTCCATCCATAGGAGAGAGACATGAACTGACAGAAGTCTGGCTGGGTGGCCCAGACACGAATAATGGTCTCAAATGGTTGTAATGACCTCATTTTATTCCTCTCTTCCTAGGCCTTATCTGTAGCCTTTATCAGAAGGTTAAAGAAGTAAGATATTCAGAGACTTGGGGACTTGAGAAGGAATGCTGGATTTTAAGATTTATGTCCTTTGGGTTCACTCAAACTAATATTCTTTTTTTATATATACAGCAGAAAAGAATAGTTGTATTAGAAGCGACAGTACACTTCCAGACGTGGAAGCGGGCCCGAGCAAACAAAGAGCAGCTCAAAAGGCTTGAAGATTCAAGGGCCTGAACTGATATTCTTTTAGTCATGCTTATTTGACTGCAAGCAACAGACTCATTCAAAAGTTTATGATCAAGGTGCACATGAGCTAAATTAGAATGCTATCACGGCCTGAGGGAGCCCGTGGATAGGCCGTTATTTTTTCTCTTGTAGGTTTCATGGTCTCTTGTTCCCTTCTCCTGGCTCATGAGCTACATTTTTCTGCTTTCTTTCACTGGCTTCTTCTATTTACTCATAGTTTCTGTGCCCTTGGACTTTAGTTTGCATATGTCTTCAACTTTGGTCTTACAAGGATCATTCAGAGGGCAAGCCCTGTTTCACTTGTAAGATTACTGTAGGTTTGAGGAACCTTAAGTTTGGGAATGAGCCAAGGTCTTCAACATGTAACCCTAAGAAAGGCTAAAGAATGGTTTGTTTTTGTAAAGCCAACTGAATCACAATAATTACTAGTGAGGTTACCATCTTTTTCAATGTGTGATAATACAGCTGCACACCAGATGGCCCTATCTGCCCACATTTTTAAAGACTAAAGCCCAATTCCTGACAAGGATTTCTGCGCTTTAACTGTCTTTTGTTTTTTAATTGATCACTTCCGCTATAACTGACAATTTATGAATATAAGATTGACGAGTTTTTTTGCTTAAAGCAATTTGGTGTTACTCATGCAGTGGGCACAAGGTCTAGTGTAATAATCCTAGAGCCACATTTCTGTAGTTCATTATCATTACCATAATGATTGTCATTTCCCTTTTCATCATACACAGAAATACCTCAACAATTCTGCAAAACGTACTTTAAGTCACTATTCCTTGAGACTTTAAGCCTCATGTTTTGGTGTCAAACTCAATATGCTAATGAGTTTGGGAAGCTTCCTGGTTCTGATAAACTTCTCATGTGAGGTAACCAATAAGGAAGAATATCGAATAGGATTCTTAAGGGAAAAAACTCTCTCCTGGCCTTACATAAGAAGACATATTTATATTTCACTTATTCACTCAAACACACAAAGAGTGAAAAAAAATTATGCTATGTCTCTGAGAAAAATAAAGAAAAATGAAACACCCCCTATAATTAGAAACAAGTCAATTAGGATCAGATCAAGAGACGCACAGAGCTTGAGGCTTCTAAGAGAAGTTCGAACCAAGACCTATAGGTATGAAGATATAAGGGAAAGTTTCAGTGGGAAAGTTTCCTGTAATTTTTCTTCGTGACCAAACTCAGTTAATGTCACTTACAAGCTGTGTGTGACAGTGACCAAAACACTTAACTTTCCTTATTCTATTATTATCAGCCCAATTTTTAATGATGAGGAAATTGAGGCACAAGAAATTCAAGTCACTAACAGAGCAAGAGCCCGCAGGGCCTGGGATTAAAATCATAACAAGGTCCCAAACTCATTCTCTTAACCAACTGCCCATGTGCTGCCTTTTTAGAAAAGAGGGTCCCCAGTGCTGGTCCTCAAGAGAATGCTCAGGGGTTTTCATTCCTCCATGAGAAGGTAAGAAAAATAAGGTAAAAGTAGTGAATTTTTATAAAGCTAAATATATTCCACTTAAAGTACTGTCCTTTTATTTTCTATGAGATTAAACCTGTTCTACTTTTATTTTCTGATGATCTGTTATTTTTCCTTTTTCTCAGCATGTTTTATTGTGAAAGATGTATCTCAAACATCCAGAAAAGCTGAGAGAAGAGTACAATGAATGCGCATATTACCTCTCCCCGTATGCGACCTAGGTGTGGTTACTGTTAACCTCTGTCCTGTTTCCTTTAAAGAGAGATAACTTGATTCCCTTAAGCATTAGGAGAGTGATTTTATTTTAGTATGAAATTCCTCAGGACTAAATAGTAATGTTTATTTTCTCCTGGGCCACAAGGAGGCACTCTTCCTTGGTAAGCTCATCACATCCATTGCAATAACTTCAGAAAATCAGATCCTTAAGTTTCAAAATTTCATTTGTTTAATGTATTTTTAAAAACTTCAAGCTTTAAGGTAGCTTTAATGTATAATTGCTAAGTTGCCAACATTCGCAAAATTCTATTTCAGCCTAACTTCATTCCTGGTTACTTTCTGCCCTGTGGGGAGAAGAGCCACCCTCCAGGGGGCAGTGTGTTCCCATGGTCTCTTGAAAATTGTTGTGAGGAGTCCATTTTGCTTAAAGTTTTCCACTACCTGTTTAGAGTATCTTATTTTAGCAGCCAAAGCTTCCAGGATTTCACTCTGATCCATGGCTGTCACAATCTTCCAAATGAATTCTCCCAAAGACTCCAGGCCCTGCAGTCACCCCAGATCCGGCCAGATGTGCACATGTAAATGTACCAGAAAGGCGTGGGGGAAATGATGTAAAGAAAGGAAAAAAACAAGAAGTGATGACCACAACGCATTCAGCACAGTGCCAGGCACAAAGCTAGCTATTATTATTAAAGCTAGCTATTATTATTAAAGCTAGCTATTATTATTAAAGGTAATATCTTTCAATGCTAGCTATTATCATTGTTGTTCTTGGTGATTAAAACTTGATTAGGCCTGTAAAAACTTAAAAAATCACCCATGAAGCACAACTCCGATTTTAGAACTGTCCTTAAAGCATATGCATAATTATACAAAGCTTTTTACAAGCATTATCACGTACACCGCTGTGACAAACTCATAGGGGTAAGTATTATTAGCACCACTCAGTAGAAGAGAGAAGCAGATCCTCAGCCCTGATCAAACCTTCAGGTGCCTGCAGTCTTGACTGACATCTTGATGTGCCATCATGAGAGACCCTGAACCAGAACCATCCTCCTAAGCCATTCCTGAATTCTTGACCCTCAGAAGTTGTGTGAGATCATAAATATTTATCATTTTAAGTTTAGGGTGATTTGTTAAGCAGCAATAACTAATTACGATAATGAATAACACCTTCCTTTTGTCTTCACATAAATAGAATCAAATACTTTCCTGTATCATAGCATTTAGTATGTTATATTGAAATTGCCTGGTTGTCTTGCCATCTTCTCCTTGTCTGTAAGAACCATCAGATTAAGCACTGTGCCCAACTCCACTCATCTCAGAGTCCTTAGCATAAAGTATGAAGTCCAGCATAGACCTTTGCCCATGTAGACATTAGTCAAAGCTTATTAAACATCGACGGATTGGTGGCCATTATTTTTTCTTTCCATATCTCAACATGAGGGTAATTGCATTAGACCTCAGTTTCCCCATCAGAAAAACGGGGGTAATGTTAATGCTTGCCTCTTGGGGGTGATGTAAAGATTACATGAGATGAGACACATAATAAGATCTCATTCAATGATTATTGCTATTATGAGTGATTAATCTAGTGAGTTCCCTGAACTGCGGCTTTTCATGTACTAGGGCTCATGGTCCCCACTAAATAATAATATGCCTCAAGCACTTACTATATTGCAAGCACCGCTCTAAGCACTTACTAGGAATTAAGTAATTCTACCAGCCACCCTGCGAGGTAGGTACAATTATTATCCCCACTTTACAGATGAGGAAATTGAAGCCCAGAGAGGTGAAATCCACTTCCAAATCAGAGAAATGGCAGTGCTGTACTAGAACTTGGTTTTCTCTGACTCTCCATTATAGCAATATAGGTATCACAGGCTCCCAAAAAGATATGGTCGTGAACTTGTAAATTGTAAAATACTGTTCCCAAACAATCCTGGCTGCACTTTGCCAAAGTGCTGTATTCCTAGGGAACCCCCTAGAAGGGTGAAGGGATGAAAAGAGATCGACGTTCAGAAGAATACTCATGCTGTCCCAGGTTTATATATAGCATCGCATTTCATACTTCAGCCACTGATAGCCACCTTCTCCATCATGCTGACGAGCATGCAATACCAAGGCAATAAAATTACATAGATGTGGTTATTCCCACAGGTAATCCTGGAGCCCACATTCTTAGTAAGTGCTTAGCACAGTGCTAGGTATTTCAGACTCCAGAGTTGAGGAAATTTCAAGTGCGGCTTTTGTTTAATAAATGTTAGTTTATAGTCTCTGGTTAAGCATTAAGATAAATATTAAATTTAGATACCATCTATCTCTAATAGAGATTGATATCTTGAGTGAAGACATGTCATAAAAACCTAAAAGAGAAGTGTCTTTAAAGTGAGGTGCATGCCTGTCTCGCCCACCTTTCCTCCTTACTGCCAGCTGGAAAGTTGATGTGATGCATGGAGCTCAAGCAGCTTTGTTGATCCATGAGATGAAGGTCACACCCAGGGAAGTGAAGAAAGCTACAAAGAGGCTAGGTCCCTGACAACTTCATAAAACTCTCATGCCTAGTCTGTACTCCCCAATTCCACATTTACATGAGAGAAACAGACCTATTAAGCTGGGCGTTCTGCCACTTGAGCCAAACCTAATCCAAGAAGTTATAGCACAAATGCTTCTTTTGCTTTCCAGTTTCCAAAATGCTCTTTCTATAGTCTTTTGTCCTGCTTTCTATATCCTTATATAATTAATTACTAAAACAAAATAAAAAGTACTGCTTTCTGTCATTTTAATGAGCTTTCAAGAGAAAATGGCTAGAAATGTACGTTTCCAGTCTACTATCTTTAATCAGAAGTCCGCCCTACAATATTTTTGCGAAAATAAAGCAGTGTAATGAATGGAGAGTTCCCAGAGAATGCCTAATACAAAGCAGGCATTCAACAATCGTTACTGTTTCTCTCTCATCGCTGTTACTATTGTTATTATTTCAAATGCTTTATCTAGTGCTCATATCTAAAGGCCACACTAAAATGCAAATTTGAAAAAGAACCCATGCCATGTATATATTTTGTAGCTGCACTAATCCAAATCAACACACATTTATTATGTTTTCATAAATCAAGAGGATATTTATAGTAACAGGGGATTTAATCAGCCGGACAGTTCCTCCAGGCAACAAAGCATGTTTTGTTGACCTAGCAGAAACAAAATGAATCACACCCAAAAAAGTCATTCCCCTGACATCTGATTTCCTCATGGGCTAGGCACTTGAAACTACAATGGAATTGTTATAATAAAAATCAGACAGACGGACTAGGTCTATTTCTCACTGGTGTGGGGGGGGGAGTGGGGGAGGGGAAAAGAGGGAGAGTTGGTGGGGATGGTGAAGGTGCCATGACTTCTACAGTCTGACAGAACTGCACTTGAACCTTCATTTCACCTCCTAGTCCTAGTGGGTGCTTGGGTAAGGATCTTAACTTTTTTTTAGTAGTACTCAGCCTGTACCGTGATGTCACATTGCCTCTAAAGACATGGTCCCTGACCTTGAGGAATTTATAATGTGCCCAGGTACACAGGCAGCCCCTTGACCCTACTTGTCTTACTTATGTCCCTACTCCCTCCAACCTCCCACTTTCCCCTCCACTTCCATGCTCAGGAGAACATTCTAAACAAATATGCAAACCTACCCCGTATAGCAGTTCACCTGTGTCAAAGTAAAGCACTTGAGCTGCTTCTCCCTCCACAGTGCCAGTCCTGCCTTCTAGACGTAAGTGGTGATGGCCCGCCTGTGGGAGAGCATCTCAAACAGCCTTCTGCCACACTGTACTCGAGACATCAAGGTGTGCCTCACATGAGGCTCTATGTCCATCTTGTAGGTGTTGAATGCTGGGTGAAAGGTAGTCTTTATTATCAATAAGAAGAGGGCAAGAGACTTGAGAACCTGAGTCTCTGCTTAAGGAAATCCATCACACAGGCTGACAAAAATATTTCTTCAGCATGGTTTTAATAAGCCAGGAAACTAAATTTCTCATAATTGGTGCTTGTGGAGAGTGGGAGTGATGATTAAGCAGTTATTTAAAATTTTGTTGGTAAAGGTAAAGGATTAATAATAAAGAAAATACTAAGTACACATTCTATATTGCAAATTTTTGAAAATATTTTGCTATTTTAATTCTATTAGTTTCCTTTGCCATCATGTGTATTTTATTCTGTTTTAAAAACATTCTCCTGAGAAAGTTTGTCACACTGCCCAAGTGCTCCATATGCAAAAGAGATTAAGATTTCTTGTAAATTTGGTATAAATAAAATTGTTTGTTTCTGACTGTCCTTCCTATGAAAGAACAACCCTATCAAGTTTGCGCTGCTTTTCCTAATACTCATTTCCAAGATTAGCTGAGACACAGAGAAGATAAGCAACTTTTCAAAGATCACACAGTAAGTGACAAAACTTCTCCCTGGCCTCAGAGAGAATCTCCTTTGGTCTGACTCAATAATCAGAGTGCCATTTCTCTTGCAAATGATCAGTGCAGGAATGGGTGTGTGCCATAGTTCTGGCCAGTGAGGGTGTCTTGGAAGATTTCCCTCTTTCTTGAACAGGGGCACAAGAAAGGGACATTCCCTTTTTCTGCCTCTGGATATTATCTTCTCACCTTAGAGCAGTGGCAGCAATCCTGGAACCAGAGCAAGAAGAGAAGCCAGTGCGCTGAAGTAGAACAGAAAAATGAATAGATAAAAAGAACTTGGAAACACTCTAAATCAGACATTCTATAGTACTTTAAACTTCACTTTGTATATTTTTTATTTTCAAGTAAAGATTGTCATCAATACTGCTATTATATAAAACTATGTAAATAACATTTATTGATTTCCAAAAAACAGGTCTATAACTCTAACTCAGAGTTTCAAAAAAATGTCTCCAGGTACAATCATCCCCAGTTAAGAATCACTGCTCCAAGGGACCTTCAAGTTTTTGACTTTTGGATTCAATTGTTAATATGTATTTTCACCCAGGGCTGCAGAGATGAAGTTTTAAAAATGAAAGCTAATATTTGCTAAATATTTAATATGTACCGTGCACTGGCCAAACCTTTAGTATATATAATCCAACCTAAACTTTAAAGTAGATACTAATATTAGTGACATGTTACAGTTTAAGGAACTGAGACACAGTAGAGCAAGGTAGATGAGATTGAGTAATCACTCTGGATATCAAGAACTCACAGGATGTGAAAGGTAGCTCTAAGAGGCTGATCTTGATATTTGTAAAAGCCTATGGGCGAGGCATTATTATCCCCATTTTTAAGACAAGGAAACTGAGGCTTAGAGAAGTTGAGGAAATTGTCTGGGTTGTACACCCAGTAAAGGGTAGAGCCAGTCTGGTTCTAGAACCTACTCTCCACCCTTTGGGGGTTTTTATTTTTTATTTTTGGTCTCCCTTATACATTTTGGGGTAAAAAGCAGATGAAGAAAAAAGCTGACTATAATTGTTAATAAGGATTGGGATTTGTTCTAAATTACAGTCGCCCATGTTATCCCTGAGTCCTTTAAATGTAATAAAAGAGAGACTGTTAATTAAAACTCAAGTCTGCAGAAAGACATTCCTTTGTTAGAAAGAGTTCTAGCAACAAAATTTCTAGAGAAACTCCTCTGTTTTTTTCTGATACAAAGCAATTTTCATACAATATCATTAACTAAAGTCCAAAGTTTATTCCTATTTATTCAAATGTCCCCTAATATCCTTCCTCTGTCCTGTGATCCCATCTAGGACACCACATTATGTTTAGTCACCATGTTTTCTCAGGTCTTCTGGAATGTTTTTGATGGCCTTGACTGTTTTGAGGTGTGCTGATCAGGTATTTTGTGGGATGTCCCTTATTGGGATTTCTCTGACATCTTTCTGATGATTACTCTGGGGATATGAGTGTTTGAGAAAAAGATCACAGAAATAAAGTGTCATTCTCATTATATCAATATGAAGGGGATATACTATCAGCATGACTTGTCACTATTGATGTTGACTTCAATTGGCTGAGGTCCTGTTTATCTCATTTCTCTACCATAGAGTTACTCTCCCCTCTCGTCTTTCCATACCCTCCTCTCTGGAAGGACATCACTATACACAGCCCACAGCTAAGAAGTAGAAATGATGTTCCACCTCTTTGAGGGCAGAATATATATGGACATTACCTGGAATCACTCTAGATATTTTTAAACAAACTTGTCCCCTTACAGCTCCCTGAACATAATAAAGGCCCGTTAAATGTTTTTGAATGAAAGAATAAAGAGACGTTATTAAGGCTACTATTCGCCTCCACTCATTCATTTCTCCTAGGCCAATAGTTCTGCAGTCTCCCTTCATCCACGGTTTTGCTTTCCTGGGTTTCAGTAACCTGCAGTCGACAGCGGTCAAAAGATATCAAATGGAAAATTCCAGAAATAAACAATTTAAAAGTTTTAAATTGTGCGCCTTTCTGAGTAGCCAGATGAAATTCCCTACCATCCTGAGTAGCATGAAATTCTGGAGCCGTCCTCTCGGCAATGTGATGAAATCTTGCGGGCATTCTGAGTAGCGTCCTGAAATCTCGGAGCCATTCTGAGTAGCGTCATGAAATCTCGCGCCTTTCTGAGTAGTGATGAAATCTCGCGTGGTCTGTGGCTCCATCCCACGCAGAACGTTCATCATCCCTGCGTCTCCACGCTGTACACGCTCCCCACTCGCACGTTAGTTTCTTAGCAGCCATCTTGATTAATGAGATTGCTGTGCTTATATTTGAGTAACCTTTATTTTACTTAATAATGGCTCCAAAGTACAAGAGTAGTAACCCTGGCGATTTGGATATGCCAAAAAGAAGCCAAAAAGTGCCTCCTTTAAATGAAAAGGTGAGTGCAGTTCAATAAGGTATTTTGAGAGGGAGAGAGAGAGAGCCCATGTTCACATAACCTTTATTACAGTATATTGTTATAATTATTTTATTATTACTTATTGTTGTCTCTTACTGTGCCTAATTTATACATTGAACGTTATCATAGGTATGTATATATAGGAAAAAACATGGTATATATAGATTTGGTACTATCCACAGCTTCCAGCATCCACTGGGAGGCTTGGAACATATTCCCTGAGGATAAGGGAGGGTTATTATACATAAGAGAACTATGGACACCTTATGAGACTATAAGGCTTCAAGGGCAGAAACCAGGCTTAGTTGTCTTTGTAAGATAGTATCTGGCAAATTGAGAATGTGGAGTCTGAAAACATTTTTAAATTTGTATGTTTTTTGGCATCTCAACCCAAAGTTGATCATTATTCAGTTTTGTGGTTTTGAAATTGTACTATAGTTATTTAAGACATTACCATGGGGAAAACTGGGGAAAGTTTACATGGCAGGGAAGGGTAGTTGCAATAAGGGGGGAAAAAAGTCTAAAAAGACTCCTTAGGAGGGTAATAATGAAAATGTAATAATGAAAATAGTAACACTGTTTCCAGGTGATGTTTGGTAGGTAATAGAAGAGAGTTTGAATACATTGCTAAAACAGAGGTGTCTAAGGAATTTCAGAGATCTGGTCCTGTTTGTCCATTTGAGAAATGAGGAAATTGAGACCAAGAAAGATGCAATTTACCCCAAGCCATTCAGCGAATTTGTGGCTGGCCCAGTACCATAACTGGTAGCTTCTGAGACCAAGACTAGTTCTCCTTCCAATTTACCCTCTGCTTCAAACAAGCACTTATCAAATGACTGTTATGTACCCGTTTTCTTGGTCATACTCTCATTTAATTTCTACAACATTCATTAGAAGTACACAAGCACTAGCCCAAGTTGGCAAAAAGAAGTAACAGAATCATCACAACTCAAAGCATGTGTCTAGCTTGCAAAGGACAGAAGTGTCTTGTTCTGCAAGCCCCATGACTTAGCTAGGAATTTGTTAAATGTTTACATGATTTTTGTACAGAGGAAGGTCCCAAAAGTTTGAGGTATGCCTTGGCTTGCTTTAAGAGACATTTTCATAAAAGCATATACTCTGAAATTACACAGAACAGAATTTTAAAATGCAGTTATCCCTAATGGAAACCTATTACATTGATGTGATAACCAATGGTCTTTGAAAGTTCTAAGTACGCATTTATAAGACCTACTTAGTAGAATGAGGACAACCATTAAGAATAACCAATAGCCTTTTTTATTTGTCATATTAGGGCTGCTATGCTAATAAACTCAAATAGCCACTAAGGAAGTAATTATTATTTTTTTTTTTTTTGGCCAATATACAAAGTATGTAATAGAGCTAACAGTAATATTAGGATGGGGAAAAAAACAGAGTTTAGTAAATATGTAGACTTTTAACTGCGTGGTACTTTATGACCAACACACAGCATGTTAAATTAATTAAAAGCAGGGCCCCGGATGCGCCCTAATAATAATCAGAACGGTACAAAAGTAGTCATTTGAGCAGCTTACCTATAAATTTGAGGTTGGCAATCTACAGTCTGCAGGTAAAATCTGTTGGCTGCCTATTTTTGTAAAAATTATTTTACTAGGACACAGCCACACCCATTTGTTGACATATTGCCTCTGGTTGCTTTAGAAACACAACTCTTGGAAGGACAGAGTAGCCCCTATTGCTTGAGGAAGGGAATATAATCAGACCCTTTGTGATTTGAGGCTTTAAAAAAAGGAAAAGCCGCCCAATTCCTAAGTGTGAATCCACTGAGAAAGGAACAGGAGTGGGATCTGACTCGAAGGAACTGGACACTAGAACCAGGCTGGCTCCAGGGGCTGGCAGGCCCCTTGGTTGGTAATACTGAATTGGGGCTGAAAAAAATTTTGAGCACCCAAAAATGCAACCCTGGGTGTCCTCAGAGAAGCTTAGTGCTGAAAGAGTGGGCCCGGCCTCCCTGGAGGAGCCCCTGCTGGGGTTTTCGAGAGTTTCTCGATCTCACTGTGGCAGCTGATAAGCCCCCTCCCTGGCTGGCTCTGCACAGAATGTGGACCACAGCAACCTCAAGAACCAGCAAGAAACGGGAAGAAACATGCCGTTCACGCCCAAATTCTCCCTCTGCTTGGGGTTGTATCAGTTTAGCAAGTCATCACTTTTCCATTGCAGAGGTAAAGCTAGAAACAGACTATTTTTCCTATAAAATGAGTAAAGCTCAGAGAACTCCCTTGTGCGGTCAACCACACATAGTCTTGAATGCCACCTCTCCTGAGTCCCTGGGGAGAAAAGGAGGCTCCTTAGCCCAAGAGGAGAGTTAAGGCTTACAGTTCCAGAGAGGAAACAGTGTTCCTGGAGGAGGGGGAAAAGGGCCGAGTTGCTTTCACAGCTTCTAGGCTTTTCTCTGAGGTTTGTTACAACAGCAACCGACACTCCAGCAGCACTAGGGGCCCAAGAAGTCAATTTGATTCAGACACTGCCCACCCAGAATTCACACAGACCCCACAGCTTAAGGGTTCAATCCTACAAGGCTGCTCCCACTTCAGACACCAGCCACAAATGGGATGCCCAGGCTACCCACACTTCTTTCTGACCAACTACAGATTTGGGGGTTCCCAAGACCCCCTTCCAGGTTTAATATTCACTAGAATGACTCACGGAATTGGAAACACTTATGTTTACTGGTGTTAAATTAATTAAACAAAAGGCCATTAGACTCTCATGCTGGGGCAGTCTACAAAAGCAAACCAAAATCTAGCTAGGCCTGTGAGTGCCTCAAGGTTACAAAAATCAAAACACTAAAGACAATCAATCACAAATAGCCAACTAGGCTTTAAACTATAGCTAATCAATAATTCACTTACTTTTCGTCTGCTTTTTCTCTTGAAAGAGCTCCTGTGTATGGAGTGCTCCTAACCATTTCTGGTTTGGTGAGGCCTGATTTGAATCCATTTTTGCTCAAATAAACTCTTGAAATTTTTAGCATGCCTCAGTTTATCTTTTAACAGTTTTGGTGTCAGAAAAAAACCAAAGGAGACCCCTGAGAGCCCGCAGGAGTAATGAGCAACCAGGAGAAGGTACCAGCTGAGCCCCCCGAGCATGCTGCTTTCTCGCTGCCTCTGGAGGTGCTGGACAAGGTCTTCTCGGGTCCTGGCCCCCAGCTCTAAGCTTTGCGTTGTGATCTTGCAGACTTTATTTGAGCATTTCTTTTTCTGGACTGGGTCCAGAAACTGGAGGAGTCAAACTGAGTCTGACTTAAAAACCAGACTTGGTCTAACTTAGAAACAGGACCAGGTCCAGAGTCAGACCAGATCTAACTTAGAAATTGGACCACTGGATCTGGGGTTGGACCAGGTATAACTTAGAAACTTAGTACCAGGTCCAGTGTGAGACCTCAGATGAATAGAACGGTGTTTTAAAGTTGAACAAACAGGTTAACCTTACCAGAGATAATCTGGAATTACAGTAGCCATAGTGGAGAACTTTTAATGATCTTAGATAAGGTTATGCATTTATGAAGATGCCCTAGAGAAAACGGAGTCTTAGCCACTACACTAAAAAGGGTAGAGGAAAAATTAATCTTCCTCCTCTACAGTTTCTGGTGACTAAGATGAGACCTGCTGAAACACCATCCTCAATGTCCCCACTCTGGAGACTGCAAATGGCATCCTGGGAAAATTGGCAGAAGCTGGCAAAAGGTAAGAATTTAAGAATTTTAACCAAAGTCAGCTCTTTCAGATCTCTATCTATGGTGCTTGGTCAAGAGAGGAAGTTAAAATGTCGCTTTCCCCTTCCTTTTCAAATTCAGATTGGCAGGAAAAAAAAAATGGTTATTGATCTTTTGTTTCTTAGGAACAGCTGTTGCCTTTCTGTTTGTCTCATTTTATGTCCTGAGAAACTGGCTGGGCAACAGTCAGATTGGAACTGGGAGGCAAAAATATGTGTCCCATTTACAGCTAGGGTCCTACCATCTACTGCCAGTTCTCAAGGGAATTGTCTGTCTTTCTCCCTTTTGGCTGTCTCTAGGAGTGGCTCTCTGTCTTGGGAGGGCAGTATTTTTTGTGCCCTCTTTGAGGACCCCTCATTTGTCCATGGAGTTATTCAACTGCCAGGAATGTTGATTATTTGCCCCAGCTGAAACCTGACAAGATATTTAAAAGGATTTTTTTTTTAAGTAGCTGTATGATCATATAGGGCCAGAAAACTTTTCCCTTACTCTCTTCCAGGTTCTTTGGCTGATCTAATAATTAAATTGACATAAGAAAGATTAACAGGATAAACACAAATTTTGTATATAAGAAACCCACTCAAATGCCAAATAAGATGAGACTCCCCAGAAGTCTGTTAATTGAGACATATACCATGCTTAGCTAAGGGGAAGAGGATAGGGGCCTGGGGCTTCAAAGGGAAGGAAGAAATTCACAAGATGAGAAGAGCAAATGTTTGGTAAACAGATGTTTGCCACCATGCAGATCAATCTTTCTGTTGTAAGAAGTTATCTCTGGAAATAGTTCTCTTCCTAGTGCTATAGGTCCCCTATCTAAATTCTTTTCAGCAGTGAAAGGGAAGGTAAAAAGCTCTTTCTGAGTCTGCTGGGATTGTCTTCAGCTCAAAATCATCCACGTGCCAAAGTGGCACATCCTGGAGTGGTGTAGTCTGTTACCCCTCAGTCAGCAGTTGGCTAAATTAGAAGCTGATATTTGGATCCGGACAGAAACTTTTTTTTTAAGCCTTTCCCCCTAAACTAAAATAAAAGTATGTATCCAGAGACAGAAAAACATTCTGAAGTTTTGTGAAAAGATTTACATTTCAAAAGAACAACCAAAAAAACAAAAAAAGCTCTAAATCTAGAACATAGGAATCTTTTGCTTTTCATCTGAATTGAAGATCTCCCTGATATAAAGAAGCTAATTGAGATTAACATAATTGGATGACTGGGTTAGCATCTTGATACTATACAGGTTGCAACTCGATTAGATGAAGAATTAAAACAATCATACTTACCTTACAAATCTAGTCATTAGAAGAACAGAAATGCAGTTCTAGAAACAACTCAAAATCCACCTATGTCTTTTATCAATTCCAAAACCTCCCCTATACATCTCAAAAGGCTTGCAGATACTGTAAAAGATTTGGATTTTAGAAATAAAAATCTTTCTTGGAGAAATTTATATCCTTTCTCTGTGCCCATGAGATGTAAATGCTCTACATGATCTCTAGGTAGGGCTGGCTCTCAAAATGCAAACTTCAAAGAGATAATTTTTATCAGAGAAAAAAAAATCTATTTTGTAATTAGGTGAGTGAAAAATCTTAAAAGTCTTTCTCACAAATATTAGTAAAATCTTTAGCCATCTGAGCAGATAAGCTTAACTTATTCTGCCAGAAACACAATTTGGATCCAATTGTTCTCATAAACTAGTGAGTTTTGCATTATCGTACCTGTCTCATGCCTAAAATTTTAAAACAAAAGCTATAAGATTTCTACATCTGTCTTTATGTTTATGTACTTCGTGTATGTATGTTACAGATGTGTGATATTTTTCTACCTCCGAATGGTATTGCCAAAACTAATTTGTAAAGAGCTCCATTTAATTGGCTTAAAGACAAGCATTTATATTAATCAAGTATGCTCTCAGAAATACAGAAACTAACTCAAATGGTTTTCAAGTTCACATGATCTAGGATACTCTTTGATAAATAAAAGCTAGTTTAAGTTTGTTGGTTTAATTTAAACAGGCATGTCTTTAGGGTTGTTCACATTAAATATAATACTTGTATTCTAACTATAGTAAATAAGGTTATGTTATCTCTGTTACAGAATTTGTAGGCAGAAAGATAACTTAAGATGATGTTTAGCTGTTTAACATTTCATGAAATTTTCCTGAGCAATCTAAACATAGTTGTTAAAAACAAGTAAATTAAATGTAATTAAGATAAAAGCGTATAAATAAACTTTTCTATAATGATTATAAGCTTTGCGGTATGCCTACTTAAAGTTAATTTCCAGAATATTTTTGGTAACTTAAAATCCTAAAGTTATATGGAGGTAAGTTAAATGATAAATATTCATTGAATATCTAGATCATATCCAAATAAGATAAAATACTGAAACATTAATTACTAGATGTAGGTTTACCATGTTTAGCCTCCTTTTTCAGAGGAACTAAAAATATTTGGGTTGTCAGTAAACAAGTTTTGTGCCACACTGAAATTTTTACTATGAAGAAGAATATACTTCTAGAAATTGTGAAATGTATTTATAAATTTGTCAATTCACAGAATGTTAGTGTAAGAGACAGTCTGCAATTGCTTACTTCTTGGTTTTTCACAAGGAATAAAGGATTTTAAGGGCTAAGAATTCTATTCAATATAATGTAATTAAAACTGTAAATAGTAAGGGTGGCAGGAAACAACTGTGTATGAAAAGTAGATGAGGAAAGTAGAATGACTGACTTTTCCAGAATGAGAAAAAGAAAAAGAAAAAAACATAGGACAAAAGCTGGATGAATATAAAATATGTTGTAGAAATTTGTGGAAAAAGAATCCTGGAAAAGAAATTTTACATGTGGCCGAGCTGACTAAAATTGGAGTGGATTTATTTAAATTTTTAAAGAATGAGTTTAAATCTCAAAAATACACTGGTGCAATTTGGTTCTCTCTCGGCTAAAAGGGCATCATTTACTTGCTCTGTTTTTGATAAGAGATTGTGAAAGATTTTTTGCCTTTTTTTTTTTTTTTTTTAATCTTTTGGGTAATCTACTTGGAAAGCAAAGATTTAGTGCCTTACCAAAATTACTGTTCTTCATGTCTTTATCAGGTCTTTGGTTACTTAAGAAAACCCAGTCTTCTCAGTATTGAAAGAGCTAAGTTTTGTTCACGGCTATATGCAAACTTCTGTGTTTTCTTTTAAAATCTTCTATTGTCACTTTAGTGAAAAAAGATAACTGTTATTTCATAATGGTCTGAGATTTTATGTAGTCAGGTGTTCAAATCTTCTGACATTTTGACAACTTCCCCTAAATGGAGTCTTTTTGACCTCAAAGTAAATTTGAGATTTCCCAGAGGGTCCCTGGGAAATCTCAAGGGATGTTTTTCTCACCTTGTAGAAGAGGGACGTTAAACTAATTAGGTTTATTTGATATGTTAAATTACATAGGAAGTATTATCAAGTAAAAGGTAATGAGAAACCTTAGCTTGTCATGAATGTACATGTTACTAATATAGGTATTCTAGAAATGCCTTAAAGTTTCTAGAAATTTATCAACACTCTCATTGTCCAATTGTTATCATAAATTATTGTATGCCATAGAAATACCTACATTTCCTTATCAAATGAACTCTCATCAGATCCTTAACCATGGCGATTTTTTAAGGTCTTTTTGTCAAGTACAGTTATTGTTGTACTCAGATGCTTTTGCTTCATCTTTGGACAAGTACTCTAGAATATAGGTTTCTGATAACTTTAAGATCATAAAACTGAACTGGGTAAGAATTTCCAGAATGACAGAAAAAATTAGATTCAAAGAGAACAAGAATTAATAATGTGAGATTGACTGAATTGATGAGGATGATTATAATTTCTTTTACAAATTTTTCTTTAAAACATTGCTGATTCCTTGATGTTTCAGTTTTCTAGAGACCAAAGGAAGTCTAATTCTAAGGTGCTTTGTTTGAGGTGACTGAGACCTCCAAACAATTGTCTCAAGGACTTTTATTAAGACAAGCATGAAAGCTAGACTGATGACCCCTGCCCCCCACGCCGTCCTCCCTGGGCTATGTAAACTCAATGATACCCAGACACTTGTGAGGCTGGGAAAGTGAGACTTCAAAATAGAGATCTTCAGATAAGGCAGATGGGCACAAGTAATTCATTTCTTACAATGAATTGTTGACTCTCTTTTTATCCTGGTTTTGAATGGCTAATGTACACACTGTCTCTCAGCTGGAACCAGTTCAGTTACTGCCTAATGTGTGTAAGATGATCAATCAGTTCCTAAAAGAGAGGGCAATGGATCCTCTGACCAATTTTATCTGAGATGTTTAGTGTGTTTCCAAAAGATTGAGCATTCTGGATTGATGTTAAGTCATGTTCATTGCATCATTAGCACGAATTGATTAGAGAAGTCACAGTCCATAACCCTCCATGCTGAAGACTCAGGCTGTGGAATTGCCATTATTCAGTCAGGTAGGAAGATCACCTGGGTGAGATATCTTAGAAACCACCTGGTTGAGTACTCTTGGTAAACAAGATTCCAGAGGCAAAACAAACTTATCTGTGGACCATAAATGAGCTCATAATCAACCTTCTGGCTTAGGATGGTATGAATGGGATAAACAGAATGTGAAAGACCCTCCACAGCTTGCCTGTCTCTGGTATAGTCTTGTGATGGCAGCATTAGCCCCATAAGCATTACAGGATTCCACCACATAGTATAGACTGAGGTCCAGCACAAAGCAGGTCTCCTCATTGAATCCATTAGCCACCCCAATGATTTGGGGCCAGTCTGGCACTACCACCATCCTCATAAAGTTATCTGTAAACTAAGACACAAAGATGGGCTAATGATGAGCATGTATTGATATGACCAATGATGGGGTTGTTTTCTGTTGATGAACTGAGGCAGTGATAAGCAAACTTGCTATTCTACATGTTGTTACTGCTAATGTTATTAAGAATAATATTATCCTTCACAATAATGTCATTGACTCCTAGAATTATAGCTACAATTTAGGAACTATGTATTATACGTAGTCATTGTGTTAAGAGTTTTACATGTATGCTTGCATTCAACCTCAGCAATTCTATGAGGATGGTATTATTATTATTAGGCCCATTTTGTAGGTGAGATAAATGAGGATTAGAGAAGTGAGGTGACTTGTCCAATATCAAAGAGCTAGATAAGCGTCAGAGTCATAATTGAACTTAGGTCTCCAACTTCAAAGCCAATGCTTTTTGCCACTCCTTTGGTGGGTGCTGGAGATGCAGAAAAGAGTGACACACAGCGTCCGCCCTCAAACCTGAAAAGTTAGGTGACTCATGTGCAGAAATAATTGCCAAAGTAAAACATCGTTTTTGCCCAATTTTAAATTGGATTATCTTTTTATTGTTGAGTTGTAAAGAGTTCTTTATATATTGTAGATACAAATCCCTTATCAGATATATAATTTGAAAATATTTTATGTCACTCCATTGGTTGTCTTCTCAACCAATGTGTCCTGTGAAGTATAGAAGTTTTAATTTTGATGAAATCCAGCTTATCAACTTTTTTTATGTTGCTTGAACCACTGCCAAATCAAAAGTCACAGAGAATAACAATTATGTTTTCTTCGAAGAGCTTTATAGATTTAGCTCTTACATTTAGGTCTTGTATCCATTTCGAGTTAACTTTGGTACATGGTGTGAGGAAAGCTTCCAGACTGATTCTAATGCACGTAGCTATCCAGTTGTCCCAGCATCATTTATCAAAAAGACTATTTTTTCCCCATCGAATGATATTGGCATCCTTGTCAAAAATCAATTGCCCATAAATATATTAATATATTGCTGGACTCTCACTTCTATTGATCTATGTCTATCCTTCTGCCAGTATCACAACTATCTTGATTAATCTTCCTTTTGCAGTCGGGATATGTGAGTTTCACAGTTTTGTTCTTTTTTTAGATTGTTTTGGCTATTCTGGGTCCCTGCATTTCCATGTGAATGTTAGGACCAGCTTATCAATTTCTGTATGTCTTATGTCTGTTTTCTTCTGCCAAGGAGCCAGCTTGGATGTTGATCTTGATTGCATTGATTCTCTAGATCAATTTGGGGATTCTGGAAGGGCTCACCACGTTCTCAGACCCTGTGCTAAGCCCTTTACCGATATTACCTCATTGTATCCTCAAAGAACCCTATGATGTAGGCACAGTTAGCATACCCATTTTACAGATAAGGACAGTGAGGCTTTTAGAGTGTCATGTCAGATTTCTTGAGAAATAGGTTCAGAGGCAAGATTTTCATGTGGAAGTTTTATTGAGGAGTATTTCAGGGTCAACACCTGGAAGGTAGGAAGGAAGCTTGTTGGGAGAAGGGAGAAGTTGAAATGGGATACAGTTACAACAGAGGTGATCTTGGTTGATCCCCTGGGAAGAGCTGAAGCTCAGATGGCCCCTCAGCAAGGCCCAGAAGTGGGACAAGGCTGCCCAGGGGTATGCATAACCTCCAGTGAAGTAGCTCCCTTCAGTCAAGGGCTATTCCTCAGGAGGGCCTCATCTGTGAGCAACCAGGAGCCAACACTTCTGGCAGCTGGGAGAATGAGTACCTGCAGCCAGCCTTTAAAGGGGATCTGGTTGAAACACAGCTTCTACTATAAAGCAGTTATCACTCATCCTAGGTCATGCAGATAGTAAATGACAAAGGGTGACATCTGAGCCCCATCAGCCTCCCTCCAGACTTTTCACTCTTAACACTCACATTAAATTCACTCATTTGCAGAAATTCAGTCAGTGTTGAAATTATCCAAAACATTCTTGCTTTGGGCCGAATATTTGTATCCCCTCAAAATCCATATGTTGAAATCCTAGCCCCTAAGGTGATAGTATTAAGAGGTCAGGCCTTTGGGAGGTGATTGAGTCATAAAGAGAGAGCCTTCATGAATGGAGACCCCAGAGAATTCTCTAGCTCCTTCCACTATGTGAGGATACACCAAGAACTCACCAGTCTGCAGTTTAGAAGAGTGCTTGCACCAGTACCCTATCATATTAGCACTTTGATCTTGAACTGCCAGCCTCCAGAATTGTGAGCTATACATGTCTGCTGTTTATAAGCCACCTAATTGACATGATATTTTGTTATAGCAACTCGAATAGACTAAGACATGCCATAATTACATCCACAGATATACTTACTCCCAGCATCAGACTTGTGCCTCTTAAAGTATCTTAGCATAAGGCTCTGGGGAAGAAATCTTACTAGGGTCTCAAGGATCTAGAGTTTTAGAAGCAAACTCTGTGAAATAGAGACTAAAGCTTTCCCTTCTTAACTCTGCCTAATGAGAAGTATGGACTCTGTCTTGGTGGTCTGGGCTCACAGAGGTCAAGACTTTCTGATGGCCCTCCCTGACTCCTCAGCTCACCTCACCACCAGGAGAGGAGTCTGTAAACATTCTCTTCCCCAGCAGTTAAGCTGTAAAATGCAGTCTTCTGAGCAGGTTAATAAAGACTTATCCCCAGATTGTCAGCAGGGCAAGCATACACATCTGGTACTCTAGGAGCTTTATGTTGCTTTTAGGGCACAGCTGAGTCTCCAAAATCAATGTAATTTAACTATTCACATATATATTGCCAGAAGTCCATAATGGGTTGACCAATATCTGATAATAGCCACAAACTTTAGACTTCAAATTTAAATGAATTGAAATAGAGGATTCTAAAGATCCTGTAGAGCTTATAGGGCCCCTGAAAATGTATGTGAAGTGGTTTGTATATAGGCATACATGCATTTTATGGGAGGAGGGCTCGTGCCTCCCTGATGGGCTTTGTAACCACTACAAAAATATGGGACCATTAGTTTTTTAAAAAGCGAAAATTCTCTTTTTTCTTCTTTTGTCACTCATGTCCACTTCTTGGTTTCTATCTGATTTTTCTAAAAGAAGTGGGCCTAGGTTGACACTTAATATCAATCAGGGGACTCTGGTGTGTCACATAAATGACAAAATGGAAAACTTGATCCATCATAATAATATCATGCATCTGACAATTGGATCACGCCTTGGTGGCCTAACTCTGTTCTTTTCTGCTCATTGGCGAGTTGGGCATTGTGCTGAGAGCTTTTCCCTTGTTTTAAAATAGCCGTTTGTGTTTGAATCCATCCTACAAATATTTCTATAATGTATTATACAAGTTCTATGGCTTATAAAAAGTAAAAGGTATCTGTAATCTCAATAGGCCTACAGTCCCTTTGAGGCTTAAAATTGAAGAAAGGGATATGAACATTACTGAGCATTTTCTTTGTGTCAGTATCTTAAAAGCACGCATTATTCTACTTACCTTTCACCACAATAAGGTTACAATTGTCTATTCCCTCAACTGCCTTTTTTTTAAACCAGACAGCTAAAGCTCAGGGAGAACTTACCTTGGTCACCTAGAAAATAAGAGGTGAGATATATTTAACGAATAGCATGGATACTTTGCTCTTGTTTATACAATAATACAAAAATCCATTCCCTTCTAAAGGAACTCTCTGAATGGTCAAGGAAGACCCTAGAAATTTCTTTTAACTTCAAACATGGGAGCAAGAGACTGTTTCTATCTCAGGGAGAGAAATATCTGAGGAGGATGAAGGAGAGGGTAGAGGTCTGACACAGGAGCTCTCAACGTCTCCCCTTCCACCAGTCCATTTTTTCTACTTTGAAAAGAAAGGCCATCTCTGACCAGCATGGCAGAATTTTCAGAGATGAAAATTCTAGGAAGAATACTCTAGATTCTCTCCTTTTTTTTTCTAGGAAGGAAACTGAAACTGAGAGAAAGGGACTGACTATGAATGCTACTTAGAGAATTTAATAATCAAAGTACCCCTTCCCCATCCCGTTCTCAGCCTGCACTCATATGTTGGCACATGCCCAAAGCATCTTTCTGTCCATGCTGCATCTTTAGTCCTGGACTTTCAACCCTAGTACTCTATAATTGCATGACTATTTGTTATGTAATAAGTACACATGCTATGTGTGTGGAAATAAAATTACTACCTTCTGCATACATTTCCACTTATGAGATTATACTAGAAGCACCCCAAAGGTGTGTGATCTGCATAGGGAGCCCTCAGAATGGGGCTGCCCCAAATTCAGTGTTAGGAAGTAAACCAGTGCTAACTTAGCATCTACTTTGTGCTGAGCACTGTACTTGACACATCCATACACCTCATTCCACTTAATCTTCAACAATATTCCTTTGAGCATTAATCCTTTATAAATATATCCATTTTTTTAGAGAAGAACACTGAGTATCTGAAAAATTAAGAAATTCGCCTTATCTCACCTGGCCACGAGTCATTGGTCGAGACCACATGTGAACTCAGGTTGACTAATTGCTACTTTTTTTCTCTACATCGGGATACTTTCCAATGTCTGTCATAGCAGGTGGGCAGACAGGATTGAGAATCTGAAAGTCTGGCTATAGGGCATCTGAGAATGTTCTTCAGGGGGCCTGGCTTTTATGTTGGCCCCGTTGGAGAATCTAGCAGATGCTTTGAGTGGAGATGGGAGTGGGATGGGGTGGGGAGAGTGTCTTCTTCTCTACATTTGGGAAAATGTGCTCACAATGGGTTGGCACAAAGAACAAGAATAGTTAGCATTTATTGCACACTTATAGACATCTGCTAAGGATCCTATAAACATTACCTTATTCAGTTCTCACAATAACCCAGAAAGGCAACTACTATTTTAATTTATACCTACAGATGAGAAATGAACCTTGTAGAAGTTAACATGCTTCAGATAACTCAGACAAGTTTTCTAGTTAACTTTTTAAGTAAAGGAAGCTTGATTCCTGCCTGCAGGTATCTGACCTTAAAGCCTTAATCACTTTGCTGTATTGGATCTGATGTCAGGAATGATTATTCTGTCTGCACCAACAACTCAACAGTTGCTTAACCACAGAAATCTTTTATTTCCGGGCAGTTCAGCCAGTAAGTTTTATTGCCTAAAGACACAGCTCTTTTATTTAGAGAGTTGCCAACCTGAGAAAACTTCTCTCTCTAGTTTGTTGGGGGTTATTCATTTATTCAGGGCTGCTAATTTTAATTAGTTGTTGGAACGTTGACCACTCTAAAGTTCATCTAATTAAAAAATATATATTTTCTTAACATAGAAAATTGCCAACAAATACCCAAAGCTCTAGATCAAGTGAGTCAGACATGCTTGAATAAATATCCACAGAGCTTATAGAATGTCTGCCTATGCCCTTGGCATTTGTAAAGAGATGTTTATGACTCCAACACAATCTTTGCTGTCATTGGGTTATTGCTAACATATTAATCTAAACTTGACCATCAGCTTTGATTTTTCCACTAGCAAAGAGCAACTTAAACTTCTCACATTTTCTGTATCACTGGTCCTACAGAGATCTCATCCCATTTAAGACTCACATACACACACACTTTCTCAGCAAGAAAGGCTTTTAAGAGGCTAACATGATATAAACACTCAGTACTTTAAAATACAGAAAAGCAACAGATACTTTCCATAGTGTAGGAGGAAAGAAGAGCTTCAAAGATAGCTGGGAGAGTGTAAATTAAACACAAAAGAGGATTTCTTTTCTCTGAAGTTGCAAAGACATTATTTGCCATGAATGTCCTCCTTTGTCTTTGAATAAGGTCAATTTTTCTCTGGTAATTTTTTAATTCAGTGAAAGAATCTTTTGAATTTTTAAGTTTTCCTTCCATATCTTCTTCATTTAAATTTTTTTGACTGAGCTCTTATTCTTTTGTGGTCTCGTACAGATTGCTAGGCAAAAGTAACTTGGTGGAAAATACTTGAAAAAAATGAGAGGAGGAAAGTATAAGTATGACATTGTTTTGCTTCTGGTCTAAATTTCCCTACAAAATTTGTACATGTGAGAATTGCTTTTTGCTCCACTTTTCTGAGGTTGATCCTGCAAGTCACAACACACTCTCTATGTTATAACTTAGGATGAAAGTTGATTTCTGGGTACTGGATCCATGTTACTGGCAAACGAAAAAGTAGTCTGTAACTTAAATCAATGGACATGATTACTGGAATATTAAGCTCTCAAGTGAGTCAGTGGAGGTGATTCTGTTTGACAAGCACCAAAGTATCAAAAGAAGTTGGTTCACAAAAGTCCACTTACATATGTAAAATATTTTTCTCAATTTAAAAGTAATATATGCTCATTTTAGAAAGTGCGTAAAAAAGTAAAAGAGAGAAGAAAATAAAATTCACCCATAAAATCCTATCACCTAGCTATCATCAATTTAACACACACCCTTTCAATTATGTGTGTTTGTTAAAGGCTGTATACCTAAAAATCTAGAATACTGCCTGATATGTTGTAAACTTAATAAATATTTGTGGTATGTGGACAAGATGATTTGTGCATTTCATTCGACCAGAGTTTTTTTTTGTTTTGTTTTTGATTACTGTGAAATATCTGTCAGTTACAGCTATAGATAGCATGACCCTGTTTTACAAGTTACCTCTATGGTACTTGATTTCCTTTGGGTGTTTGACTTTGAGAGTCTGCTCTCTGGACTTTTTGACATAAATGTAATAGTACATGTTAATAGTGCTAATAGATTAATTAGATAATATGGCCACACATTAATTTTAATTTTCATCTGTAATATGCCACTGGAAGGGAGTGTAGCATGGGGTATTAGAAACAACTCTGGCCCTGGAGTATTCCAGATATGAATTCTAATCCTAGCTCTGCAACTTCCAACCTTTGTAGCCTTAACAAACTACCCTTTGAGCTTTAATTTCCTCATTGCTAAAATTATGTAGTAAAAACCCACAACATATGGTTATTGTGATAAAAATATGTACAAAAATCCCTAGATAAATTTGAGTTATCACACAGCGAGACACAGAAAAACTTTTTTTAAATCATGCTTATCATGCCATGTAAGTTTTTATAAATGAAAAAGCTATAATGTTATAAGGTTAAAAGGTAGCTTTTAAAAAATGATAATAAAAGACAACAAATTGTAAAATTGAGAGTGTTTACTCTTCAAAGGAAACTCTAGGGCTGATTTAAATTGCTCATTCTGGCTAAATCCACACCTTGGAAAATAACTGTCATTTTAATCTTCTCTCATTGTTCCTCGAGTACTCTAGAAATTTTTCTTTTCTCAGAGCCATCTGATATTTAATTTTTCAGCAGTTGCTTCTAAAAACATGAGAGTCATTCTTAGAAATCAGTTTTCAGCTGATGATGATAATTTCCATTTTCCGAGCATATCCTATGAGCAACAGACTGTGCAATGCCCTTCTACTCACACTGACTCAGGAAATCGTCACAAAAAACTTTAATGAAGTGGGAGTATTATTCCATTTTCTAGATGTCCTCAAATATTACGTGCCTTTTACAGGTGAGAAAACCAAAACGGCCCGTGAATTCCTTTTCTCCTGTCAAAGCAGTTTGGTTCCATAATTCTAGCTTTGCCATTACCAGACAAGGATGGGAGACAGTCATGTCCATTAGTTGTCACTGGACTCCTGTGGTCAGCTAGTGTTGGGGTTCTAGAAGCTAAAACAGAGGACAGTCTATTTTCCCAGACCTCACCTCACGTTGGTGCCCAGAATGCGGAAGCCAGGCCACTGCCCTTTTCTCTCTTGGAGGCTGAGCAGATGCTCCTGGAAGAGGCCAATCCGAGTGAAAAAGTGGCCATTGCGCGAGCACCCCTCCACGTTGTTGAAGTCCACTCCCATAGGCAGGAGGAAGCAGAAGCTAAAGGAGTCTAGCGCAGTCTGCTGCGGGTGCCCCAGCAGCGGGCCTGCGAGCATGCACCCTGCACGGGCAGCTTCAGCACCCAGCATGAGCGGACAGCGACAAGCGCCATGGCCAGCCCCACAAGACCTGCATCCACAACCAGTACTGCAGTGCGGGCTCGCCTATGCCACAGCCCATGCATTGCCGCCTTGACCACCAGCAGCAGCATCAAGGCCAGCAAAATGCCCAGAGCTGCATGCAGCGCCAGAGCCTCTGCACCAGCTAGCCCTGAAGTCCCAGCGCCCAGCCCCCTAGCCTCCTTCCTCAGACGTGGTCCTTGGGGATCCCGCACTTCAGCCACTCCTTTGGGCAGGGTCACTCCTCTGGCCTCAGCGTACCACCTATCTTGTTGACTCTCTAAGTATTCCTAGGAATGTGAGCGGGAGAGGAACCAAACACAGAGAAACTTCCAGAAGTGGTTGCTGATAAGTATGCACCTTCATTGAGCTAAAGAGTCTAGTCGCCCTTGGATGTCATTACCTGAGACCAAAAACCCTTTGTTATAACCCCTACTTTATTTAAAATACGTTTGTTGTGGTTTGTAATTATATGTTCTTTTGGTTAACTTTTTATTCGATGCTGGTCTCCTTCTGTTTTTTTCTTCACTATATTTTCAGTTGTTAACCACAGCTTAAATTTATGTAACCCAAATGATTATACCAAATGTTATAATAATGTTACCTGATGCCCTTGAGGCTTTTTACAAGTATCCCCTTCCCAACACCATCCTAGTCTTATTCTTAGCTTAATTGGATATTTAATATTTGTCAAATTGACTATTACCAAACAAATATTTAACTGTTTTTAATCCTAATAATTTTCTCAGGTAGACATTATGAATATTATGAACCCTCTTATGATATTGTTTTACTTTTATTGGTTTATTTACACATTGAGAAAATATTCAATGAGGCAAAATGACTGGTTCCAGGTCACAAAGCTAGTGAGCCTAGGTACTGGTATTTAAACCCAGGACTGACTGACTCCAAAGTTAGTGGCATTGTAGGGCATCTTGACTCTTCAATTTGCACAATCCTTTTGGAAGGCAGTGTAGCACCATGATGCAAAATAGCCAAAGTTATTTTTACCATTTGATTCAATAATTCCACTTCTGGAAATCTATCTTAACAGGGGAGAAAAATCTAAAGTCAAAAAGAAAAGAAAACCACAAAGACATTAATTACAGCATTTATAGAAGAAAAATGAAAAGCAAAATTTCCATTTATTTAAATAAATACTAAACATTTATATTTATATGTTTAAGCAAAATTTTAATCATAAATGGATTCAAAAATAGCAATTATATGTGTGCTCAATGAATAACACAATGGATTATTGTGGAACTATGAAAAATACATCATGAAAAAGCTAGTCAAATGGTTATTTTTATAAGTAAAATAAAATAGGATATAACTTTGCCTAATGATGTAACCTCTACAACTTTGTATGGGTGGTAGAATTAGACACAGTTACATACATGTGCTCAATAAATATTAATTGGATAAATGATGAAAAGGACCCAGATGAAGAATAACTTCTAAAACATTTTTCTACTCTTCCAATTTTTCTGTAGTGAGATGTTTTGGTTTTATAATGGAACAAAACTTTTTTTAAAGATGTCATATCTAGAGTGTTTGTTCATAAATTCCATTTTCCAGTTTCAACTCATAGTTCTGTGGGTGATCTGTCATTTCCACTGTTAGATGAGGAAGTGGGGGCTCAAAAGTTTATTGTTACCTAAAATCATACACGTAGTAAGTATGGAGTCTGGGTCCTCTGACTCCAAGTCTCTTGACCTTACCTGACCTTGAACTGGGCTGGTGTGTTTTGGGCTCTAAATTGGGAGACAGGAACTTGAATTCTAGTCCCTACTCTGTCCTTGGTTTTCTGGGTGATTTTGGATAAGTCACTTTTCTCAAGGTCTCTCTTTCTTGGACTCTTGTCCCGATATTTTATATGATCACTATCTTTTCTGTTCTCTCTTTCAATAGAGAGGAGGCCATATGAAAAGATCGCTCCTCCTGGTCACACCATTTCTCATCTTCCTGTTTTATTTTCTTCTTTTGCCATTCTCATTATGTTATATAATTTTTTCATGTCAACCTTTTTACATTTTTTCGTATTTTTAGAAATGATCTTGTTTATTTCTTTGACTTTTATTGTATGTTTTGCCTATCTAGATAGAAGCTCCATGAGGTCATAACATAGCCTATCTTGGCTGATATGCAAACTCAAACTAGATCAAATGAAAAACATATCTTGTGTAGCTTGAAGGGATGGTGAGGTAGCTCATAAAAATAGAAACCAGGGCCTTAAGAATGACAAACTCAGCACTATGTAAAAACACACACATATTTGTATACTCACAAATGCCTGCGCCTCTCTCTCTCTCTCTCTCTCTTCCTTCTCTCTCTCATGCGCTCTCTCTCTCTCCTTCCTCTCCTCCTCCTCCTCCTTCCCTCCTCTCCCTCTTACCTTCCTCCCTCCTCCTCCTCCCTTTCTCTCTCCCCCCATCTCTTTCTCAGAGCATGCACACTCCCTCCTTGCCTCATCATTTGTCACCACTGTTTATCTCTGTTTTACTTCATTCTGTACATTGCATCTATCTGGAAGGGAAGAATCAGATGGCAACCACTGAAGAGGATTCTGATTGGTTTTGCTTGGGTTATGTTTGCCTCCCTGAACCATTCACACTAGGAGTAGAAGTGTCAGCTGTACTTGCTAGCATGTGTGCAAGTGTTTTTGATTATTACTGTATCTATATCCAATATGGCATTTCTTTGAAGGAATTTAAATCATTGCCTATTTTGTAGGTATCAGTTTAGGTGAAATTGGATAGAAATAATCTGTAAATCTACTTCCATATGTAATGTTTAATATTTGTTTTTAGACTCCAATGGTTAGTCTTGCTCTCTTGTGTGCTAGATTGTAATATCCTTGAGTGTAGGTACCATAACTTACTTTCTTTCTGTCACTTCATATTACCTAGCATGGCGCTTTATAGTTAGTAGGTATCCTATGAATATCTTACATCAAATTGAATTAACTACTTAACTAGCTAAATTTGTGAACTTCTTCACTCATTAGACATACTTTATTTGGTGAAGATATGAAAGCTTTCACTAATCTGAAAGCAGGAAAGACTATATCTTTATTTTTAGTTTAAAAAAAAATGCTATTCAACAATATTAGGGAAGAGAAAGAAGCCATTGAGCCTTGCAATAAATCATCTTTCAAATCACTAATTTGAGTCTCTCTTATTGATAGGCAGAAAAATTGTTCTCAGTATTGTTCTTCACTCAGATAAACTGTAGATCCTACCCTTGACTTTTGAGTTAAAGAGAAGCAAAATTGCCGGAATCCATCAGAGAGTGTCTCTGGGCAAATTACTTGCTATTAGACTGTGGTGCATGGTCTAGTACTGTTGGCTTCCACTGGAAGGATTTTGAAATGCAGAAGCTGGGGCCTCAGCCTAGACCTACAGGATCTGCAGTTTAACAAGGTTCCCAGGTGGTTTGTAAGCACAAACAACATTTGAGAAGCATTGCTTTAGAGCTCAGAATCAGTTTCCTGGTAAGGCTTGTAGGGCCTTGACAGTGGACTTTGAATATAATTGGTATCTACAGGAAGCCAGATGTTTACTGTAGTGATGACAATTCTGTAGCGTAAATGTTGAACTTGCAGCAAACATTGCTAATTGCTCATGACACTTTTTCCACCAGGCTTCAGGATGCTTCTCCACTCTCTGGTCCAGGCAGCTTTCATGAAGACAGAAAAGTTGGCCTAAGAATTAGAAGTTAATTATCATTCTTGCTTAAAGACCAATTGTTTGTTAAATAGTGACCAACAGGCAAGATAGAGCAAAGGGAAGTCTAGATTAGTGAACCTTGTGGGTGTGACTTTTGGTTGACTGGTTAAATAGTAAAGTCAAGGTCATGAGTTTGATCCTGAGCTAGATAAGTAACCTCTTAATCTACTTCTTGCAGGCCTGTTGTGTCTCCCATCTATCTGTTTTTTGTTTCACTAGCTCATCTTGATTTCCCCCTCACTAATCTTCATCTATTCCTTAGAATGAAGCTTCTTCTCTTGCACTTTCTGTTTGAGATGCTTGGGAGAGGACGATATTATCTAATTCCATCTTCTAGGGACTCAGATTCTAACACTGACTTGTGTGAGGCATGGTTGTCTTTATTCAGCCCTTTTGAAGCAGCCTCAGCCCAAATATGCCTTATTAAGATCAGTCGTTTTTCCAAATTATTACCCCAGATGAGGGAATTGGGAAAATAGGTTAGAGTTTACTTTCATTGCCTACTGAACAGGCTTGACCTTGCCATAGCTCCCCTATAGTTAGTTGCTAAGGGTGTAGGATCTGAGCAAATTGTCGAGTTCCAGTCACAACTCCACTACTTCCTAGCATGAGATTTAGGGCAAGTTACCATATCTCTCTCTTCAGATTATTCTTCCATGAAATAAGACTAGAGTCTAATTCTCAGAGTTATTCTGAGGATTAATAATTATATAAAATTGAGCACAGTACCTGGAATATGATGAGAATAGACTACCATTAATCTCTACTAATATTATTATCATAATCGTTAATGAGATTATAGTTGTGTTGGAGTAGAGAGTTAGCCAGGGTCAACCAAATACAATTGTAGGTACAATTTTCTTTTTAAAGTTCCTCTCTGTCCCTGAAACTTTACCTCTTTATCGTCAAGTAAATTTATTCTCTTAGAAAATGTAAATCACCAGTTTGATCAAATCCAGGGTGTTTCCCCCCAAAATTGTGCCAAGTTTGATATAAACCAACATAGCTGGAATAACTAATTAAAATCCAAATACAGCCACATTGATCAGTATTCAGGCTTTATTATTGTACAATGAAAAGAACTAAAACTTAAATCCAAGCATATTTAGTTAAAGTTTGTAGAGAAGGATATTGTTCACAAAACACATTAAAAAGTTAAAGGGGAAAAAAGGGCATTTGAAGAACAGAATATACTTAGAATTATTTGCCTTTAAAAATCTCATTTCCTTCGAGCCTAAACTTTGTAATGTCGCATTAAACTATAAAATTATTTTATACAATTTAATTAAACAAGTAATGGGAATAGCATTTGGCAGAATAAAAAATTGCATAGATGTGTAACACCAAATTAGTATTATTTAAATCCAATTTTCAACCTCCAAAGATAGATTGCCCCTAATGGACATAAATATATGATTATTGAAATATATATAACTATATGAAGTATGTAAAAAAAAGAAATTAGCATATAATGAACACCTTCAATTTCATAAAGGAGAGTAAGGATGCTAAAGCAAGAGAAACATAGACGTTTTTCTTTTTCTTATACAATCTGCTGCTCTTGTTCTGCTTTAGGGTTACTCATTCATATTGGAAATTGTAGGGCAATGCTGGAAGTGGAAATTGACCAAATATGCTACCTTATAATTTCCTTTCAGGTCTCAACTTGGAAATTTCACTACCACCCCCACCCTCCCTACAAAAAAATAAGATATGTGTGTGGGGAAGGTGTCTTGAAGAAGAAAGAGTTAATCAGAATCTGAGACATTCATGTTCTGATGTGGCAGATAAGATATAAGTCTCACCAAGAGATGCAGCAGCTCAAAAAAATGGCAATGAGCTAACAAGGTACTATGAACAGGATGGAACACACTGAGTTTCAGACTAAAGGTTTTTGAATTATATAGCACCTAGAATTTCTAATTTAGAGAATTCTCATCAATCAAATATATACTAAACTTTCTAGAGAAGGATGCAATTCTGGCTATTGTATTTTTAACACAGACCTGATTTATACAAGTGAGAGGGATTGGGAAAGAGAAGGATTTGATAGTTCATTTGAAGAAGCCACTTTAACAGCATGCACATAGCTGGATTTTTATTTTATGATCCTCCATACTCTGTGAGGGCAAAATCACAATGAAGTATAGTAGCAAAATTGGTTGATTCTTGTATTCCTATGGACAATTTGACTTATTCTTGGGAACCATCAGCCTTTAAGTCATGACTGATCTTGCTTGGAGGATGTGTTTGAGAAGGGTCTATTAAGGGATGATAAACTCGCATATGTACCTCTTGCTACTACGACAGACCTCGTCACTCCATTTGCCCTGAGATGACTGGGAGAACAGGGCACAGTTTTCCCTCTTGCCACCATTAGGTTGTGCACGATCCCAGTTGAGGAAGGAGAGGGCCACTCCATTGACATCAACAAACTTGCCTTCTGTGACCATGTCATTGATGCCCAGCCAAAAGTCATTGACACCTGACAGGCTCCTTTTGCCATAGTCTCGAAGAGCATTGATTTCATCAGAGTTTCTGGGGACAACCAGGGTCCCTCCCTTTGAAATGCAGTCTTCATTGGCTTCATGGAAGTGCTTTAAGCTTTCCGAGGCAAGGTAGCATTTCTTGTGAACTTTTGTGCCTCGGAGACAGACTGTAAAAATGAGAAATTTGACATATTAAAATGCTTTTTGAGTGTAATACATCCAGTACTGCACCTGACAAATAGCAATACATATTTGTGGAATGAATTATGTGTGGTGATAATGATGACTTAACATTTACTGGAGCATTAATGTTGTATGTGTCAGACAAGGTTCCAAGCACTTTGCATAAATGAACTCATAGAACAATCCCAACAATCCCATGAAGTGAGATTTTATTACTCTCATCTTTACATATAAGGATATTGAGGGTTACAGTTGTTACTGGTAACAACTTAGCATATAAAAATATAACTCATATAGCATATAAGGTCACAGCTATACATACCCAGTCTGTCCCATCCTTAAAACATGGCCTTTAGCCTCATGCTGCTTCGATATACACATACTTATTAGTTTGGTGTAGCTCCATGATGTGCTGAATTTTCTTGGGACATTTGGAATTGGAATGGCATTTCATAATTATTAAAAACAAACAAAAATCAAAGTCTGAGTTTGCATATGGAGAGACAGTGCTTTTCTTATGCAGATAATTCAGCCTTGGTGATATTGTTTAGGTTACCCAGGATAAACCAAACATAAAGATAGTTTTAGGGCAAAGCTTTGGAGAATCCGTCTCTGACATGTATTTGCTGTGCAAACTTTAGAAAAATTACCTAATTTTTCTGTGCCTCAGTTTCCTCAGCTGTAAAATGATGATAATCATAAGGGCCTATATCTCATAAATTGTTAGTGGATTAATGTGTTAATGTTTATAAAATATTTATAGTGCCTGACTGTGGGTAAAGGGTTCACAAAACTCTTTCCCCTTCTACATGTGCATTTGACCTTCTTTTAACTTTCTAATTCTGTTCCCTTAGAAATCTGATAAAGGGACTATGTTACCTATTATTAGATAACATTGCTTACAGTAAAAATGACCTTGAATTGGTAACATACTGCTGGTCTGGGAATTATAAATACTTGATGGAAAGTCATAACTTCAGTCTTCCCTGAAGGCTGTAACTCTTGTAATTTGGCAGGTGTCTAGTGGGCCCCTCGGAGCTCTGTTTTTGGGGTCGCTATGAGAATATTGGTTCCTGGGGGTATGAGCCTTGCAAGCCAGGACTGTTCCTTAGCCCACCTCTGTTGGCAAGCTGTAGTTCTAACCAATGTGTTTCCGTGTGTATTTGATGTGTGTGACCAGAATGAGTCCTGTGACCCTGTGTTTATTTGAATCGCAGCATATCTCCCAATGGCGGACATTTAATAAATGCTAATTATTTAAGCTAGTTAATACTTGCTTCAATTCTTTTTCATTGTCTATAAGAGAAGAATAATGAACAGACTTGTAAAATGTATCATTGAAATGCCTATTTTTATTTCTATGCCACCCATATGTAGAAGGGAGTGGAAAATCATGCCGATTTCTTCAAACAATCGTCTCCCCAGCTTTTGGATCCTTTCTCCTGGGCACATCTTTGGTTTGTCAATGTCTCTTTTAAAGAGACACCACCTAGAACTTGACATGTACTCTAAATGTGGTTCGAATTGCTGGTAAATCACCATTTCTTTTTGTTTTTCTTTGGAAACAAGGCGTCAGTGACACGGAGTCTCTTACCTGTCTGCAGGGCCTGCATTTCCTTCAGGGCATTGACTTCTCTCCAGAGCTTTTCAACTTGAGTCTTCAGGTCTCCATCCTTTTCTGGGGATATTTTAGAGTGGGGTGGGGTAGGAGGAACAAAAAGCATGTCATTGAAATAAAGCAAAAGCAAATAAAGCTTTGGAATCCAGAATCTGAGGTGAGGGTGGTTTTGATGAAATTGAGCCCCATGTACATGAAACCTGATGCATGAAAATAAGTTGACCAGGAAGATTCACAAGGGTTTGTTGGGGGTAATAATGCTAGAAGTTTCTTTTCTGAAATGGGGCTCCCATCTATCACTCCAGCCCCACCCATGGGACTCTCCCTCCATCAGGCTTCAGACTTGCTGACTTTCAAATGCATCCCTCCAGCTGCAAGTTGTCTCATCTCAGAACACTTTCTTTTGGGTTCTTTTTCCTGAAACACTTTTGCCCATTTCCCTATTAAGTTTAAACATCTCCTCTTCTGAGAAAACTTTTCTGATTATTCTCTCTACATTATCATCCCACTGGCTAATCTCTTTCTTTAAACCTTTATTTTTCCTCAAAGCCCTTTCTCCAATCTATAATCATTTTACTTAATTTTATCTGTCTGGTTACCCATGGTAACACAATGCTTGGCACATAATAGGTACTCATAATGTTTGTATAATGAATAAAGAGTTTGTAAGCTCTTCAAAGGCAGGAATAATAATAAATTATAATAAATAATAAAAATAAAAAGTATTAAAAGCCACCATGCACAATGTGCCAGAAGCCTAATTCTTTCAATATTCCTACGAGTTAGATTCCATCACCATTCCCATTTCACAGAAGAAGAAATAGAGGCACAAAAAGCTGAATTAACCTGTAGTTCACCCAGCTAGTAAGGTACAGAGTCGGGATTTAAATTTCACTGATTCCAATTCTGTTTTCTTCCCATCCCTCCCGTCTGTTTCTGCACCGTGATTGTCTTTACCTGTTCTGTCCCTAACACATCGCCTTCAACAGAGAAGATGCTTAAAGCTTGTTATGAACTGTCTCCAGCTGTCTCTTTGTGAGACTGTCATATAGAGAATCTAGGCTTTGTCCTGGATTTTTTAGGACAGTCCCAAAGCCAAACATTCTAATTCTTCATCCCCTTAAACATATGCTTTGCAAGCCAGGTGTTTCCACATTTGGGTTAGGAAAATGCCTTCGTGGGTGTCCAGGGGTGGCTTCCACCTCTGTTTCACTTGATGTTGCATGTCAATTCTCAAAGCATCTAATAGCTCAGCTCAGAAATACAATAACCCAAGGATTTCCTCAATGGGACCATTCATTTCAGAATAGATATAAGGTTGTATTCATAATGCAAAACCACCTGCTGTTAGGGGCCAGACTTGCAAAGACCTGAAAACTTGCTTCCAAGTTACAAATTGTCAACTCTATAAATGTCATCCCCCATCCTCTCAGATTCCTGCTTCATTCTATTTAAATAAGTGGCCTCTCCAAGGAAGCCATAAACATTGTGATCAACATCAAGATACATAAATTAATATTAGACTCCTGGGATATCATTACGGACGTCATGATCCAAGTGGCTTGGCTTCTGTGTCTGTCTTTTATGACAAATGTGACTGTATTTGTCTATAATTAATATAGGAAATGACTATTTAACTGTAAAAAAAAAGTTCATTACTGCAGCAGATAATTTTTTGATATCGATGAAGCAAGTGCCAGGGAAATCTTGCATTTGAGGCTAAATCATTCAGTTGCCATTTTGAGTTTTAAAAAAGGCTCCTTTTCATTTGCTTGTGTTCTCTAAAAGTAAGCATAGTATAGAAATGCAAAAATAATCTCCTGAAGAGATGACCAGTAAACATATGAAGAATACCTCAGCCTCATCAATAATCAAAGAAATGCAAATTTTTAAAACTTTTTTTTTTTTTCTTTTAGATAGGTCAGCATGGCTTAAATGGATGATTTGATGTTGGGTGGTCAGGGTATGTGGAAATGGGCAGTTTCATGCACTGAAAATGGGAGCATAGATTGATGCTATCATTTTGGGAAACATTTGGAAAATGATTAACATGTAGTTTTGCTTCTAGAAATGTATCATAATATGCTAGCATGGGGACCAATAGATACTCCTTAAGTAGAAACTGTACTTTTAATTTTGAATTTTGATCTTTTCCCAGACTAGTGATATGTGGTACGATACTCTCTCATGGTGTTGGCAGTGGCAATGAGCTGCTGCTGCCAGTCAGGCCCGTACACTGTACGCTGTGTTGCCAATTTGGGAGACTTGTGTTCTGAGCACATTTAAGGTCGGCTAGGTGAAGCTGTAATGTTTGGTAAACTAGATGTATTAAATGCATTTTCGACTTACAATATTTTCAATTTATGACGAATTTGTCAGGATGCAACCCCACTGTAAGTTGAGGAGCATCCGTATATGTATACAAAGCAGTTCACTGAGGCACTGGATCAAAAGAGTTGGATTAGAAACCACTTAAAAGTTCACCAGGAGAGAACGGATTAAGTCATGACCCAGCAACACAGTGGAATATTGTGCAGCTGTTAAAAAGACTGAGGTACACCTTGTGTTGCTATCTATCCAAGATTTAATAGATGAAGTAAATTAATTTGTTTGCCAAGTACCTTGTATTACTAATTCTTGTTTAGTTAAAAAAATTGATTTTAAATGTGCATTAAAAAAGCTCTGGGAATATTATCTCCCAACAGTTAATAGTGAGTAATTCTGTGGAAAGGATTGGGAAAGAGAAAATGGCTTTCACTTTAGGTTTAATAAAGTATTATTCACAGGTACTTAAAATATTTTAAGTGTGTGAGAGGGTGAGGAAAGAACAGTTCTCTAAGTCTAGGCTTACTACTTCACTTACTGTAGCGTCTGATTTTTTTGGTCCTAATGGCAAAAATTAGCAAAAACTGATTTGGGAGGAGGATATTTAAGATGTGTATCCAGTCAGTAAAAAAAAAAAAAAAAAAAAGGTGTGTGTGTGTGTGTGAGAGAGAGAGAGAGAGAGAGAGAGAGAGAGAGAGAGAGAGAGAGAGAGAGAGAGAGAGAGAGATATGGAGGGCTGGGTCAGGGGATAGTTCTCTGTGACCTGAACTGCAATTACTTTAGAAACAACCACACAGCACCAAACACATTCACATATTCATACCCCTCCCCACATTCCTGTTGGGTAGTCACCACTCCCTCACAGTGGTGAAGAAATATGGCAACAAAGATATGCCACATCACCCAGTACCTTCTCTCTCTTCCTTTCCCTACCCTCATCTTCAGCAATATACTTTATCTACACATGAGAAACATTTTAACCTTTCATTAAAAGAGGTAACAAGGCAGTATAATATTTTACAAGGACAAAAGATTCCACTTAAGAAGCCTTGCATCAGACCTAAACTGTATAAATGAATTCCCCTAGAAAAGGGGGAGTTTATAATCATCAAAACACGACACAAGATAAGCCCCCTTTCTACCCACCAGCCCGCTGTGTTGTGTCAAATCAGGACTAACCTTGTTGGTATTATTTTGTGTGTTTTGTTACTAATGAATGAAGTGAAATTAATAAGGAATAGTGTCATAATATTTACTTTGAAATATCCTGACATGAAAATGACTCAGAGGATGAAATAAAACGTTATCTTGTGTCTTTCTTGATGGTTTTTTCCTTTCGTATTGGTTTCAGCATATAACAAATAAATTGCCATCGTCTTTGTTCTTTGCGACATTTTTCTACCTCTTAATTTAAGCCACCTAAACTTTAAGATTGCTTGTAGTCAGTTTTGCATTAAAATGCCTTCAAACGTTATATGACTTTGCATGTGGAAATATTTTTAAGTTAAAGAGAGGTTCAATTTCTCTATGACATGAAGAAGCTTAAATATAGACTGTCCTTGTATTGCAAGGGATATAAAAATATAGCTACATGATAACCAGTTACAAAATAGAAGTCACAATTACCAGTAGCTCTCTCCTCCACTGTACTTTTGATAAGATTATAGTTATTTTACAATTACCTTTGAATAGAGTTACACAATCTCTGAGTGAAACAGTATATTCTAATCAATATGTTCTGCTTGACCCCTCATTCACAATACCAGATGCCCTCATATCCGGGTGACTCCCTCTAAAGAATAGTCTACGTATTTAACCTCACTTAATAAAGGATATACAATATAGAATTTTTTTTATATTACAAGAGCTTTTTTTTTCCTGTAAAAAAGAAAAAAACCCTATTACATGATTCTTTTAAATATCAAACTCTCTAGAGAATTAAGAGGTGACTCAGTTTCCTGAAATGCCATATGATGGCATTGCTCTGCCATCAGAGACAGTCTGTCCTGTAGGAGTTTGAAAAAGGAAGGTTGTCTAGCCCCTCCCCATGCTCAGCAAACCTAGCATTTTGCTGGACTGAGAAGCCCCTTTACCTTTCACTCGGCGTTTGCTGTGCTTCCTGGCTTTGAATTTGGACGTGATGCTGGTGGTCTGCTCCAGGAGTAGGGTGATAACCAGGACATAAATTACAAGTCCACTCTTTGCCATGGCTCTCAGGCAAGCTTGATGGCCACGTTGCCAACTCCTCTGAAGTAGCTATGGGACAAGTAGACTGCACAGCCACATCTTGCTCTTGAATGCCAAGGGCCAGCTTTATAAAAGTGAGCTGGGAAGGTTGGCTGCAATCCTGCTGACGAAATGTTTGAATGACTGCTGGCCACAGCATAAGGTGGCCTCTTGTTCGCGTTCCTCATGCTAGACTTTTCATTTTTAATCTTTCTGCTATATTTCCTAGTTGGCCTGCCTTTTCAGAGTATATCGAAGTTAACTAAAGGACAAAGGATTTTGCCTGCTTTCCTTTAAAAAAAAATTTTATTTTTTTTAATCCAGCAAGTTTGATGTCTCTGTGAAGCCTCCCCACCCCCATATTTTAGTCTTTCATTTAGAGCTCTGGACTTCACTTAATGTTCTGGGAAATGTATTCAATTCAGTTTTCAGGGAAAAAATGACCAAAAAATACCCCACCCCAAAACAGGAAAGGCAGTTGAGAGAGAGAGAGAGAGAGAGAGAGAGAGAGAGAGAGAGAGAGAGAGAGAGAGAGAGAGAGTGTGTGTGTGTGTGTGTGTGTGTGTGTGTGTGTGTGTGTGTGTGTGTGTGCATGCACAGCACCACTTGTGTGTCTACACAGTCCAAGTGGAACTTGGGAATGGCTTGCTTACAGGGAGTCATAGAAATGGCTGAAGTGGATAGTCCGCGATAAAGTACAAAGCCTCCCTTTGGTAGGGGTTTGTGGATTCTAAGAATGTAATCAAGAATTACATTCTTAGAGTGAAAGGAAAATTAAGATAGTGAAGTATTTCCATAAGGACTAATGTAAAATATCAACAATAGTTATCTTATGGGGAATCCCTACTAACTAACACTTTTTCCCTTGAAACTACCGCAGACACTTAAATGGCACTTTCAAGTGAAATATAGAAATAGCAAAAATATAATGTAGACTCGGTATAATTATTCTTACCTCAACAATGGGTTTTAAGCACAAGTACTGGAGGCCAAATAGGCTTTTGTATCAAAACCAAGGGACTTCCATACAGGTGTGACCAAGATGGAGGGAGTTAGACCTAGGGGAAAGGCCTCTACAGACTGACTCCATCCACGTTGTTATCTGAATGACCAGGTGCAGATGGAGGGCAGGGCTGGCAAGTTTTGGAAGGCCTGAAGGGACAAATCAAGGGATAAATCATTCCTTCTGAATCTAAGGAAAACCACAGTCTAATCCAACTTCATTTCCTTTCTGCTAAAGCCACTTTGTAACCTACCCACCAGAATATATTGACACCAGAATAAGTCCACTGATGTAGGATAGTCTGACATAATGTATCAATGTAAGTGTGAAATTTTAAAAAATGAAAACAAGCTGAGCTGGATTCACATTCTACTTTCCCCCATTTATCAGCTGTGTGATCTTGGTCAATCACTGAACTTCTTTGCTTACATTATAGGGTTTTTGCAAAGATTAAATGAGATAATGGTTATAAGCACTTAACACAATGTCCAGTGCTTAATAATAATAATAATAATAATATCTGTAATATCCTTACCATTGATTATAATAGTATGTACAATTTATGGAATGCCAGATTTTTTTTTTAGTCATCATTGTAAGCCTATGGGACAATTTTTCTCTCAGTTTTATAGATAATTGAGACTGAGCCTCAGAAAAGTTAAGTAGATTTGTTCTACGTCTCTCAGATCTCAAGGGTAGGAGTAGAAATTAAAATCTGGTTTTGATTGACCCCAGAACACCTCTCTTTTAACCTGGGCTGTGAAAATTGTGCTTTGATTTGAATAAGAAAAAGGATCATTATTTTACAATTGATCTTATGATTGATCAAAAATGCTTGTTGCCAGCTTCTCAAATCCTTTGCTCTGAGAAGAGATTCCAAGTTCCAGAATACTGATAGGAAACTAATGATTTCTTTTGGATCTTTGATCTATGCTGTGTTCAAACTAGACTTATAAGAACAAGGCGTCCTTTTTTTTCTCCTTTAAAATAAATCTATTTTGTTTTTAAGCTCTTTTTCCTTTCCAGGAAAGCCTCTGACACTTTTCTGATTCGTTTCCTTTTAGCCAGATCTTAAAGCCCATGTCTTTTTTTTTCTTTCTTCTTTTTTTCTTTTAAAATTATTAGACTTTATTTTTAGATTTACAGAATAGTCAAGCAGAAGGTAGAGAGGGCTCCTTTATACCCCCTCTCCCCATCCAGCCCACCTCACCCCCAGTTTCTCCAGTTATTATTAACATCTTAGAATATTTGTTATAATTGATGAAGGAATATTGACATATTATTATTAAACAAATCTATGGTTTACATGTGGGTTCACTTTTCGTGTTGTATAGCTCTGTGGGTTTTGGTAAATAAATGTGTAATGTCATATATCCACCATTACAGTAGCATACAGAATAGTTTCACTGAAGCCCACACTTCTAATGAAACATCTGAGGATTCGTCTCTTCCACACCTTCTGCCTGGTCTTCTTCAGACTCTCTCCTGGCTGCTCTAAGCTCCTACATTCTCTCCCTAGATAATTTTATTCCTTCTCGTGAATTCAAATTCTGTGTGGGACTTTCTCGCACCTACCTCTCAACTTATATCTCCTTTTCAGACTCATTTCCATTGCCATGTGACACTTTTGGATGTTTCAAAGACCTTTAAAGCGCATGATGGTTAACGTTAATTCTGGATTCCCTCCCCCATTCATGTTCCATAGTTTTTTTTTTTTTAAAAAAAGCTCCATTCCCCTCGAGTCTTTCCTGTCTCAGTTAATGTCTCCATCATCTACTCAGTGGGCCAATTCCAAACCTGGGAGTCATCTCTGAGCCCCAGTGCCTTTACCCTCTGCCTCTCCTCATGATCTCGTCAACAGCAAGTGTTGTGGTTTCTACCTTCACATACATTGTTCCTTTCTGATGCCATCATCCCATCCTAAGCTGCCAAGAGCTCTTGTCCTAACCCATCTCACCCCAGCTCCTGCCCAACTCAAATGAATGCTCCATACATCAGTAATGTGATTATCATTCTCCTACTTAAAACCCTCCAAATCTTTCCATTGTACTTAAAATGAAGCCCAGACTTTTTACTGTGGTTTCTGAGGCCCTCTTACTTGGCGAGACCTTACCTAGTTATTCCTGGTAAATTTCTCTAGTTATAGAGAACTTTTGCCAACTTTATACCATATTTCATTCTGTCCTTCCACCTCTACTGTATTTTCCACATGCTTTTTCTCTACTACTTGACCCTACCCCTTCCCAAACTTGAACTCTTGGTGTATGTCCAAATTAATGTTATTTTGTATATGACTGACTCCCTCTCTCTCTTGCCCTCCAGGTCTGTCTTCAAAGGTCACCTTCCCAGACCAACCTTCTCTAGCTGCATAATTTAGGAAGGTCTTACTCTGTTTTCGCCATCAGTGTACCCTGCCTGCTTCCTTTGTAGCGCTTCCTTATCACAATTGGGTACTCATCTAAAAATTTATTTACTCAATTGATTTTCTTGCTGAATGTCAGTCTCTCTGGTTAGACTGTAAGCTCCTGGAAGGCAGGGGCTGCATCAGATTAGCTCACCTCTGCATGTTGACACAGCCCTTGGTACACAGAATCTGTTCAGTAAGATTTTACTGAACAGATTCTAACGTGTGGCAGGACAGTTTTACTTTTGCTTCTTTCCCTTCCCATCTCTGCTCTGAGGCTCCAGCAAAAAGCATTTGACTAAGGAAACAACAACTCAACTCATGGAAGAATGAAGTGACTGAGGCTCACTTAGTGTAACAACACTTGGAGTCATCACTCTCAGCACTGGGGAGGCTCTGAGTGTCTTGCAGTGCTTGGCCCTGAGGCCAGACAGGGATAGGAACTTTCCTTTAACTTCTCTTCCTCCTGCAGAGATTCCAAGTCCAGTTCATTCTCCTTCAGATAAAACCAATGGAAACTAAAAGGCTGCAGGACTGGCTAGAAGAAGAGGAGGAGGGATGGGGATCAGGGGGTGCAGTTGGATCTGAGAATATCCTCAAGTATTTTTGTCCCTGTCCCAAATGCCAATTGACATCAGACATAGCCTCCCCCACTTTGAGTGATACCCCACCCCCCAAACCTTGACAGGATAAAAATTAGAGTGATCTGAAAAAAATCACATTAAAAGTTACACACACATCAGAGATAATGGAGATGGGTGGCCCTTTCCCCGCCTTGTCCTTGGGTAAGGCAGACCTTACCCAGATTATTTGGAGGCTAAACAGTCTCTTTTTCTGTGCAGCAGGATGATGTCACCAGCTCATCTCCTGGGCTGGACCTGGGCTTCTGAAAGGGCTATTTAAGAAGAAGCACACATTTATAGCCAGGGAATAGGAACTATAAAAATATTGCCTTTAGTCAAAAAGTGTTTTGGTGAGGATTTAAAAACTGTCACCAGGGTTTTACTTTCTTTAATAAATTGCTGTTTACAGCACATCCCCTGACCATCCTGTGTAAGCAGTGTGTTTATCCCACCAGTTGCTATTTTAAAGTTGCTCTAAGCATTTTCCAATGTCGCATTCTAACAAGTCCATCTGGCTTCATTGTTGTTTGTCTGTTACTACTCAGGCTGAATGTGTTTGGAGGCTGCGTTCAGCAGTTCAAAGGCAACATTTAGGGGAAGCGATAGGACTGAATTTGAATATAGCACAAGCACCATTTCAATGCTTGGAGGAAAGACCGATTGTGGTATATGCGTGAATTGCCTCATTTCTACTTAGGGCTATTACTTGTAGCTGTGACGGGCAACAGTGTCAGGGCATTTGAAGAGAAGCCTAGGGACAAGTTTTAGGTTCAGAGACTCTGCTAAAATGTGGCAGTGTTAAATATAGGTAAAGAACAAAGATTCCAATAGCTTAGGGTTAAAATTTCAGGTCTGTTACTTATTAGTTGTGTGACAGTGGTCAGGCTTCATCATCTCTCTGAAACTGGATGTCCTCATCTGTCTTGCAGAATGGTTGAAATAATTAGAGCATGTGTGTAAAATGCTCAGATCACATCTTGTCACAGTAGGTGAGCAATCAAAGGGAGCTTGGGCTTCCCTCACTACCATTGTATAGATGCATGAAGCATCACAGCCATATACAGTCCTCAGACTCACCCTCGCCCTGATCCTAACCCCACGGATTTGGTTTCATTTGTACCCACACTGAACATACTCCTATCATAGAACTTCTAAACATTTTACACGTATTTTATATTTGTCTCTCCACAGTTTTTTGAGCACGGATCTTGTCCTTTTCTGATTTGCTAGACCAGCACCATCCAACGGTGGCTAGTGGTTGCCATATTGTATAGCACAGTTGTAGTGCCTAACAGAATGACTAATATTTAATGAACATTTAATTAATATGTATTACATGAGAGGGTTCAACCATGAGGATTTGGTGTAACGAGAGTAGTGATTTAGATTTAATGAATGCCATCCTAACTATTGTATTAGGATTATTTATCCAAATCCAATAAGAAGGGCATCGTTATCCCTGTTGTATAGCAAATGAGACCTAGCCTTAGATAGAGAAGTGATTCTACTTAGAATCCTCAGCTTGTAAGTGTTAGTCAAACTTGGGTCTCCTGCATCAGAACTCAGTTGAGGTGTGAGACCCACCTGGCGGTGAAGGAGATTTGGGGCTTTATGTTCTTACATAGGAGGTCAGTGCAAATATTTCTGGTAAAATCATCACGGTGGGATTGGAACAATGGAATCTCAAGTTTAGGGGAGACAGATCTCTCCTTTGTACACTTCTCATCATGGAGAATTCACTACCCAGCAAGGCAACCAGTTCTATTGCTAGAGAGTTCTGTCTTACTCAGAGTACATTCCTCATTCTCTCCCATGTCTTCCCCTTCTTATTGTGACCAGCTTTCTTTCTTGGCAACTTGTAAGGAAATATCACATCCCCCAGTTTAATTCATGAATGCCCTCTGACATGCTGAGTCCGACTTGCCCTGTTTGCACTATTTCCATCGTTGTTCTGATTTTGGGTTTTTCCTGATATTAGTTACAGTAGCCTCTGCCTGAATCCCTCTGCTTCTGTTTTAGGGCTGTGGCAGTTACTTCCCTGAGCTGGTTTCTAGTGTGTGATCTCATCTGGAACCAGCTCTCTCCCTAACCCTGCTCCCCGCTTCTAGGACCAAGTAGTCTTCTGGCTCCTCCCCACCCTACCTTCTCATAGGGCCTCTCAGACAGTGGCTAAAGCCACTGCATCCTTAGCGCAAACAGTCTGACACCTCACTTCAATCCTTACTTCCCACAGCAACATGCAGTAGTGGAAACAGCACTAATGACATCATACAGACCTGAGGTTGAATCGTGGCTCTTTCATTTGCCAGCTATGAGATTTGAGTAAATTTATTAACCTCTCCGAGCCTCACATTCCTATAAATTGGAACTCATAATGACTATTTGCCAATATTATTGGGAAGATTAAAAAGATGCCCTAAAAACAAGCAATATGGTGGCTCATGGCTCATACAGAAGAGATATTTCATATGTGGACTTACTGTTAACAAATTAATCATCATTATCACGGTCATTATTATAATAATGTCCCAGCTCCTAACAACTTCACTATGAAATTGTTCTTCTCCAGGCACCCCGCCTGCCCGACTTGGGTTTCCTCTTTGCCCATCCTCCAAGTACTCAGTGCTGTGAACAGTGTATTTTTTAAGGAAGGCAAACATTCCATTGGCCTGGGGTTTTTTTTTGTTTGTTTGTTTGTTTTTTAGGTGTACTGGCGTTTCAAATTTATTGTAAGTGTCGCCTGTTCCTGCTGCCAAGATAGCCCAAGAATACAAATAAGTCAGTATTCACCTCCCCTCCACCGAGAGCAAGGGCAGCCCGCAGTGGAAAACCTTCATAATTCCTCTCTGTGGGCCTGTCAAGGTTGGACTCGGTGAAAAGAGTTTTCGACCTTCAGGTGACAACAGTAAGGTCCTTGTTCTTCCTCTGAGTCCAGAGGCTTGCAGACTCTGTCTGCGCTTGGAGCAAGATGACTGCAGATCGCAGAGTGAGCCATGGAGAAAGCCTGCCTTTCTGGGTATGAACTCATTTTCCAACTTTAAACCCGTGACCATTTTACTGGTGAAAATTTAGTGACAGAACTAAAGTTGTCTTGTGTTCCCCTTGAGCAGACTCAAATAAACAGTTGAGCTATTCCTTTGGTTGAGATGGCATAAAAAGGGACGGTCTTTTGGTCACCTTTCCATCAAGTGTTTCCTGAGACAGAAACCCTGAATTGGGGAGACTGAGGAAATTGTCCTTAATGGGTAAACCAAGGAAATTGTGTCCATGATATCTGTTTCTCATAAAGAATAGGGAAAGGAACCAAATAGGTAAATTGTATGTACAAGGTATTACACACTTATATTTCTTTTGAATCCGAGACTAATAAAGAGGAAGAGAAGCTGCAGATGGGGAAGATGGAGGGACTGACATAAGTTTGATATTGGACAAGTTGGCCTTAAGGTGTTCATGGGACACTCAGCTGGATTTGACTAGTTGATGATAGGAAATTATAGCTGGGTGCTTGAATCGGGTAGGAAAAAAAAGTCAAATGAATGAATCGGTAATTTGTTAATAGAGAATCAATAGTATATTAATAGTGGGGAACTGATGACGGGTATGTAGCCAGGATACTTATATTGAAAAAAGAGGAGACTCAGAAACAAATCCAGATATTTAAGGGGTGGGTGATGACAGAAAAAGGATTCAATGGTAGAGAAAAACTGGATTTCCTTTTATATTTAATGTTTTACATTCAAAACACTTTTTTGAACCTAAGATTAAAGTTCTTTGGGAGGTGGGAGAAGACAGAACTGGCAAGTATGTCGAAGAAGTAAAATAGGAAAAAGACTAAAATAAATATTGGTCTTGGGAGTTAGAAAATGACTTTGAGCAATTTCTGTAATACATTAGACATGGAAGCCAGATTGTAGCAAGGAAAATAGTAAGTAGAGAGTAAAAAGTTAAATGTTAATAGACTTTTTAAGAGTGATTTTAGGTTCACTGCAAAATTGAGTGAGAGGTAGAGAATTTTCCCACGTGCCTCCTGCCCCTACATACATGTCTCTGCTTATACGTTAGGGGCAGAGGGGAAGGGTTTGTGCATGTGCACAAGGGGACAGGAGAATCTGTCCCTCCAGTCTCTGCTATTACCCATTCCCTACAGTCCCATGTTCAGACCTACAACCTTGCATGTACCTCAATCTCAATGCAGGAATGTTGTGGCCACCAGGCCACACACATCCATGCCCACAGGTGGATGGGCAGAAGGTGGCTCCCACCATAGGCTCTGTGCTGAAGTGGCTGTGTGGGGTGGTGGTTATGGCCGAAGACTAGAATAAGACTACCTTGGTTTGAATCATGGCTTTATGACTTCTCAGGTTTGTGCAGTTTCTGCAGCATCTCCTATCCCATAGGAAGAGGTATAACATCAGTACCTACCTCCTAGGTAGAGATGAAATTAGTGAGGATATATAATAGCTTGCAACAGTACCTGTCCAACAGCAAATGCTAATAATGCTTATTAAATAAATGGGACTGTTGAGTGATTCTAACCCTGAGTTGAGATTTTTGTCTATTAGGGTAGGACTAATTGTCCATTTAATGAGTTGTCCTAGAACCTCTGCTGGAAGCCTGGCATTCTGATTCTTCCCTTCTATTATAAGACAGTAGGGATCTTGTTGATGACCCAGAGCAACCCTGCTCTCTGTATCATGTAGAAGCCTTGGGTATGTCTGCAGCAGCCATGGGTTTATACCTGTTAGCCTGCCAATAATCCAAGTTATTACATATTATTTTAATGGATATATAATATTTCATATATCTTACTTTACTAAGTTTCTCCTATTTTTTTAACTAATTTCCAATTTTTCCTTTATAAATAATGATGAGATGAACATCTTTGTATGTTAAACTTTTTTTTTCTGTACTCTAGATTATTTTCTTATGTCATACTGTTCTATAAGTGGGTTTAATGCCAAATAGCACAGTGTAATGCTTAACAACACAGACTAGTCTGGATTGCTTGAGATCAAATGTAGGCTTTGCCACCAGCTCTTGAATCAGTTTTCTCAGTCCTACCCTCCTCCACCCCCCACCTCCGCCCCCCACATTTCCTTCTTCTATAAAATAGGAGATAATAGTGGTACTTAAAGTATAAGGGTATTGCGAGGCTTAAATAAATTAATATTTGTAAAGCATTTAAAACATCATTTAGTTCTTAGTAAGTTAAGCATTAATAAACGATAATATGACTGGGGCAAAGAAGATGAATATTTTAAGGTTCTTGATACATATTGCTAATTATATTTGATGGGAAAGCAGAAAAGGTCTTAGCTTGTCTCCTCCCCAAAAGGATAGACTAATGATTAGATTGGGTCAGTTTCCAGACACAGATTGGGTCATATCGACCACCAGGCAGAGTCACTGATTCTTAAAAGAGTTTCATGTGGAAATGGGCAGCTTTCTCTTTGCCTCTTCCAATAAGCATTCCTTCTCATCTCTTGGCTCCTCTGTAATATGTAAGATCCACTGAATGGATGGGTGGTAAGGTCCTGAGATGTGGGTCTGGGCTAAGAAAGATACAGAAGCTTCTAAATGCGGGGGCAATGTTCTGTGTTCCAGCCCAGTACACTGTGAAATGCTTTGCAGTGGAGTTTGAGACACAAGCTCCGTACTAGCCAAGTCGATCCTTGTGTTCACTCATCATTGTCTCTTGGTCATGGAGGAGGGGGATTGGGGGGCCAAGGCAGGATTCAGGTATTTCTGTGCTCTCTGACCACAATATCATCCAATAATGCCCCAAATGCCATCAAAATACATAACTCATATATAACTCTATGCCATTTTCCCGTGAGGAAATATTATGTAAGAGGCAGATTACAATGTTATATCTTAGCAGTATGGCGAGGTCCTTCAGGTTAGGGAGCAGGACGGCAAGCTTAATGGAGGGTTGTGCTGGTGCCTAGAAAACACTGCTGTTTTTCTCAGAGGCAAAAGCCTTTAGGGCTTTAGTATATGAACCAGCTTTTCTTTTCTTTCAGGAAACCGCTAGTTCATCCATTTTGAATGTCTGGTAAACAGTGAAGGAGTCAGTGTTTTATAAATGTCTAATTTTCATCTCAGGAGTCTTTTTTCAGTTTCTGTTTTCCTCTGATGAGCAAAGAGCCATCCAATTTTTACTGGATACTGTTTTTTGATGAAGGGTTCCTTCCAGTGGAAACCAGACAGGAAATATTCCCAGAGCCTGGCTGCTTGGGTGTGGAGACACGAAGTCCAGGAGACAGCCTGATGTCTCTGAAAGACCCACATTCACCACGCCCGCTCCCTTCTATAATTTATTTCTGCCCAAGGAGACTAGGCCATCCTCCAAAATATATACCAGATAGCTGAGATCGTTGTTGAAAACCCAATATTTGCCTTAGTATCGCTCATTGGAAATAAAGGAGCAAATAGTCTGGGGTTGGATCTATTGATAATAGCTTAGAAGGCGCAAGCAAAATAATTATTTTTAATAACCAAAAATTGAAAGAGGATTGCTTGAAAGGTATAAATCTATTGTTAATTAATCTTCTATCTCATCATTAAAATTCTGCTGTAAAAAATATTGCTTGACATGGAAAATGTCTGTGGGGTATTTCTAAAGCAAGGGGAAAAAACAGTTATAAAACATAACTTGTGGGTTGGGGAGTAACAGGTATATGGATATCCTTACAGATTAGGGGTAGGTCAAAATAGCAATAATGATAATATTAAGTGCTCAGATTATGTTTTTTTTTTTCTTTTTGGTTTCCTAAATCTTCTGCATAAAACACATATCAATGTTTTTAATGTAAACATTTTAATGAAGTATAACACACATACAGAAACATGCCCAAATTCTAAGCATACGACTTTCTGATTCTTCATAAAATTTAAGTATGGCTGTGCAACTAATACCTAGATAAAATAAGCAGAACATTTCCAGTACCCTAGAAGCTTTTTTTTTGCCCTGCCCTACTTCTTTAAAGGGTAAGCCACTACAGTGGCTTTGGAAAAGGTCAGCTCAGCCTACCTCAACAGTGTTTCCCAGAATTCCTTTTCCTATATGTTTTAGATTACAGTGAGGCACCACCTTTCCCTACAAAACACCCACATCGTCAAAGTAGGGGCTAGTGAGAGATCAGTGAGTGTTCTGGCTCATGCTCACAGGTTCTAGCTTGTCCTCCTTCTCTTCCACTTTATTTCCACCTTCTCTTCCCCACAGCCAGTCCTGTGGACTCCAAGCTCCAACCTCAGGCATGAAGACCACAGCCTTACAAAGACTGTTTAAGCAGTTTCCACAATTGCATCAGATCAAATCCCTGTAATAAACTCTTTATTTTATTTATTTATTTTTAATTGAGGCAACCCTTGTTTGATCTCACAGACTGCAAGGACCTTGTCAGCTTACAATCTCTTATTTTTTATTATTTGTGCCTACAGCACCTGGTCTTCCTAGGAGGTCTCCCATCCAAGTACTAACCAGGCCCGACCCTGCTTAGCTTCTGAGATCAGACAGGATCGGGCTTGTTCAGGGTAGCATGGCCATAGACAAACTCTTTAATATGTGTATGTGTATGCACACGTGTGTATCTCCTAATGGTTTGGCTTCTCTGATTGAACTCTGATAATAGATTTAGAGTTTGGATGATAGAAGCCAGTCTTCAAGATGGCTCCCACTGACTGGTCCTCACTTGTTGGTGTTCATGCAATTGTGTAGTCTCCTCTTATGAGCAGGACTGGCCCGTGTCACCGATAGGATATTGTGGAAATGGTAGTATGTGACGTTCAAGATTAGATCGTAAAAGACATTGCAGCTTTCACTTCTCCCTCTCAGATTCCTTGTTCTGGGAGAAGCCAGCTGCTGTATCATAAAGATATTCAGCCAGCCCTAGGAAGAAGCCCACTCTGAGCCAGAGCCACCCAACTAACCCACTCTCAAATTACTGATTCACAAAACCTGTGTAAAAGAATAAATCTATATTTATTTTGAGTTGCTAAATTTTGTGGTAATTTGTTACATGGCGTTAGACCTACAGAATTGTGAGTCAATGAAATCATTGTTATTTAAGGCCCCTAAGTTTTGCTGAGGTTTGTTACCTAGTAATAGATATAAAAATCCTTTGTAAATCCTGACAGTCGTGGTATGAATTTTAATCAGTTGGGGGTGTGTTCTGCTATAAGTAACATCATCTTGAACAAATGGGAGGTTATTTTCTCACATAATAAGAAATCTAGAGGGAGATATTCTAGCATGGGCTCAGCAGTTCAACATTTGGGTATCAGTTCAGTCATCGTTGCAGTTCTCTAGGCTTTCCCCTCAGTTAGACAGTGGCTGCAGTAGCTCTAGGCATTGCATCTTCTCAGCATCACTTCGACACACTGAGCAGGGGGCTTTGGGGGACAGAAAGATGGTCCTCACATGCCTCCTTTTAATCATGGAGGAAAATGTGCTCTCAGATGTTCCCTAGCAGATTTCTCCTTAATGTTTCAGTGGACAGAATTGAGTCCCAGAAGACCTAGACCCGCATTCCCAGAGGTGACAGGTACATTACCAGATACTTGAACAAAACAAGGGTTCTGTTAGCAAGGAAAAGGGAAAGTGGATGACTTCTGGGTAGATAACCAATAGGGTCTGTCACAAACTTTTTACCTGCCCAAATCCTATTTACCTTTCAGATTTCCACCCCATCAGGAAGGACGTCTCTGACTGTGTCAGAACTTTGGGGGTGTGAAGCTTTGGGTACTTTCTTTTTGGAACAGTAATCGCTATAATTTGAGTAGTTTGTTATATAATGATGCCTGTATCTCTTGCCAGACTGCACGTCTCATGATTCATACCTAAGGATGCAAGGTCTGGCACATGAGACTCCTAGAACTTTATTCTCCTCTCCCATTGCCCCTCTCTTGTTCTTTTTTGCTATTTCTGGTCAATAGAAATCATTGTAAAACATTGCAAAAAGTAAAATTTCCGGTCTTCCACTGACTTTTATTTGTATATCTGTCCCTGGGATGTTCAATTGACTCGTTGGGCATAACTGTTTAATAAAGCAAGATGTTGTATGTTTAGCAAATGCAGCGTTCCACTATGAACGAGAAGTCCCATGGCGGGGGAATTGTATTTACCCTTTACTTTATATAACTGACAAGGCTTGATTAAATATTAATCAAACTCTCCTGGAAACAGGGCTTGAGTTTAGTGATACAATTGTGGCTCATATTCATAACTTAGGATTTATGCTCCTGACTGCTTCCTCTGGAATAATGCCATTTCCCTCAAGGCTTGTCAACTCAAGGAGATTAGATAGGGGTGAGAGGATGACATGTGTCAGACCTAGTTTGCCGGGCCGTGAATGGGGAAGACTACTGATTAGTTTTGACTGGAATATGGCCCCTGTCTATGTCGCTCTTTCAGACCTGTCCATTTGCCAAATATCAGCCCTGATTCTGTGCCCAGGAAGTATCCCAGGTGCAAAGGTACAATAGTAAACCACACAGACAAAAACCTCTGGTACCTGCTATTTTGAGGACTATTATATGCATTCTCAATGGATGCTCCCAGTTACCTGTGAGATATAGTTTATTATTCCCCACAATGAACACATACAGCATTTTTTTCTGCCCAGCATGTTTATTTCCCTCTAGTTACAAAACCTCTGGTGTGAGAAACACATCCTTTGTAGTTTGGGTGGAGAGGAGCAGCTCCCATTCTGGTGTTCCAGAGAGCATACAAGTAAACCAGATATGACCAACCAGGTCAGACCAGAGTCTTCTCTGGGGCTTACCTAACAGAACTATCAGCAAGGCTTGGTTTTCCCCCTCTGAAATTACTAAAGAGATAGTCACCAGCAGCCAAAGATTCATGTCCTATCTACTCCACCCTCCCCCGCACCTTCCCCACCTCACACACACACATGAGAGAGAATGAAACAGTCTTACTGACATATTTTTAGGTTCTGGATTCAGTTGTGTTAAAGCCAAATATCTTCCTGAACAGACTTGTCTACTTACTGTTTCTATCTCCCATTTTCTTCCCTTTCTACTTCCCTTTCTCATCTCTCCACTTTTTAGCAAACTTTTATTGAATACTCTTTGTTTCCTATGGCTGTGCAACAAATTACCACAAACTTAGAGGTGTGTTTATTATAAACGCAAGTTTATTATCTCAGTTATTGTGAGTCAGGAATCTGGACTTAGTTGGTCCACTTCTCAGGGTCTCATGGGACTGTAATCAAGGTATCACCTGGGCTGTGTTCTCAGCTGGAGGCCTTACTGGGGAAAAATCTTCCCCACTTATTCAGATTGTTGGCAGAAATTGCTTCCTTGTAGCTGTATGACTGAGACCCCATTTTAATGCTGGTCGCCAGCCAGAAGCCACTCTTAGCTCCTAGAGGCTGCCCTCAGCTCCTAGCCATGTGGCTCACTCACAGACTCTCAACACATGGTAACTTACTTCTTCCTCAAAGCCGGCAAGGGAGAATCTTTCTTTGGTTTGTTAAGGTAGAGTCTTACACAATGTAACGTAATCTAGGGGATACCATCATCATGTTTGCCATATGCCACTGGTTAGAAACAAGTCAGAAGTTCTGTCTCCCACTCGAGGGGAAGGGATTACACAAGGGTGTGACTCATCGGGGGTCACCAATGAGTGTGTCTGCCACAGTACCAGGCACTATGCACCACACTGAGGAATGCTGAAATGAAAAAGATATATGACTCCTGCCTTCTTAGAGCTTGTATTCTTATAAGCTTGGAGCTTATAAATTATATAAGCCAATGAAACACTCCCTATTTCCCAGATTTATGTTATTTATTTTCCCCCTTAAGGTAGTTTGAATTCCTGGCAACAAAGAGAATCCCAACTGATACAACTATTTTGTAGGTTATAGAAGTCCAGGATCACATTAAAGAAATGGACCCCAACCTTTTTGGCACCAGGGACCGGTGCTCCTATGAGATTCTAATGCCTGACGATGTGAGGTGGAGCTGAGGCGGTGATGCTAGTGCTGGGGAGCCACTGCAAATACAGATGCTCTCACACCACTCACCTCCTGCTCTGCAGCCTGGTTTATAACAGGCCACCGACTAGTACTGGTCCTCAGCCCGTGGGGGGACCCTTTCATTAAAAGGCTCTTTCCCTGGCCATAAGACTTTGGGGTGAAATTTTTGGAGTTAATTTTCTCTTATCTTGGCTCCACCATTTACAAACTATCTGACCTTAGGCAGACGCAGCCCCAGCTTTATCGTCTTTGAAATTAACATAGTACCTGTCCATTATAGACCCCTTTTGTATGGTTCATATGTGACAATGTTTAGAGAAATCATTGTAGACCTACATAAATAGTGTTAATAGTACTTGGAGACCAGCACCAACATCACAGTTCTACACATTTCTGTTTCTGTATCACAATTCAGTTTCTATATCAGGTAGTGGTTCACCTGGATCTTCCTAAAATATACATCTTGACTGAGGACTCTGCCCTCACTTTTTATCTTTGTTTCTCCAGTACCTAACACACAAAAAGTGCTGAACGACTGCTAGTCCTTCCAGAATCTTGTGCATTCTTTCCTCAAAGCATTTATGGTAAACAGAATAATGGCCCCTCAAAGATGCCTATGTCTTATTTCCTGAAAACCTGCAAATATATTAGGTTGCATGGCAGAAGGGAATGTCCAGATGTGATCACTTTAAGGATCTGGAGATAGAGAGATTATCCTGGATTATCAAGGCAGGCTCAATGTAATCACAAGGATCTTTATAAAGAGGGAGGCAGAAGGGTCAGAGTTAGAGAGAAGGCAATATGATGATGGGAGCAGAGTGTAGAGTGATGCCATGGCTGGCTGGGACCACAAGCTAAGGAATGTGGGCAGCCCCCAGAACCTGGGAAAGGCAAGGAACGAATCCTTCTCTAGAGCCTCCAGCAGGAATGCAGCCCAGCTGACACCTTGATTCTGATCCATAAGACTCATTGTGAACTTCTGACTTCCAGAGCTAAAAGATGATACATGTGTGCTGTTTTCTAAATTTGTGGTTCTTTATTATAGCAGAAACTGGAAACTTACACAGTGCTAGTCTGATGTGATATTGAGTTATACATTTGGCTGTAGTGTGTGCAGGAATTAGCTCCCATCAGCACGCTAGAACCAATCATTAAGTATTTGGAAATTTTGTAAGCTGATTGTCAAACTTTTGATAGTATGAAACTGATCATGTTGGGATTATTTACAGAAACCAGCAGCTATGAATTAGAGCTTTAAAACTTAGTGCCGGGGAGCTGATTTGCCAGTATACCACTGGGGGTGGGCATTTGTGTATTATGGGGAGTGTGTGGGGTAACTGGGATTAAGTGGAGATATATGTGACAGTAGTTCCAGAGGACACTCTAAGGATGTGGAAGGCAGGAGACATGTCTTGTTTATCTCTAAAACTGTTACTTTCCTACACTTTGCATGTTGTGGGTTCTCAAAATATTTATTAAATAAAAGATTTAAATACATTATTTTTTAACAACTGGCCCAGACAGGGATTAGTCCTTCAGTCTTGGCCTTATGCATAGTATTGTCCAACTAACCATCCAGAGGCAGCCCAATATAGCAGAAAACTGTGGGATTTGGAATCTGTTAGAACCTGGATTTGAGACCCTGCCTTATCGCTGATTAGTTATGTGACCGTGAGGAATTAGCTTTTGTGAAGTCTGATTTCCTCATCTGCAAGATGGACATTATGCTTGCATATTATTGTGTGAAGGTCAAATGCAATAATGCACAGGAAGGGAATTTGTAAAGTGTAAAATGCCATATAACTAGAGATCATTATCACATAGGAAACTAGGTAAGAACCTCATGATATAAAACCATGGTTTTTAACTTGATGTGTGTGTGTGCTTCAAGGGACAATAAATAAATAAATAAATAAATAAATAAATAAACAAACAAACAAACAAACAAACAAATAAAGAGTTTTAAAAATATATTTACCATGAGAGAACCCATCTTAGGCTTTCTGAATATGAAACTCTAGGAGTGGGCCCCTGGACAGGTGCATTTTTATAAAATCCCACAGGTGATTCAGACTTACACTCTCCTTTCCTCCATCCCATTTTGTGGAGGAAAGAATATTTGAGGTAAGTTGTCAGAGGAGTTGTTGTGGGACCTGTGTAAGTCCCCTCGGCCCCCAGGCCTCAGTCACCTTTGGGAATGAGCTGACTTACCTAAATGGTTAGTAGGCTTCCTTCTAGCTCTATAAACAGAGTCTTATTTACTTCGAGAGCCCAGAAAAATGCCTGGCAACATCCTAGATGCTTGACAGAGGTTTGCTGAATCAATGAATGAGAGTTGAGTAGAGGGTTAAGATAAATTAGCAGCGTATCTTTGACTGACCACTAGGTGGCTAGAAGATGATGCCAAGTCCAAGCTCTGGTGCTAAGTGACTCTGAGTGGGATGGGGGCACCTGGCTGAGAGTCTTCCCTGAGGAGCCTTGAACGTCCTTCTGGTCTAAGGCTTGTCGTGGAGATTGGGGACGGAGCAAGGAGGCCTCTTTCACAAAAGGCCTAACGTTTAGATGAATTGATTTCCATTGTCACAGAGAGAATTGAAAAAAGGTTCATGTACTCTAGATCTGTATATTTTTGTAAATTTAGTATTTCTTAAATTCTTTAAACATATGAACAATCTCAGAAACAAAAGTGGCAAGACTCCTTCCTCTTTTTCTGCCTCCCCGCCTACCCTTCCCCCAATATATACACATACCTGAAAGGTCTCACACTCCCGACATACAGAGCCAGGTATGGAACAGGACTCCTGATTGTGAAATGACACTGGACTTCAGTCTCAGAGCTCATTCCCACTGAGGTGCCCGGATTCTAAGCAGAGTTTTTCATAATGCAGCAGAATCACCTGGGGCTGGTGTATATAAAAATGCAGTTCCTAGGAATTGCCAGACTCCCTAAACAGGACCCCCTGGAAGTGCTTCAGTCTGTAGTTGCATTGACTTTTAACAAGCTCCCGTGATTCTCCTGTGCACGTGCAGTGTGAGAACCACAGCCTTAGGATTTCTTGGGAGACTTTCTGGGCTCTATCCATTCTCTTAGAGGTCCAGTGATGCCCCAGCCACCTCTAGTTTCACACACACGCACGCACACATACTCACATAGATGCACACATACACACAGCTTCTGTTATTGTTTGTTTTTCTGATTACATACACAATAATGTCAGAGGCCCTCAAATCTGTATACCAACTATACAGATTGACTGTGGACTGAGGAAATGAAGTCCTATATATATGATGTATATATATATATGCAGGTGGATATATTCACACACACACACACATATATATACACACACACACACACATACACATCCATCCACTACATATGGCTATTTCATGAATATTCAATCTTATGTTCCTTAGGATGAAGGTAAGTATAAGAATTTCTGAGATAAAGATTTTCTTCTTCTAATGATAGTGACTTTCCTGCTAGTAGCTGCTTGTGACATTCTGGGGGGCAGATTCTAATACTCAGTCCCATGGAGGCTTTTATCAGAGAATTCTGGAGGCACACTCTGGGGAACCCTGGTCTAGGATTATCTAATCCAATTGTTTTTTTTTTCCATTACTATTTTCAATGTATTAGTATATTTCTAAATTGAGATATAATTCACATGTCATAAAATTTGTCATTTTAAAGTATATAATTCAGGTTTTTAGTCTATCCACAAGGCTGGATATACTATCACTATCAATTCCAGAACATTCTCATCACCCCAAAAGGAAACTCCACATTGAGCAGTCACGCCCCATTCCCTCCTCCCTCCAATACCCTGATCTACTTTCTGTTTTTACAGCTTTGTCTATTCTGGACATTTTATATCAATGGAATTATATAATACACGGCCTTTTTTGTTTGGCTGCTTTAAATGAGCATAATGTTTTCAAGGTTCGTGAGTCCAGCTGCTCCTGCACTTCAGGATGCATCAGAATCCACAGGAGACCTTATTAAGACACAGTTTTCCTGACTCTTCCTCTAAAATTTCTAGTTCAGTTGGTCTGTGATGGGAACCAAGAATCTACCTGTTTGAAACGGTAGATTCTCTGAGTGATTCTGGTGCAGGCAGTCCGGAGACTGTGTTTTGGGAACCCCCACCCCACCTAGACCAAGGGCTCTCATTCTGCATATGAGGGGGCTGTGGATCGGGAGGGGATAGCAATGTCACACAGGAGACAAAGCCAGGTCCGGGGCTTTGACACTCAAGGTTCAGGTTTCTCTGTCTCACTCACCAGACCCAGTACTGCAGGTTCAGCCCACAGACACACCTTAGTTCTTTATAATAATTGCCTGCGGGATTCTTTGGCATCTGTCTAGAACTTGTATACCACTACCCTACCACCCCTATAAAGTTCTGAAATGACCAGAGACGATTGGGCATGTCAACTTTTGTGAAAGATTCCAGAAGATCTAGATCCCATTGACGTAATTGAGCCCATGGCCTAATGGTTAAGCCATGCGTCTTCCGAGCCAGGAGTTGTGGGTTTGGGTCCTACTAAGTATAAGGTTTTCAGATTAGCCAATCAAAACACAAGATGGATGCCCAGTTACGTTTGAATATCAGAAAAACAAGAAATAATGTTTTAGTATTTCTCCTGCAATATTTAGGACATACTTATACTAAAAATTTATTGTTTGTCTGAAATTCAAGTTTCACTGGGCATCCTGTGTTTTATCTAGCAACCTACCAGCTCAGGGCCTCTTTTGCTTTCTGTGGGGCAGCACAACTTAGTGGTTGATGGCAGTTGGTTGAGTGCATGGACTCTGGAAGCAGACGGCTGGGGTCTGAATCCTGGCATCACACAGCTGGCCATGGAACCAAGGCATGTTATGTAACTTCTCCTCGCCTCAGTTTCTTCATCTGTAAAATGAGAGCATATAGTAAGAGGATTAAATTAAATAATTCGTGCAGGGTGTTTAATGGGGTCCTGTCTTGTGGTAAATGATAAGTAAATATTCCTGGGGATGGTATTGGGAATCCCTAATCCCACCACCACAGCTAAACATTCGATGGGCATGGCTGCGGTTTCCTTTCCAGCACTCTCCCACACTACTAAAATGTAGTCCTTTCAAACTGCTGAGACCATTTGGTGGGGCCATTTGGGGAATTCTATCTCAATTTTGGGACTGCAGGTGCTTGGCAGCTCGAATGGGCTGCAGAAGTGGCTGACAGATGGTTTGTCTTTCCATCTGAGTTCCCTGGTGTGGAGGAAACGAACACTCTGTCGATGATTCATTGTTGAAGTTGGCTTCAGCCAGCATTTAAATAGAAACGGCTGGCTGTAGGAAATATTGTCACCACCCAGAAGTGAGATCTGTTTCAAAACTGTTGTGAGCAAAGTGGATTTCTTACAGAGGAAACCTGGGTGTTAAATTATGTGCACTGGCACATCTTCTCGGCCAGGCACGCTCTGTAAAGTCAGACACCCTGGCTTCCCACCACCCCTCGCCCCTCACCTCCTGCTCCCGGCTTCCAGCTGTTAAATAGATCAAAGCCTCTACAAGCCTTGTTTTCTTGAGAGCAGGTTCCCCTAGAGTCCAGTACTGGTACCACTGGGGCACATATGTTAATAAAACTGGGTTGGCTGTTCCCTTTCCAGTTTTCTTTAAATCCTGATCGTGGTTTCCAAGAGACGGTTTTAATTTGGTGTTGGTATGTCTTTTAAAATCTTTCTAAAACTTGCTAATCTCTTTTTTATTAACAAGAAACTGGCCTAAAGTTCCTCCGAATTTGCAAAATACTTTGCTCTTGTATCTGTTGTGGGTATGTTGACTCTATGTTTTTATATGTCAAATATTTGACTGTTGTGTCCCAATTAAAAACTTGGAATGTTTTCGAAATGCCTATATTTTGGCAGGCACACTCTGTCTCTTACACTGCCTCTTCTTCCTGATGCGTGATAATAATCCTGGCTTTGGGAAATAAAAGTTCTGTATATATGGGCACAACCAGGAAGATGAACCATCCCAGTAACAACCCTGCCAAGTTATTCAAGCCCTAGCTCAAAAGCCCTCTTTCTGCCAGGTAGCATTCTTCAGTTGCGTGCAAGAGAGATCAGGCCTGGCTAACTTGAGTTGTATGTATGGGTTGCTCACAGAATCCAAGACAAGACTGCAGATCGAGGTTTGGGAAAAAGTAGAAACACAGGCAGCTTTTGGGATCTGGGTAGCAGGGAGTCTGAGGAGTCTTTTTAGGGTACTCCCATCGGGATGAAATGTCTCCACTCCTTTTCCTGTGTTTGCATCACCCCTCTTAAGCTTCAGATTAGTAGAACATCCATTTTGGCTTCTGTGGGTCATGAGACCTGTTTGGCTTGAGGAAGGCAGAGCACTTTTATTCACAGAATCCCCAACCCAACATACCATGCGTGGGGTCATTCTCTGAAGGAAAATCAGGTGCGATTGACAAAATACCTAACAGTTATACGCGCTTATTATATGTTAGGCATATGATATTTATTAAATATTTTATACCTATTGATTCATTTAATATTTAGCATTACCTATAACATTTTAAAGTTATCCCTCTTTACAGAGGCAGTAACAAAGGCCAGAGATGAAATAACTTGTTTAAGGTCACACAGCTGGTAACTGTAAGAGTCAGGATTCAAACTCAGCCCATCCAGCTTCAGAGTCCTGCTTTTGACCACTGAACTGTAAGTAGAGTATAGTCAGTTCTTGACAGGCAAAACCTTGAGTGTCCACCCCACTTCCATTCTGTAGAGACTGTTTTATCCTTTGCCCAAATGACGCCTCTCCCAATTTTGCACCATAGAGCCCCGTGCATCTCTCTCTTCTAGGCTGCTAGCCTTTTCCAGATGATTGGTGTCCCAGTTTCACTGTCTAATAGACAGTGGGCTCTTTGCCAGCAGTAACCAGGCCATATTTATCTCTGAATCCTTTATAGCACATAAAACAGGGCCATGCACAGAGTCAAAGCTTAGTAAATATTTGTAGAATTGAATTTAATCTCTTTAATGATATTTACCATAGCAGAGATAGATGGATGATAGACAGACAGACAGATAGTTTAGTAGGTAGGTATGTAGGTAGATAGACAAACCAATTGAGTGAGAATGGAAGCTTTGATATATCCTTAATTCATCTAGTTAATAATTAAATACTCTGTCAATTTGATGATGCACTGGCTTCCTGACTTGCTGGTTGATTAATCTCAAAGGACCCCTGGGATATGCAGATCTGCCTCTAAACAAAGACAATAGTCAGATCAGTTCTTAACATCAGCAGTCAACCTGCACATTTGCCTGGAACTCCATAAATAGGTATTTATGCTTGTTTTTGCAAAGAATGAAGAGATCATATGTATTGTGATTATGTGCGTTGATCTGATTCCCTTTCACAGCACAGCCCTTTAACTCATCAGGGCTGATGGGCTCCCTCCGGCCGGCTTTGGATAGAATTCTCCAGAGTCAGGAAACCATCAAGAATCCCTTCTCACTCCCTGGGCAGGCTTTTAAAAAAACTGAGTGTTGCTCACCCCAGAAGTCATTTTAATTGACACTAGCTTAGCTTTTAAATAACTTTTCTAACTCGTTAAGTGGTATTGTGTGTTTTCAGTGACTTGAGCGTTAGAGAGTGCTTAACTTGATTTCTCTGGTAGATTCTGGAATCTCAGTCGCTATATGTAGTTTTAGGCATTTTATTTAACTTCTATGAGCTTCATTTTGTCATCGGTTAAATGGGGATATCTTATAGGATTGTTATGAGTATTTGGCAAGTTAATACACACAAAAAAATGCAGTTTTTCATTTGGGTTCTCCCAAAGTAGTCCCCAAGATAAGGAATTGGATTTAGGTAGTTTATTTGTAAGATCATGCTGAGAAGCAGGAGTGTGTGCGCGTGTGTGTGTGTGTGTGTGTGAGGTGGGGTAGGTGGGAGAATGTGATAAGAAGGAAGGAAGGGAAGGAAGAAGGAAAGAAGGAAAAAAGAAGGAAGGAAGACATGCTTGATGAGTTAGTTAGCACTGTGGGCAATTTAGGCTTGACCCCACCAAGGGACCCTTGAAAGACTTTATGGAACATGCCTCAGAGTCATGACATCAGACAAAAGGGAATCTGAGTATTTATCCACCGGCTCCCATCCTTCGTGGTTGAGGCTGCCCTTGGGGGTGCTACCCTCACTACTCACCACAGTAATTCTGGGGTACCTTCATGTACAGTGCTGGAGTAAGCCTGCAGGCACAGAAGAAGAAAAACAAATGCAGGTGCTTGAAGTGGGAAGCTGCCAGCATACCAGCAACTATCTACAGGTGTAGGCAAACTCTGGCAAACCAAGACAGTATGTAGTGGGGCATCAGTGGTGACTGCTACCAGGGCTGAAAACAGTATCTGGTGCTTTGTGAGTACTCAGCATACTGTAGGCATAGTGAACACAGTTTTAACTGTCCATCCTTCCTTCCTATGGGGGATCTATCCCTCTGTCATTTGATGTGTTTCTCTAGGGTTGTCATTCAGGTTGCCATTTCCTACCAGGACCAGTCACAGGGGTGGTCACATGATCTAGCCTAGCCAGTCAGAATAGGCATCCCTCTGCTTCAATGATTGGTTTAGAATGGACATGTGACCCAAGCTGGGCTAATCAGAGCCTTCCTGAGAGCACCTTGATTTATACCAGAGCTGGTGGAGAGAAAGTTCTTTTTCCTTCGGGGGTGGGAAGAAGTGGAGAGAGAGCAGGAGTGACCACCTGGCCAGGAAGATGTTAATTTGGAACTTTGGGCCCCCATCTTTCCCAGCTGCTGGGAAGAAGAAATCTTTCTGCCAAATGGAGTCTTGGGTTGTAGACAGTATTCCTTTACTTTCTAACTGGGTAACCATGAGCATGCCGCCCAATATCTCTGAAATTTAAGATCCTTGTCTGTAAGTCAGGATGATATCTACCTTTCAAGGTTTTGGTTTGGTTCAGCAAAGGCATGTGTAAAATTCCTGGCAAAGAGCAAATCCTCAGTAAATGTTAGTTTCATTTTCATGGTTTACCTTGATTCAATTTCACTCTATGGAAACCTCAGAACTCTAAGCTAGGACATTTTTTTTTTAAAAGGATTTCAGTCTTTATGAGTGTTTGTGAGCATGCCAGTGGGCCATTGTCCTATTGTAACCACAGAACCAACTCGAACTGGCCCTATTCTAACAAAACCCAGAAACAAAGTTCAAACCTTGGATATACCACTTAATAGTAACACTCGTGAACCCTTAACTGCTCCCCACCACATAGAACCAAAGGACCAGGATGTAACCAGAATCTGAATGCCAAAAATCTTCCGGAGGTGAAGGGTCCAATATCCAGGAAGATCTGGTGCTGAAACTCCTTAAATCTTGCCCGAACCCTAGATCTGGGAGACAGATTTGAGCTCTGCCTCCTTTCTCCTTGCCAGTTGAATTTGCAGTAAAACTTTTTTTCTTTTCTCAAAAGCCGGTGCCATCAAATTGGCTCATAGGTGCATCAGGCAGTAAGCCCTTGCCTGGTAGCATCGTGTTAGTTTTGACTCTCAGCTCTGATAGGTAGTGATTTAGTTTCTGGGGGCCTCCCATGCACAAGCATCCAGCTCCCCAGGAAAAGTCTGTATCACCAACATCTCTTTTTTCACCACTCCTGAAAAGGAGAGGGGTTCCTTTCCTTTCACTCATGCCATTTAGTCACCTTAACTCATGACCAAATAGACGATGAATGGATTTTGGGGTACTAGCCAAAAAACTATTATTCCATTATTGATCACCTATCTGTTCTGCCTCCAAAAACTAGACTAAGTAAAATGGTGAAGTTGATTTGCGGGAAGATTTCCCATGGTCTTCACTTACTTGGGAACATTATCCACTAGCCCCTTGATTAATCTCTTGGCTTTATTACAAAATCTAGAAACGTGGAAGGGACATTCATAGATTTCTACAACCCAGTCTTCTTAATCTTTTGCCTCTTCTCTTGATACGTGCGATAGCTAAATGGGCCATTCCATGAACCGACCTTGTGCTTCCTCACTGATGTGCCTAAAGGTAGTTATTTCTCCTAGAAGCTCTCCTCACTCACTCCTCATGGACGGTTTTCATCAAGTATACCACTCTTTACTGTTCCAAACATATAAGCTCTCAGTTCCAAAGCAGGGTCTACAGATAAACTGCCATTTGCACAAGAAATAAAGATTATTGTTATCACATCATTAAACTGTAAGTCCCTTGATGGTAGAGGCTATGTATTTCTTATTTTCCTTGCTAAGACACTAAAAATGCTGTGTCAAGAACACACTAGGTATTTGATCACTGTTTGTTGAATGAATGAAAAAAAACTTGTTTTGAAAGCAGTCACCATCTGGTTTCCAGACTCGAAATTGTGGGCCATGGTTACAATCTGGTTACATACACACTGTTACATTTGATCTTCATAACAATTCTAGGAAATAGACAAAATGGTCATCCCCATTTTAGTAAGGAAAAGCTCAGATGCCAAGCAATTAGCCTAAATTTGATCACTGATTTGCAAGATTCCAAGGTTTATGCTCTTAATTGCTGCACATGTCTTGGGTGCATATGCAAGTGGCATGTGAGGTTTTAGTTGCTCTTGAGTCACTCCTTTATTTGGATATATGGATGCCAATCGGAATAACTCATGGGACATATTTTCCAACATCTTTGCTTGACTGGTAATAGAAACTCTGCTCATTCTGCTTCTGGCGGAGAATGCAAAAAACACTTACGTCTTAGACAGTCTAAGCTGCTCTAACAAAGTATCATAGACTGAGTGGCTTATTGACAACAGAAATTTATTTGTCATAGTCTGGAGTCTAGAAGTCCAAGATCTGAGTATTAGCATGATTGAATTCTCAAGAAGGCCTTCTTCTGGGTTGCAGACTGTCAACTTATTGCATCCTCACACAACAGAGAAAGAGAGGAAGTAAACTCCCTCATGACTCTTTTGTGGGCACCAATCCTATTAGACCTCATCTAGTCCTGATTAATTCCCAAAAGCCCACCTCCTAATACAATCACACAGTGGGTGGTGGGGTTTCAACTTATGAATGCGGTGGGGCACACAAACATTCGGCCCATAGCAACTTATTTTTTCTCCCACAAACAAATTTGGAAGAAAATATTGAGACCTATGTATTCTCTGTCGTTAAAAAAAAAAAAGTAGGAAAGCTACTGAGTATTTCCTAAGTTTCCCATTCTTCCCAGCACTGGCAAATGGGAATAGGGAAAGGAAGCTAATATTTATTGAGTGCTTACTCCAAGCTGTGTGCTGTGTGCTTTAAATACTTTACTCTCATGAACAACACCACTCATCTTAAAAGACTTCACTCGAGCATCACTTTCTCCATGTATGCTGTCTTCACCGTCCCTTTCCATCACAGAGCTGACCCCTTTCCACTATGCCCTCTGCCCTCTAACGTAGCCTTGTTGCAGTCATGTTGCACATCTTGGTGTCCAGCTCTTTCTTTCCTCTAGATCTCTCTACCCAGAATAGAAGCCACTACTCACAAAAACTACTGAGCATTGGAAATGTGCCTAGTCCAAACTGAGAAATGCTGTAAGCATGAAATACACTCTAGATTTTGAAGTCTTAGCATGAAACATAGAATGTAAAATATCTCATTAATAACCTTTATGTTAACTCTATGTTGAAATGATTACATTTTGTGTATGTTGTGTTAAATAAAATATTATTAGAATTAAATTTTCTTATTTCTCATTACTTTTTTAATGTGACTACAAGAACATTTAACTTTGTATGTGGCTCACATGTATTTTCATTGGATAGCACAGTTCTCGAAGGTAAATTTCTTGAGGACAGGTCTTATTTTCTTTTTATTTCTAGAACCCTGAACAAGGTCCTGCATTACAAACTTGTTGAATAAACATGTGGTTGTATTTAACATTGAGCCCCCAGATCTTCTGGCCCCAAATGAAGAATAGACCTGAAATTTGGCAGGAAGATCCTAATGAAGTAAGTTATCGTGGTGAGATGGAGAGGCATTTTGGCTGTCTCTTCTGAGCAGAAACTGTACTCTTTACATCAAGAGACAAAACAAAAGCAGAAAAGAAGGAGCAGTGAGAGTTAATGGGATAGCTGGAGTCAGGGTGTGGTAAATAAGACTGGAGTATAGTTTATGGAAATCCTCAAAAGCTTCCCCCTTTAACTTCAGAATAAAAAGTAAGTTCCCTGGAAGAGTTGTAGTAGAAGCTGTGGGTACTGGCCCCGTATCTCCTCACTGCTCCCATACACACCATAGTCAAGATATAGAAGCGACCTAAACGTTCAGCAATAGATGACTGGATGAAGAGGATATAGTGCATATATACTCAGTGACATACTGGAATATTACTTGGCCATAAAAAAAAAAAAAAAAAGCATGGAATCTTACTATTTGTGACAACATGGATGGACCTAGAGGATATTATGTTAAGGTAAATAAGGCAGACAGAGAAAGACAAATACCATATGATTTCACTTATATGTGGAATCCAATGGCTCGTTGTGGCTGTCTGCGGAGGGCATTGTCTGGCTGCAGCAATGTGCTTGATTCACACAAGGGGAAGGGCAAGAATGTCAGGGAATCAACACGCTTGTTGGGAGTAGCCCTTAACGAGTGATGCACAGGAATTGATGGATAAATACAACTGCCTCGTCTTTCAAGTGCAGCAAATGTGTGGCCTGTCTGTGGTCTTCCACAGTGGAAACCTGCTCATCAACACTCCCTGAATTGCCTCCTTCCTTGTCCTCTTTTACATTTTCCTTCCCCCATCTGTGCTTCTTGGGATCATTTCCCAACACTGCCGACATTCAAATCCTTGTTTCGATGTCTGATTCGGGAGGACCCAAACTGGGGCAGAGGGTCACGGTATTGTTATCTAACTCCAGAGCACATTTAGTCTCCTCTCAGATCCCTCTTTTTATCAAACCCTGCATTTACTCTTAGTAATTGCCTCCGCACCCCAAGTTTTAATGTCACACCCTTGCACATCCTTCTTCCTTTCCCTGGAAATCTAAAATTATCAAGTGGGCATTCAAAGACCACTGAACCCTGTGCTTCCATCGTGCGTGTCTCCTGCTCCATTCTGTCTCCTCGTAACATGTATTTTAGCTACACTGTTCCAGTCTCCATCCCACAAATGTTTCCCTATGCTATGATGGCTTTTGAGAAGTGTACCTCCATTACTAACCCCACCCACACTGCTGGAAAAAAATTGCCAGCTGCTGGACCTCTTCCCCATTCTCAGTTATAAGTAGATTTTAGTTTAGATTCCAGTTTTTGTTGCTGGCTATGAGGCCATGAGAGTTACATGGAGTACTTGAGCATTAAAAGAAAACATGAGAAAATCCTTTGTGCAGTGACTTTGTAAGAATTTCACTGACAATGTAACTAACTTTTCTACTTTGTAAATTCAGGGTTATATATACACTGGCATGTTAGTAACATGGGACTAGCTCTATTTTTTTTTTCTTTCTACTGAGAAATGTGGTAAATACAGTAAAGCCTCCCTAATCACAAAATCCTCTTTTGCGAACTTTTAGCCCTTAGAGGTTTATTTTTATATATCCCTTTGATAACCTTGAGATATTAGATCACAAAAATGAAAATGGTTGAGATACATGAGTTTTAAGATCAGTACTTCGCCGAACACTTCAACTGAGGGCCAGGAAAAAAAAGGGTTTCTTGATATGCATATTATTTGCTGCAAAGCAAAACAAATTTCCAAACATATCCTTGAAATCAAAGGAAAGAATCCCTGAAGAGTTTTTGGTGTCCAACAAATGGTCATTTGAAATGCAATGTATTTTAACCTTATGTAAGCCAAGAGAGCATGACAGGGCAGTTAAGAGCAGCAATTCTAGCTTGGTTCAAAGATCCTGGCTCCATCACTTAATAGCCGTGTGATCATAGGCAAGTGCCAAACCTCCCTATGCTTTATTCAATCTTATCACCTATAAAATTGATGTAGTGATAAACACTACCTTTCAGGGCTGTTTGGAAGGTAAGCAAGTTAACACATACATAGCTTTTTTAACAGCAAATGGTAGATACCTTATAAATGTCATTATAATTATTGTTTTTGTTACCATTATTAATATATGATGTATTTAGTAGTTCTTTTATTTAGCGGTTTTATTTTCTTGCTTGAGGGAACTCGAATGTCTTTTTAAAGGCTTGTCTAATCTCAAACCCTGTTTTACCATGTAGTCTTCAGTTTCTCATCTAAAGAGTCTTCTATCACGTTTTTTTTTTTATTATTTTTTCTTTTTTAGTCACCCATTCCTTACATTTCAATAGGGGGGCTACTTTTCCAACAACTATTTATGTGGAGTAAGTGATGCCAGGCGAGGTTATGCTATGCTGAATACTTTATTTATATATTTTATGTAAACATAATTTGCTTTGTAGGCACAATATAACAAAAGCTCTAAAGCCACAAATACATTAGACAATGTTTCAGTTCACTCCAATCAAGCTTAAATTACAGAGAAGCCTTCACAGTTCCTTTAAGGCAAACTGAGACGTTCTTTACACTTCCTTCCAAAAAACAATCGCGTGATGGGAAAGGAAGTACTTAAGATGAAAGGGCATTAATTGGTTAATTTTGATGTTTTTTTCTCTTATTCATGGCATAAATTGATTTTATTGGTCAAACTCTAGTTTTTTCTTCTCATTCTGTATTCTGAGAAAATGAAAATTATTTTCCACAATTAACTGGCATTATTTGTGATTACTGTATTAACCTTGCTTGTTAAAAAAAAAAAAAACAGATTTGAGGAGGAGTGAGTTTTTGTGTCTCCTCTGGACATAATGAAGGCCATCTGGATTCTCAACGCAGAGTTCCACCCACCTGGCAGAGGACAGCCTTGGTGTGGCCAGTGGCTCTTTGTTCCCCCAGCCCTAGAACATGCCATTTCTGTTCAGCTCACTAGTAGTATCACTTGGGTAGTGGCTGTTAGGACACCATCGTCAGCTTGGTTATGGGAGAAACATGACCAATAATTCATCATTTGGCAAAGGTGTTGGTGGAATAAAACCTCTACATCATCTCTCTAAGTGGGCAGACCTGGAATACTGGTGGGTCCTAAAGTAGGAAGAGCAGATGTTGGTGTCTTCTCTGAGATCCTCTCAGCTCTCTGCACCTCAGATGGCAGCACCCTTGCTCATCTTCATTATTTTGCACATAACATTCACAATGAGGAGAAACTCCTTCCAGATAAATATTTGGCATAAATAAGTCATCATCACAAGCTTAGGATAGGAAAAAAAAGAACATGACTGATGAGGTGACATTTGCTACAAAAGGACTTTGGAAATAAAATAGGTAATTGATGAAATGCATTCACTCCCATCATTTTGGGGGAAGAGTTGGGTCTGTCCTGAGGCTCACTGGTAGAGAGATTGGGCGATGTGGGAACCCTCCAATGTCTTCCAGAATGTAAAGTGAGCTGGAGTGCTGAATTTGTGGGTTTCTTGTGTCTCCAACTTGGTTTGTGAGTGATGGAGTCAACCCTTTGGGCAAAAGGACTGGGAGGAGGAAAGGAGGAGCCCCTCCTCATGGAAACTTTGAGTCTTTTTCTCTTCCTGCAGGGGAACTGTTTGCCTCAAGCCACACCATGTGGGGTGGGGTTGGGGGTGAGGTTTCTTAGAAGTTTAGGAATTGGAAAATCGGACAAGAGTGTGCAACCAAGTAGTTGGGTCCCCAGTTCCCCATCTGCACAGTCTGCACCATAATTTTATATTTCAGAGGAGAGGAACTGCACATTTGGCATCTGATACTGAACATCAACCTTTGTGTGGCTAGAATTTGTTACATGTTGGAACATGTTTTGGCAAATGAAAAGATACTGATTTTTTTTTTCCAAATATGGTCTATCAAGGAGGTCTTCCTCGGGGGAATCCACAATAAAGGTGGCTGCTCAGTACTAGGAAATGAACATAGCAAAATTGGGAATGCCAATGGCCAGTGTGCAAACGCAGGCGAGTCTCAGAAATGAGTTCTGAAATAGTCTCACATGTGGTAAGTTTTCTTGAAATAAAATATATATGGCAGGTGGGTTGTGGCGGGGAGAGTGTTTTGCTCGTGAGATACTGTTTCAGAGGAGAAATCTCTGTGGCTGGTCCTCAAGCTCATGCTGTTGACCCATCCTCTACCCTGAAACATTCACATCCATTTCCCTGTGTTCGTGGATAATAACCAGTGAAGAGATCAAGCATCAGAGGGTGAGAGGAGAGTAGTTCAAACTTTTGACTGTGAAACAACTGGATGAATGTAAGGAAGTTGCCTCTTAAGAGGGGAGAGGGAAAGTTACAGTTTGGAGAGATACTAAGTTTATGGGCTCATAAAAACATCTCCTGGCCTACCCTCTTTCTGCCAGCCAGATTGGCAAGTGTTATCAGAAGCATGGGTGGCTGGCAGTGAAAAGTATCATTGGCCCAAAGAATTCTAGGATCTGGATAGTGCTCTGTGATAACACCTTTAATCCAAATCTGTCTTTGCCATGTCTAGTCTCTTAGGCACTGGGCCTGTGGGCTTGTATTAATTTGCAAGGCTGTTCTAGAACTGTCAAGGACCCAAATATAGATGGTTTTGAAACAGGGGAGAGGGAAGAGTGTAATACACAGACGGGGGAAGGACATAATACTGCATGGAATGGGATTGGCACTTAATTTCAAAAAACAACAGTGATCAACAGCTTTTTAGCTCAGCTGACTGCAGACAAACACGACACGCACTGGACTACAGCATTTGTTCACTGGGGCACAGAAGAACTTCCTCAGCTGGCTCCTCTTCTACCAATGACCTTCCTTCATTCTTCTGCCTGGGTTCTGGGTTACTGGATAAAGGGCATCCGCTCCTTGTTCTCGCTGTCACCCTCGTGGTCCTCCTCCTCTTCTCCTGCCTCGCTGGTCTCTGTGCTGTCATTGGCCATCTGTAATTCAACGGAGAATTTATGAGAAGGCATTGCAACCTTATCCCCAACTTCTCTGAGCATCTGATGATACCACTTAGAAGGACTTCTTTAAGGGCCAAGAGCTAGGGTTGCTTGCTTCCCCGGGAAGGTAGTGTGTGGGGTATTAGCTGTCTCGTGTTAGGCCCCCTTAAGAAGCAGACACTGAGATAAGGATGTGAGGGCAAGTACTGTAATTTGGGGGTTGAGTCCATTCAGGTTGGCTGCGGCCTCTACCCATCAAAGAGAAGCTCCAAATACCACAGATCTGAGTTGGCCCTTCTCCATCACCTTTTTGTTTCTTTGGATCTCAGGGTAAAAGTCCTCCTGAGATTCAGGAACAAGGACAAAGGCGTGCCAAGGCAGGCTTTGAGCTGTCTCCATGAACGGTGAACTTTTCAGCTCCTGCTTTGATGAGAAATGCTCCCTCCCCCCACCCCCATGGTCAAACAGGCCTTCCTACCAGCCTGCGGGTCCAGCAGAACTTCATTTGTAATGGAGACAGGTGGGAAGCCAGTGCCAGTCATTTGGCTAGAAAACGGTCCAGGATGTCTCTAGACATGTCTGCCTTATACTGATGGGACTGAAACAGACTTGGCCACGTGTTTAAAGAACATAACGTAGATGCACAGAAGACCCGGGATCCCGGCCATTTTTTTTTCTCCTTAACCTGGTCCCCTTGTTTGCCTTCAAACATTGGCTGGCACAGTCCTGGAACTTAGTCAGTATTTAATAAACTATCTCCATATTGTTATCCATCAATTACACATCGTAAAATGCCCTCTCATTAAACTGTTCTTCACTGAGTGAAATGGCCATTACATACACCTGAACTACATTATGGTTATAAAAACCAAGTAAACATTTTTAAAAATACACACTTCAGACTAAAACATGTAAGAAATTGGAGTTCTTCCTCTTTTATAAAAGACTGATGCAGTTCTAAGACTAAACATATGAGAAAACAAAAAAAAACTTCCTAAGTATTTTCTTCGTTAAACCTTTTTTTAGAACTTAGTGTGTATGAGAAATATTTTATGCATGTCATTCTAATTGACTTGTGAAAATTTGTCAATCTCCAGTTTTCAGAAAGGGAGACCGAAGCTGGAGTGGCAAAGCAATAGTCCAGGTCACACGCTGGGGCTCAGAGCTGGGCTTTGACCTATGCAGTCTGGTGACAGTCTATGTGTCGACCGCCACATTACATAGTCCCCCTCAAGTGGCCCTTGCAAGAGCATTTGTGGTGTCAGTTTGACAAGCTCCACTCCTGGTGAGATCCCTGGGCATAGGGGTTTTATCCTGATAAAAGAAAACAAAATTGGTGGAATCATCAGGAGGCATCTTGGAAGCAGTGAGCATGAATCTGTTGAGTATGTGAATGTGAATTTATTAGATTTTACCAGGAATCCCTCCTACTTGTGGCAGCCAAGAGAGAGGACTTCGAATAGAGAAAGGTTGTTTCTACCCTTTTCTGACTGCCCTCAGATTGCTCTTGAAATGCTCTCATTGAAGCATTTTCCTTTCTTTCTCCACATGTATCCCAGTGTATAACTAATCCCTCATTCACACAACCATTTGTTTACCGCTGGCCTCCTCTGCCAGCCCATGAGCTGCCTGTATTTCCCTCTGCCCCACTTGGGTCTTTGCCCAGTAAGACCCTCTTATGTTGAATTGACCAGATTCCTCTGCTTTTTGACTCACCAGTGGAGTTGGGGTCTTCTCTACATCCAGAATTAATTTGCCGATGTTCCCTCGGTCGTGAATCCGCTGCATGGCCTCCTTTACCTGAGAGACAGGGAGAAAAATTGGAGCGCTGATTAGGTGAGACGTGGCCCAAGTGTCAAGGCCTGGGAAAGCTAAACCACCAGATTCCCACTAGGGGGCGCTGTGGTTTAAGTTTGGTGGCTAAGCTCGAGATGGTTTTGGACGTTGAGGGCAAAAAAATTCTGGTTGTGTTACACACTCTGATCTGTACAAGCAACTTGCTCTCCTGGGTCTAAAAAAGGAGGGTGATAGCTCCAGAAATAAGTAAAATAAAATTTCTTTTTAAAAAGGGTGTTGGTGTCCCGGAGAGGAGTATTGTGGAGTTCAAAGAGTTACATGCTGTAGAACGACAACGCACATCAGCCAGAGGAAATGTTGACCAATAAAATTCTTTTTGAGGGTTATTTGTGCCCTGCTTACCTAAATGTTATATCATTCTGACTCCTAATTTGGCTAAAATGACTCATTACCCAGGGTGAACTACATTTAAGAAAATTACCATCATTCCTAGTATTGGGTGGAAATTTTGTCTCCATCTAAGGAAATATTTTCCCAGAAATAGTATTCTCCCCAGAAAAGAGGACTTACTTTCCTCCCCCGCCCGCCCCCCAAATGATAGGGGCCAACAGATGTCTCCTGGAACCCTTTATAAAAGCAAGGGCGTGACATAATCTGATATATGCTTTGAGCATTTCAGTCTGCTGCTGCGTGGGAAAAAGAACTGTAGGGGGTGCTGTGAGGATTAAATGAGATAAGGAAAGGACAAAAGAGAGGCCAGTGCTTGGCATCCTCTGTCCTCCACATCTCTTAGTGATTTCTAAATGGAAATGAAAAATCTCTTGATTAAAAAAGGAGTGTCAGTAGACCTAGACTAAATATTTTTCCTAAAGTCTCAGATTTTTAAATATTTTTGTTCATTCAGTCCACAATACTCATTAGATGTTACTTATAGGCTAGATGCCATGGTTTAAAAAAAAAAAAAGAACTAAAAACTAAACTAGGGTGTCTCCCTTGGGGAGCTTAGTCTGGAGCTGATGAAGCAGTGTTTGCTTTCATAAAAACCAAAGCCGTTTTCTCATTTGGATAAAAACTTGACAGAACCATTAAAATGTGTGTATTAGAATTGCTCTTCTGAGACTTTATCCTAAAGACTTAATTCAAATTATGGGGGAAAAAAACTTGCCACACAAAAGAAACTCAATCACAGCATTGCTTTTAATGGCAAAACACCGAAGCGACGTATATGTCACAGAATGAGGGAACAGTTAAGTAAACCATGCTTTTTATATTGATCTACTGAATGGAAATGTTATGTAGCTGTTAAAGTGCTAATTATAAAGAACGTACAGCAGGATCACATGCCTTTATACTATCGTTCGATGAGGAAATCAAGATGCATGTTCCCCTAAAAACAGGACATCCTAAAATTACTAGAAAGGGATTCAGGTATATGATAAAACGTCATTGTAGCGGAAGTGAATCCCTTTTAACTCCAGTGTCCAAACATTGTTATTTGACAACATGTTATCAAATCCACATTTCGTATAAATTAAATATATCTTTAAACGAAGCCGTTGGATAACCTAGCATTGGTTAGAATCAATCTCTTTTATAGACTGGTAGTGTCATATGATTGCTAAATTTCCTGACCTTGACATATAATCCAGTAGATTTCTTCTATTTCTGTGGTAAACGTTGCTTTTCAAAGTGCTTTCATATTTGGTCAGAACATTTATGGCTACTATTTACTGAAAATCTTGAAATATCACGGCAGATAGCTTCTAAAAAGGCTCCCAACTATCCTCGCTCCTTGCTCAGGCCCATGTGCAACTCCCTCCCTGTAAACATGGGCTAGACCTAGTGACTTGCTTCTAACCAGCAGAACACAGTAAAAGTGATGAGATGTCCCTTCTGAGACTAGGTTATAAAAGATGGTGACTTCTGTCTTGCAGTCACTCTCTTTCTCTGACTCTTCATGCCTTCCCGCTCTGATGACACAAGCCGTCATGTTGTAAGCTGCCCTACGGAGAGGCCCACATGGCAAGGAACTGAGGGAGGACCCTGGCCAACAGCCAGTGAGGAACCGACACCCTCTGTCAAAAAGGACTTGAGGAACTAGATCCTGACAGCAACCAATCAAGCAGATCCTTCCCTAGTTGCACCTTGACATGAGACCACAGCCCTGCCTGACACCTCAATTATAGTAGCCTTGGGTGACATCCTGAACAAAAGGACCCAGCTAAGCCTCGTCCAGGTTCCTCACTCACAGAGACTGTGAGATCCTAAATGTTGTTTTAAGACAATAAGTTTTGAGGGTAGATTGTTATGCAGTAATAAATTAACTAATACATTCTTACCTTGCATACATAATTTTTACCTTGCAACATATATATTACACTCATTTTACAGATAAGTACCTTGATCAAAGCTATAAACAATTTATTGAAAGATTCTATGGCCATCAACAACAGGATTGTGGTTTAAACTCAGGTTGTCACACTTCAAAACCGATGTTTTTCCCAGTTCCACCCAGATCGCGTTGCTTCCTTTGATTCTCAAAGTCAGAGGAAGGTGGTAGGTGACAACTCACATAATGGTTTCCCAGAATGCAGCTTTTTATTACTTTGGAAAGTCATTAAACACCTGGAAACTCCTTGGAGATTAGGAACAAATCTTAAGCTCTTTCTCTAATAAGATAGAGCCCAGGGAAACAGAAAAGCTGTTTCCTTACCAGTTAAAACTTACTGTGATGCTAGAAAAAACGTCCCCTGCAGGGCTGGCTCTAATCTGCATATTTTTAAGACATTTCTTTCTGAAATGAACCGGCTCCTTGAAGTCCTTGGTGGGGGATGGAGAAAAAGGGTTAGGAGTCTTTCCAAGTCTGACCCCCAGTCCTGCTGTTTGACTTTAAATCCTCGGAGCTGCTCTTAGAGACGTGAAGGAGTCCTTTTGACAATCACTTAAAAGGAAAGAAACTACCATTTTTTAATCAATTCTTTATCAGGCACAGTGTGAGGCATTTTACATATGTTGCTTCATTTTAACTGCACACCAAGCCTTTGAGGGGAGTATTGGCAATACAGTTTCACAGACGAGAAACCCAAAGGTGAAAATCTGAGGAGTCTGTCCCCAAGTCATCCTCTGAAAGGTGGTTAGAACAACATGGGAATTTTGAGAGAGCAGAGAGCAGCCTCCGCTTTTCAGGACTCTGGACAAACTCTAGGACAAGGCTCTGTGGTCTGTACTCCGGAACTGCCCTCAAATAACACCATCATGGGGCAAAGTCTGCAAAAAAAATTTTGTTCTCATGTTACCAGTTTACAAACCAGTTTACCGTACCCAGAAGATGGTGGTGACTGCCTCCAGAAACCTGCTTGTCTCTCTCAGGGCTACTGGAGAGATTTTTCTAAGGCACACGTCTGCTTAAAACTTTCTCCCATGGCATGCAAAAGCCTAGCAGACCTGCCTTGTCTGGTACAGTAGCCACTAGCCAGCCACATGTAGCACTGAGCAGTTGAAATGTAGCTAGCACACGCTGTAAAATATATATCCGTTTTCAATGACTTGGTAATCATAAAAAAGAAAGTAAACTACGTCATTAAGAATTGTTGGCACTGAGTAACTGTTGAAATAATAACATTTTAAATATTCTGGGTTAAGTGAAACTTATTGCTAAAATTAATTTTACTTGTTTTACTTTTCTGAATGTGGCTACTATAAAATTGAAAACTTTGCCTGTAGCTCACATTATAATTCTGCTTGAACAGCACTGGACTCAATTGTTAGGAGCTGATGTCTCTTGCCCTTCCTGGCTTTATTGCTTCCCCTTCTCTCATTCCTGCCACTGGAGACATATCTGAAGTTCATTGAGCCTTTCAACCTTGCACCTCTGTAGAGACTGGGCTCCTTCCTGGATTGCCCTGGTCCTGGGGCTACCTCAGATTTGTCTCGTGGCTGTCAGTTTTGGTGTGAACTCTTCTAGGGAGCTGCTCTGCTCCCCTTGCCCCTGCCCCTCACAGTCTGGGCTAGGTCTCCTTTGGGTTCCCCTTAGCACCTGGGGCCAGGTGCTAATGTTACTCTTACCCTCCAGCTTAGAACTCACTCGACGGCCTCTCTCCTCTACATTGCAAGTCTCTGAACCAGTGCGCTGCCACGGATGTAACTAAGATTTTCTCTAATTTGTCACATTAAGAAATGTAAAAAAAAAAAAAAGGTTTAAAAAAACTGGTGAAAGTAATTTTAATAATATATTTCTTAAATCTATCAAAAATATTATCATTTCAACATATGCTCAATATGAAAAAGTGTTAAGATATTTTATATTCATTTTTGTACTAATTATTTGGAATCTAGGGTATATTTTACACTAACAGCATGTCTCAATTCAAAGTAGTCACACTTCAAGAGCCTAGTGGTTGCGTGTGGCTCATGTCTACCATTTTGGAGAGTGCAGCTCTAGATGGGCAGGACAGTGGCACCAACGTCAGGGATCCTAGTGCAAAGGAGTATCTGGCATATAAGAGACTGTAAAATGAATGAACGAGCAAGTGGATATGTGGAGAGAGTGAGATGCCATGTGGCTGAGCCGTATCCAGGGGTTTCTATCCCGTCTATCCCACATCCCAGAGCTATCTCTTGGTGGTCTGCTCAGTGCTGCCTGGGTGGCCCAGTAGAGTCTGTACATAATCAGGGCCATGGTCCCCCGCACCCTGTCTGAGACACCACTGCCAACTGCATGACTGGCCAGCTCTGGTCTTAGTAGCTGTATTTTCCAGAGCTACAGATTCAGTGCATATTTAGGCCATCTTTACTGGACTTGGTTCCCTTCCAGACAGTAGGAGGAAATTTGTTATGTCATTTAAACATCTCAAGATGCCAAGATTCTGAGTACAGAGGCCATCTGAACCTTTTCTGGCACTTCTTGTCCCTGGGAGGCAACCTGAATACCATCTCAAGTGGACAATGGCTGGAAGCAGTAAGAATATCATTGAGTCCTGGACTCCGCTTTGACTCAGTGACGTCATTCCAGCAAGTCTCTTCATCATTTTGTCCTTCACCGTCTTAATATGTTAAGTGATAACAGCTATTCCGTTCATTCATTCAGTAAGTCACTCATTCAACAGTGCCACAGTCATGTTTCAGGAGCTGTGTGTAGAGTAATGGGTGAAACAGATATGTGTTCTCTGTCCTAAGGGAATCACAGTCTCACTTATTATATAGGTTAATCATAATAAGAATTTTACTATATTAAAAATGTGTTCCTAATTCATTTATTTAGCCCAATAGATCAAAACACATCAGTATTGGTCCTGTACCATTAGTCATGCTTCAACAAAACCCATTGGCAGTCAAGATGGCATTCAAGCATGACTCATGGGGAAAATATAATCGGCTTGGACCACGTTTGCGGAAGAGCAGTAGTTATGATCATTCTTATTTCTGTCCGCAGTGGACCTGGAAGAGGTGTGGTTTCTAGAAGCCCAGCAAAACAACAGTGAGCAAAGACCTATCACATCCTCTGCCCTCATGAAGTGTATGGTCCTATAGGAGAGACAGACTTACTCAATTGAGAAGGTCTCATATAAATGTAAGATTGCCCCCTGATAATTCTAAGATGGTGTTATGAGAACATGGGTGGGAATCTGACCTGGTCAGGAATTAGGGAGGGCTTCTCTAAAGAACTGATTATTAAGCCAGGATTTAAAGGGTGAGTAGGATGTAACTAAAACAAGAAGAGAGGGAGGACCATCCCAAGCACAAGGAACAGAATACGAAAGGAGAGACTGAAAAGAGGCCCGTTGGCGGGAGGACAAAAAGCAAATGTGAATATGGAGCAAGATGCTGGGAAAGTTGGTTGGGACCTTTGGTACTATATTCCAAAGAGCTTCCAAAAATGAAGTTGCCCACACTGGAGCGTACAAATCTAGAATATCCTCTAGTCACCTTCTAACTGAATGGTCGGTTCCTTCACATTTGGGTAATGAGAGTTAACAATGCTTACCCTTTGTTTGGGGTCTCATTTAATGTTTCATAATATTCAATTTCCTTTTGAATTGGCATGCAAGGCAGAAAGTCATTAGGGTACAAATGACACCACTTAATAATCAAAGCTTTTGGCTTCTTCTATGAATAGTAATGAGCCTAGCCACCTAAAATAGGAATAAAATAAAGATGGATGATTCCATGCATCACTGTGCCTATTAGATGATAAATTAAAAGATTTGAAAAAAAGAAATGAGTAATACTATAATTAAGAAGCACATCCACCCAAGTCATCTACGGAAGATTACTGATATTAACAATGGCCATCTTTTGGACTGTGTAAAATCCAAATTGGGTGTGGAAAAGTAACACATTCATTGCAAGTAGACCTGGAATCTGGATTTCTGTGTTCTGTCAAGTAGCTTCAGGAGTCTAAAGTGAGTGAGTCCCCGAGGCTTTGACCTGGATAGAAGAGTAATCGGAAAAGTAAAATGGCAGGGGCCATGGAATTACCCACTGAGAAGGCAAAGAAAAGATACAAACACTCAAGTTCTTTTTGGACCAGTTGTATATGGGGCCTTTGCAATAATGCAGGGCATGGAGTACGATGAGACAAGGGAGGTGGCCAGGGTGCAAAGTTCAAGGTTGGGCAAGTGCTGGGTCAGCACCTGAGAGTGAGCACCTCCTTCAATATTGCACCCTTGTCACTTTTATTCCTCAACCTTCGTCCTGACCTGTGAAAGGGTGTCTATTGTTTTTAAAGGAAGGAAAACATTAAGTAGCTATCATAAGTAACTACTTGGCCACAGGACAGCCAATGGGGATGCTCCAAGAAGATTTTTTAAGGGACCGTTAGTAGAAACACTGGCCCAGAAGAGGTAAAGAACATTCTGAGAGTGGTCCTTTTTCCCTGGGTACTTGAATGGCACAGATTCTCTTGATCAAATCTATATATATCATGGGCATGAGGGGTTCAAATGAATTAAACATTGAACTGAAAGCCAGAATGTTCTGCAGAAATCTGAAATCCATAATCAAGCCAAACTATATATTTTTATCCTACTGCATTTTGAACTAAAACAAAAGATGAGAAAAAAAAAGTGAATCATCTCCAATATTCGAATGTTCCCCAGTGTTGTATTTGGATGGTTAAATAGAATTAAATGGACACTCAATGAATGTTTATTCCAACATGTGAGTTGAGGCCTCAGGAGGAGAGTAAAAGGTGCATAATGTGATTTCTGTTCCTTGCAGGGAAATATCTATTGTGCAGTCTGTAGGAGAGACATTTGAATTGTGATGGGGTACAAAAGAAGAACTAATTTGGATGGGAGAAAGATGGAAGCCAGGGAAAACTATGGAGAGGAAGTAACTTTTAATCTAAGACTTGAAGGTCAAGTAGAAGTTTGTCACTCAGCCAAATAGAAGGACAAATAAATAATCTAAGGAAATAGTACTCTACTCAGACGATGACTCACTGATGGCCACAGGGCCCTGAGGGTGGTGATGGTGAGTTACACTTTGAAAGTCCTCCTGAGTTGCTTAAGCTCCTTGGATGTGCTAGACAGGGATGAAAAAATAACCTGAGCTCCTGCTGCTCTCGAAATTACACACAACATGGCAGAGCTTACCAAATATAATTCTGACTGGTTCTTGCTTCCAATCTTTTACCAAAATCCTTCACCTGGGAGAGATACTCTATATTTCTTCTGCTTGGAGGACTCTAGTTCCTTATTAATGGTGTAACTACCTTGCTTCCAGATATGACTGGTTTTATTTATTCATAGATTAAGAATTCTACCCTTCCGTGCTCCTAAAGGTTTCTCCTGGAACCGCCAAACATGAGGGTTTGTGGAAAAGAGTTAGAGCCATAAGGAGCCTAAAGACCCTTCAAAGTCTTGAAAGTTCTCAGATAGATAGCTGTCTTCTCAAAAAGATGACAGCCAGACCGGCTGATATTTAGGGAAGTGCAGTTTAGAAGGCAGAGGTGATCTTTCTCTAGGCTTGGGGAGAAAGGGCTTGTTTGCAGGTGTCTGAGGCATTATTATTGCCTAAGGGAATTGAGGTATGTTGACTATGTGATCTAGACATTACTGTAATTTAGACATGTGCCAGGGTGCCTAGGGTGCAGAATTAGAGATATGTCTGGGACGAAATGTCTGGAAGCTGTGGAATGGTCTAAAGCAAGGAGCAGAAATAAAGGAGTGGTTGTGTTTGTATGGGATGTTTGCCTGCACAGCGCTCCTATAGAAAGCTAGTTATCTACCACTTTAACTGAAGTTTGACTGATCTTGATCCTCTCACTTAGAGGGAAGGGTATGAGAGGGCCTAGGACTGTAGAGATATGAGAGTCACCACCACCCTTAAGTTGTATTAGGAGAAGTTGAGAGTCTCAGGGAAAAAGCTGAACCTAAAAATCAGGTCAATTTAAAGGACGAAGGAGGGGCGGTGGGGGACATTGTTCATTATCATCACAGCAGCTGACATGACAAACGCTTAGCAGGCGCTGTCACAGGGCAAAATACTTTATATGCATGATCTCATTGCGTTGCATCAACCCTGTGAGGTAAGTGGGAGTTTGTCAGACTGTCAGTCAAAAGTACATAAAAATATTCTCCCTTTTCTTTTTGAGTCCTCGTGGCTCGTGGAGGAGAGCTGGGATGAAACTCAGGTTTAGCGCGGTGGATGGCTTGCTCAAGGTTAAACAGTGAAATATGCGGAAGCCAGGCTTCAAACCATGCTCTGTGTGACTCTAGGGCTTCGTGTACTGTTGCCAGGTGTTCGAGAACGGGAAGGAGCCTGGGAGGGTGAAGGAGAAGGAGAGAGGAAGGCAGGCTGTTGGGTTCTGGGTACTTGCATCGTAGACGCAGTGATGCGTGCTTCCCTCTGTACTTTCATATGCACCTTGCTTCTTCCTTGGTTATGACACTTACTCCATTCTGTCTTGAAGAGTTTCTCAACTTAGGAACTAATGACGTTGGGGTCACATAATTCTTGGTTGGGGGGGCCTGTCCTGTGCATTACAGCATGGTTAGCAGCATCTCTGGCCTTTACTCACTAGATGCCAATAGCACAGTGTGATGAACAGAAATGTTTCCAGACATTGCCAAATTTTTCCTGGGGGCAAAATTGCCTCCACTTGAGACCAATGGTTTGATGGGAACAAATTCCCATCTCCATCTGTGGGCTCTTCAAGATCAGGTAACTGCCTCATCTCAGTACCCGCATGGCACCTTGAATAGGGACTTATCCACAGGAGGTTGGGCTCTGCTCTATTCCCAGGACTGAATAGATGGCGTGGCACATGGTAAGTCCTCAGCAACAGAACACAATGTGATCTCTGACCTCAAAACACTCACTGGTTAGATTAAGCTTTCTCACTTGCCTGCGTCAAAATCATAAAGCACGGCTTTTAAAAAGGGACGTGTCAGCCTCACCCTACCCCTATTTGTTGAGACAGTGACACAGGAGCTCTGAAGATGTAGACCCTTGAACTTAACTGGTGCTTCATTTAACAAAGTACTGGCTGCTCACCATGAAGCAGACACTGGGGTTGGCTGACTCACAGCGAGGAACAGGAAAGACGAGCCCCCTGCTTGGCTGATGCAGATTCCCTGAGAGGCTAGGCTGGTGTTCCACGTTTTAATACCTGAAGAGGTCCACTTTATCACTTGGCTTAAATATTATTGCATGTTGGAAAGTGGTAGAGAGTCCCTCCCAATTTAGGGCAACTGAGAAAAAATCAGAGCTCAGCTTTTGTTCTGCATACCTGTTCAGAAATCAAGCAACTTAATTTCTGCTCAGCGCATCAAGAACCCTGCAAGATATTGCTTGACCATTAGATAAACTCATTCGGAGTGTCTATGTGGCCCCTCTAATGACCCAGCAGCTGAGTTTCATCTGTTTATGGTTCAAGGGGATGATCTCTGTGGTGGTGGGGTCATAGGATGTGTATGCATAAGTTAGAATCAGTGGGTTATGTGGGCAACCCATGAACCACCGTGTAATGAGCCAAATCTTATTGTGATCTGAGCAGAAAAATCAGAAATCAGTTGTAGGCTGGAAAAGCGGTGGGAAGGACCATTTTATTTTGAGGAAGGAAGCAGTGGGATATAGTGTGACCCAATGGCTAGTAGAGATGTATACCCTTGAATTAAGAAACAAATTAGTTTTTCTGTCAGGTGAAAACAAAAGTCCAGAAATAAAACTGTATTTGACTCTAACTATAACCAAGTAAATAGTTATTTGCATATGGACAAGAACCTGGAAATAATACCTTGAAAAATCACACATAGTATACATTTAAACTAATGATTCTTTTCATTTAAAAAATTATAAACACATTGTAATGTTTGGGTAGTGTATTTGTTTTCTAGGGCCGCTGAAACAAGGTATTTCAAACTTGGGTGGCTTAAAACAACAGGAATTTCTTACACAGTTCTAGAGGATAGAAGTCCAAAGTCGAGGTGTCAGCTCTGAGGGAGAATCTTTTCCGTGTTTCTCTCCCAGTTTCTGGTGGTTGCCAGCAATGCTTGCATGTGTTGTCTTATCTCCTCCCGTGTGTTGTTTCTACCCTTGGTCACTGCCTAGCACAAGGCCCTATCACCTCCCTCCAGGATGATTTCTCCAGCCTCCTATTTGGTCTTTAAGTCTCCAGTCTTTTCACACATCAGTCTGCTCTCTTTTTGCTTCCGGAGCCATGAGAACTGATTGATACAGTTGTGTATCTTTCATGTTGCAAGAGACTGTAACGCTTGAGACTGTGCTATAAATTTAGGAATGATAATGATAATAATAGTGATTCGATGGCTAACACTGACCACTTAGCACATGAGCTGGGCACGTACTAAGTGTCAAGTATTTTTTAAAGAATAGTCCATTGTTCCTTACACCCTACGATGGCTGCGTCATACTCGTTCTCTTTTTACATGTATAGATCACGAGAATCAGGGAGGTTAATTAACCTACCCAGTAGATTTCTAGAAGAGCTGGGGTTTTAACCTAGACCGTTTATGAAATATTGACAGATGAAATGATATTATGCAGGGATTTGCCTTAAAATGCTCCAGAAAAATAGTGGGGAAGGGTAGGCAGCAAAAGAAACAAAACTGGTCAGATGCAAATCACTGTAGAAGCTGGGTTGATGGGTACAAGGCTGGGTGGGGCAGGTGTTATTGCTACTTTTGAATATGTTTGGAATTTTCCAAAAAGGTTATAAAATGTGAACCTTGAGCTTTGTTCCCCAAACAACAGCCATAACAACAATTTTAGCACCCAAATACCTAACTGTTACATCATTGCTGGGACCCCAGTATATGTTTGATGATGATGTGACAAAGGAGGGGTTTGGATTCCTTAGAATCTTGGTCCTAGGGAAGTTCAAGGTGTTATTCTCATCTCCCCAGATAGAAAAATGTATCTTTTTAGCCAAAACGGAAACAACAAAACAAAAACAAAACAAAAAAAAACAAAAAAACAGCTTTGCAAGAGTAACAGCTTTTAGTATTGAACACCTACCATGTACCTGGCAGCGTTCAGGGAGATGCATGCACGTGACCCTGCTAAGGTAGGGAGGCCACTGAAATAGTCAATAATTCCAACAGAGCGTGGGAAGAGCTATATTCTAGGTATGAAAGACGAGGCGTGTGAACCCAGGGGGAGGAAATGACTCAATTTAGAGAAAAATGGCATTTGCGCTGGGTTTTCAAGAGTTAGGGTGGCATTTTCCAGGAAGAGAAAATGCATGTACTGAAGACGAGAACGGAGTCCTGAAAGTGAACGAATAGCTCATCCGGGGAACTAAGAAGAGTGAGGGAGGGAGGAGGCCCTGTGCGCCCTGCAGGGTACGGTGTGCCCAGCTTTGTGGGTGGGGCTTTCTCCTGCGAGGATTAGGGAGCTAGGAGAGGTCTTCGCTTGGACATAATCAGTCCTGCGTTTCAGGAAGATGGATGAGGTAGTAATGGGGGAGGAGAGACTGGGAGACCCATGACAATTGGGAATGAGGGGCACTGGTGAGGGGAACTGAGAAGGTTTGAAGGTGGGACGTAGAGGTGTATGCTGTAAAATCCCGCCTCACGTTTAAGATCATTTCAGGCTGTTTAGAGTGGAAAGATTCTCTAAAATGGCATGTTTTGAAAGATTCTCCATTAAGCAGAGATGAGAGCTGAGGTAATTTGATTTATCTTCATCCATTTTAATTAGCACTGGAAACAGATGACCTGGCCAGCCCTGGAACCTTTCTTATGCGGGTGTCTGTGACTCTAAAGTCTAATTTTTAAATTATCTCTGCCCATTTGCTGAGACACAGAGGGGAATCATGGGACTAACCTTTTCTTTCCTGCATCTTTCTTGCTTGTCTGTCAGCTGAGTTTTTTCCTCTAAGTACCAAGGCTAATATCTACTGTCTTGAGGTTGCGTTGCCATGGCAACAAGACAAAAAAAAAACCCAGACTCATATGGAGGTGGGGGGGGAAGTCAGTGGATGAAGGAAGTGTTGTCTTCCAGCAACTTCTCATTCCTTCTCAAGGGCTTTTTGCCTCAGCTGACTGTCAGCGAATAGGATGCAGAATGGCTGGGCCACCCTTGTTCCAAAGTGGGGCTTCTCGGTTGCTCATACTGGACTGATCTCTGAGGGGCAGCCTTGGATAACAGTCAGACCTCCTGGAGTCATGAAGAAGAGCAGATCTGGGAAGGTCTCCATCATGGACAGAGAGTTTGGTAGAGGTTGGGGAGGTGGGTGGCAATTCACTAATACAACACTGAAGGCATAGCCGTAACAAGTAGTGTAGAGAATGTTCTCGGAGCCTTTAAAAAACGTTGCAAATCTTTAAAATTCTCTAACCTAATAATTCTACTTTGGGGAATATATATCCTAAGGAAAAAATCTTATATTATCTGGACACAGGCTTTATATCCAAAATGTTTGTTACAGCTATAATAAAAAAAAATGAAAAATAACTTAGATGTCTAGGAACAGGGGAACTGTCGAATAAACTCTGATAATCTCATTTGTTGCAGTGTTATGTGGCTATGATAGCTTGAAATGCTTATGAGTCTATAAGAGGAAAAAAAATAGTCTGCAAAATTTTTTACGTGATGTGATTATAATTTTGAAAAAATGTCAAACCCCCAAATAAAAGAAAAGCAAAACATACCCCGAAAATGCACAAAGAGATAATACTGGAAGAAAAAACTAACAAAATGTACAGAAGAGTTATTGCTGGGTGATGGGAATATAGATTTTTTCCTTCCTTTTTTTTTTCTTTGAAGGGGAATATTCTTAAATGTGTCTATTGAGCAAGTGTCATTTTTCCTATTGGAAGAGTTCCTAATTTAAAAGTGGATGCTGCAGTTGGGAATTGGCCATTTCCAAGTGAATGAGTTGATGGTCTCACCAAGTACAGATACCACAAGCCATTTATTCCACTATTTTGGGGGCTCTTTTTTAGGGGGTGGGCTCTTCTATGTGTTAGAGCAATTCTAGGCATTGCGGGAGTTGCAAAACCAAATGATTTGACATCTTTGGCGGACTAGGTCTGTTAGCTTTAGAATGGTTTTGTAATGGAGCACCCTGAATGGACTTTAGCTCAATCCAGATACTCTGTACAAACACCCAGCACACAGCCCTGTGTGCCACACGGAGTCTGTAATTAGCCTCGTCATTCATCATTACTTGGGATTCCAGGCCGGTTTTAAAGAAATTATTCCATGGATGAAGAAAGCTTGGAAGTATGTTCAGTTTATCCCTGTATATGTGCAGGTGGAATGATAAAGACCCGCCCCCCTGCAGGTCCCATCTGCCTGGATTGTTTTCCTTTCCCACTGCTCATCTGTCTGCAGAGTCTTGACACAAAGAAGAGGCAGGGATACGTGCCTCTCAGCCACCCACAGCTATTTAAGAAACTGAAATAGATCCAGAATAATGTGGACGAAAATAGCTGTTTGAGCTCTGATTACTGTAGGCAATAGAATAGTAAAAGTAATAATGATAATGGTTATGTTTATGGAATAATTACAACATGTTAGCAGTAACCAGCTAACTGGTTAACCACCATCACCTTCTTTAATCTTCACAACTTTGTCCATGGCAGGTACATTATTCCTAGTTTACGGATGAGGAAATTGAGGATCCTAGAACTTAATAGGCTCAAGGTCACATGGCTAAAAAGGTGGAAGAACTAAGACTTAAAGATGGGAACCTGGGTACTTAAAATCTGTTCTATGACAGGCGTGTAGTTACTTAGTGCTCCTCGCAAACCTGAGAACTATAGAGCATCATTGAATCTTTTAAGGATGAGAAACCTAAATCTAAGAGAGCTTGAGTAACTTTCCTGATCTTAGACAGCTAGAAGGCAGCCCAGCTGGGATTCAAACTCAGGCTAGTGTCCATGTGACTCTAGAGCCTGCTTCCTTTCTCCTCCCGCAGCAGTGGCCCTGTCACCTAAGCGTGGCAAAGAATGTCATGTAAATGTTTCATTTCTGACACTTAACACTGGACCCAGTACAGAGCAGATGTTTAAAAAGATTCATAAAAAGGATAAGTAAGTGACGTATAGATGCTCAGAATCTACACAAGGCAGTGAGAGAGTTCAAGGTGCATCCATCTATTCCAAAGAAAATAATAATCAACCAACCAAACAAAATAATCAACCAACCAAACAAAAACATCTTTGAATCACTATGGAAGGAGTGTTGTTCATTATGTATCAGAGTGTCCATCGTAGCTTTTGATCAAAGAGGTAAAAACATTTCGCGCTCTGAGTAATTGGTTTTGCTCTTCTAGAAACTAGGTGCTGCTCCATGGGGCTGCCTTGCTGGGAGGTGTCTTTGAATAGCACACGGGAGGGAGCCAGTCATGAGGAGAAAGTGCGGTGGAAGGCTATTGTGCGGAGATGAAGAAAGTACTGTTGCAATCCCAAGAAAATGGCCCCTAACTCTGCCAGGGGAGTGTAAGATTTATTATAGCCATTCCTTTTCAGGATGAAAATTGGAGTCCCTTTAACACTCCAGGATAATGTACCCTTTCCAGAGTGATCCAGCTCAATAAATCCTGGGAACAGCTTTGTCAGTGGGAGTCCTGGAGCCATTGGAAGGCCTGGCCTTATGAGGTCACTTGACTTCCTCTACTGCCCTTCTGCCCTGTCCTTTGCCACAGAAGACTAGGCCTGAATGTAGTGTGTTTGAGCTTGTGCTGGGCTCTGGGGCAGAGCTAGTTTGCTGGAGACATAGTGGGTGCTGGAGCTCCAAATCCAGCCTCATCACTTCTAAACTGGGTGACCTTTAATTGGTCACGCAACCTCTCAGAGCCCGTTTTCTCATCTTAAAATGGCATAATAATGCCTACCACATGGAATGATTGTAAGAATAAAATGAGATAGTGAGGTCGAGCTACAAGCACAGAGCCAGGCATATAACAGGAACTCAATAAGTTCTCTCTTCCCCTTTACTCGATTGGAGTAGGATGTTCAATGTCATAGCCAGGGTGAAAGTGAACTTTAACAGTAGGGACATGACTGAGGCTTTCTGAGGGTTGAACAAGGACCTTATGAAAGACCTGGTGGATAAAATATTTTGTTTCTTTTTTTTTTCCTTGAGTGCTTACATGGATGGGTTTAGGGTGGAAGATGTATATCAAGAGAGATAAGGTAAGATGGGCAAGAGGCAAGATGGGCAGAGCTTCAAGTGCCACAAAGAGCATTTCAGGGCACCAGTGGTAGAAGAAAGTGACCTTCACTCCATATGCTGGGGGATGAGGCACCTGCAGGGATACCTGATGACAATGCTCCAGTGGTGGAGTAGAGCGCCTGTAGGGACAAACCCCAACTCAGTTACTTACCAATTGTATGAGCTTGGGCTTGGCATGTAACCCTACTGCCCCAAACTTATCTGCAAAATGGTGATATAATGATCAGCAACTTGGGGGGCTGGCATGAGATGGCATGCGAAAGTGCCTTGTGTAATCCAAAACCCACTATAAGTGGTGGTTAAATCCAGTGGCATGCTGGAGATAGCTCCTACAGGCTCACACAAGCTGATCGCGTGCATTTCTTCCCAATTCCTTGTTCAGTAATGTCGTGGGGATTGCCTGAAATCAGCCATGGTAGGGATGTTTACACCATGGAAGTTGGCAACTGGCTGCAAATCAGCATATTTCAGCACACCACTGCTTAAATCTAAATCTCTTTGATTTAGACAAATGAGAGAAGGAGATCCCAAAGACAGGGAATAACTGCTAATGCAACCAGGCTGCCTCAGGGCCTTCCTGCTCCCAGAGGGCCCTGCAAACACACTCACAGTGGGCTGGGTCTCACCTCCCCAAGATTCTCAGCAGCATCCAGTTACTTCCTACGTACCAGTATCATGTTTAGTAACATGTTTAAAAGAAAATTATGCTACTTCCATAAATGGAGAAAAGTCAGTATCATTTGCCATAAAAAGCTAAACATAGTAATTAAAATAAAAAAGAAAATTTTATTACAGTATAGCTTGATACCATTGCTTGCTGGAAGACTCGAACCTGAGGCCTGCTCCCTTTTTGTTAAAAAGGGAGAGTAACAAGTATTCTAGAGGCGTTAAATCGCGTTAACACCACTGAGACTTTACTCTTGGCAGAGTCAGGAGGATTGAGAGAGAAATGCAAAGAAAATACCTTTCCCACTAGGTGATTCTATGGGAGGCTGTTCTATGTTCATGCCCTACCCATTGTCACCACACATGAGAGTAGAGCTCACTTCAGGAAAAACGCTACTAGATGATGCTAAAAGGTTTGAAGGCAGAGAGAAAACCATTATTATTTTTAAATTAAGCATGATGTATCATCGAATGCAAAATTCATATTAACTCTCAAAGCCGAAGTCAGTGGTGTGTTGGACTTGGCTTGTGCTAGCTCATGAGAATCAATGGTTAAATTTTCAGCAATTTAGCAAGTCATTTGAGAGCACATGGTAGATTGAAATTGGCCATCGTGGGAATCTCTACAGCATGTAAATTGGCAAATGCTACAGATCAGAGCTTCTCACACCCCAAGATGTGGTTGTTAAAACATTCACTAAGCTTTCCATGCCAGTTTAAACTTGTTTAAACATCTTTAGGCTATAGCCTTAGACTTCTGGGAATTTCTATTTCCTTTTTCCTGCCTTGGAGAATCTGTGTGGAAAAACTTGAGTTCCACCAAGTAACATCCTTAAGTCTGATGATCTCATTTTCATTATTGCATCTTAAAGAAGAGTAATAGAAACCACTGCTGAGAAATTTGCTGTAATTGATTATTGTATATAAAGCACACTGACAATCCTTCTTTCCAACCCATACATACTCTTTAATGAGCTATTTTAGTGCTGGCTCTGCTAAATGTTTGGAATTTATAATACTCTGGAAACTCATCAATTTCTGAGTGTGTAATGACTATTAGGAAAAAAACAAACAAAAATACAAGATCTAAGGCAATAAATCGAGGGCAGGAATTTTTCACGCTTTGTATTCTCTTGTGTCACTACTGTCCTTTTTATTCCAAGCCTTCTGTGTATCTTTTTGGTCCAGAATCTCAAACCCTTTGATCAGTTCTTAGCCAGAAAACATGGGAGGGACTACACTCAGGTCACCTGATGTAGGTGATACTATGGGTCTTTGGAATTAAGTTTCTGGGTGGCTGTATCTGGTGCATAAGTGTTACCATTGGTGTGATGCTAAATGTGTAATAACACATTTGTTTTGAATCTCTGGGTATGTGTTTTGGGGGGAGGGGCACTTATTTGTAGCATTTGCTGATTTCTTGGTGCAGCTACTCTCACCAAAGCTTATTTTAAGCAACAATGTAACATCAGTCACAAAGGGCTCTCAGGAGCTGGCTCCAGCAGATCACTGAGTGTTGCTCAGAGAAATCTCCAGTCCTTCCAACATTTCAGAGAACTGGGAAGTGCCCAGTCCTACTGAGAGGTGCAGACAGGTACTTTCCCAGAGGGAAGTGGTGACAAATTCCAGCCAGCAATGAGAGGGTTACCCCACTGTCCTCTGTGAGTGGAGCCCATAGGAACCATAAGGGGCAGTAAAGCTCTCAGAGGAGGAAGCAGCACGCAGTAGGAAGCCCAGCTCTGAGCCATCCTGGCGGCTGCAGGTGCAGGGGCCTGAAGCCTCACTTCAGGAGTGGAAAAAGGATCCAGGGATGCACCTGAGCCAACTCGCCCTTCTCCCATCCCCATATTCACATTCCCACTTTACTCTCTTTTTTCCTTTAGCATCTATCACCTCCTAACATAAAGTGAAAAACAATTCACTTATTCACTATGTTTACTGCTTATTTTCCTCCCCCACTAACCTACCCCCACATAGTAGAATGTAAGTTCTAGAGATTTTTTTTTTTTCTTTTCTGTGAGTTTAGTTTACAGATGTAGCTCAAGTGTCTAAAATAGAGCTTGGCAAATAGGTAGACTTCAGTAAGTATCTGTTGAATCAGGATCCAGTAGTCAATGGAGAGAGAAACACAAGTTAGGAGCTTACAGCAGAGGTTCCCAGTTTGCAGTGAGAATAAGGGTCACTGGGGGAGCATTAAAAAAAATAGAAGATCCTGGACCCATTTCCAAACACTTCTACAGCACTGGATCAGAGGTGGGGCTCAGGAATTGGCCCCAGGGGGTCCACCCTGAAAAAAAAACCCAGCCAGAGGAAGTAAGCAACAGTGGCTGCTGCTCATAGGAGGACAGGTTCTGCCATTCATGCTCTTAGAGTCACACTTCCCAGGTGGTGGCAGGAAGCTGAGTGGACCTGCCAAGGGGTGCCTGGTTGGGGAGACATGAGCCAAGCTATGGTCTCCTCTCTGGGAGAGTTAAGACTCTCTTCAATTATCAGTGGCTTTTCCAGGGCCTGAAACCAGCGTCAAGTAGACTTGGTGGTGAAATAAATAACCATCTTATCTGTTCAGAGCAATGCCGTTTATTTTTAGAATTGCACATTTTCCCAGTTTCTAAACTTTCAGTGACTTAGCATTTTCCTTCAAAAGGCTAAGCTTTTTATCTCAAGTCTTTGGGCATGTTCCCTTAGGTAATTGTCAACTCTCTTTAAAACTCTGGCTTTACAGCCTCTTCTGTTGGTTTAAAGTTCAGTTTGCCTCCTCTCTTCAGAGACCCAACTAGAGAACCAACCCACCTTGTCAAACAGGTCTTTGTCCTGATCTCAGGACTTGGCTCCTTCTCCTTGATGTTGCATTTACATAAAGGTGGGAGGCAGATGCAGTGTGGCAGAAAGAGCTGCCCATATAGTGATTTGTGAAGATTCCGTTTCCTCTTACTGAACTTAGTAATCCAAGGCAAGTCATGAAGACACTCTGAGCCTCGGTTTCTTCGGCCATAAACTGGGATCCATATCGCTCCAAAGGGTTTTAGTGAGAAGGAAATATGGCCACAGAGCATAAGTGTTTTTTAACCTTAAGTCTCAATATATTGAGATAACCAGGAATGTCCACGGGTTTAGAATCTCCCACTGTCCTCATCAGGTCTTTCCCCAATCAGTCCATGGAATTTATAAGAACAGTTATCAGTGCTTTGATCTCCCTACAACCTTATCATGCCTCCCACTTTCTTCCTACCCGCTTTCACCTCACCCAGGCATGTGTCACTGACTCTTGGAAGAGAAAAATCAGGGAGTGTCAAGAAGAGAGAGAAGCAGGATGCTCTGAAGAATGAAATAAATATTTATTAGGCTTCTACTACGTTTTAGACAGGCACTTTAGATACATTACTGCATCAGAATTCTCGACAGCCCTGTAACCTGGTGTTATTACTCCAATTTGATGGATGGAAAAACTGAAGCTCAGAGGGGTAGACGTCTTGTCCTTGGTCACACAGGAAGTTTATGTCAGAGATGGGCTTCAAATTCCAGTCAGCTTAACTTTATAGCCAGTACTGGTTTCACTGAGCAATTCTGTTTTTGGCAATGGCCGTAGACACCATCCAGTAAGTCTGAATCTCTTCTCCACACTTCTCACTTCCCTTTCTGATCTTCATTTTCTCTCTCTCCTACTATCTCTGTCAGTCTCTCTCTCTCTCTCTCTGAGATTTGGAGTAAGGGTAGGATTTTCTCATAAACATCATTGAATGGACAGTGGAAGGACTACGGGGTACCAGTCCCTGATGTTTGGAAGGTGTTAAAATAAATCCTGGTGCCCCAAAGAGGCTGTTCACCTCTGATTTCCCAAAGAGTTGTAATTCTGTAGAATATCAATTCTCTTACCTGCACCAGCAATTTATTTCATTATCTATAATAAGCAGTAATGACATTTCTTAATTGCACTCCATAAAAATCTCAATTATCACGTTAGAATCAGATTAGATTAGATGAAGAGACAAATTTATACAAATGAAAAAAACTTCACTCTTCAAATGAATCTTCTATTATTTTTTTCAGAGATGCCATATACTCTGTGAATCATTTTCCTCATTTCACATGCAAGTCAGAACCAAGTGGAATGAACTAGATTAGATGAGATAGAAGTATGTCAGAGAAGAGAGCTACATGAAGAAATATTCTCTGGGTCATGAAGAACTCAACATCATGAGGCATTTTTACCTCTATTCAAAATTGAAAACTAGATCCGAGTTCCCTTTAGAGGTAAAATGAAAGGCATATCCCTTACGCTGCCATGAAATTCTTTCCAGGCCTGCAGAGTTTGTCCACAAAACCTGGCCCTGCCTCTTACTGAGCCTTACAACACCATCATCTGATGCAGGACTTGCCATAAATTGACACCTTCTGCTGGGTTTGGAAACTCTAAGATGCCATCTAATTAAGTACTTTTGCATTTTAGGGTCGAACAATAAACCTGTCTTGGCTCCCTCTGTTTTCTTTGCTGTAATTTTTAGTTTCCGTGATGCTTACTATTTAGTGTTTCACAGTTTTCAAAGCACTGTTCCACATTAGTTTCCTCTTGCTGCTGTAACTAATCACCACAAACTGAACGGCTTAAAACAACATGGATTTATTATAGTTCTGGATGTCAGAGTCCAGTGGTTTCACTGGGCTAAAATCAGGATGTCAGCAGCGCTGTGTTCCTTTTGGATGTTTTAGAGGAGAATCTGTTTTATTGGATTTTCCTTGTATCCTTGGCTAGTGGCCCCTCCCTCCATCTTCAAAGCTAGAAGCATCTTCAAATCTCTCTCTGACTCTGACCTTCCTGCTCCCTCATCTAAGGACTCGTGATTACATTGGGCCCACCTGGATCATCTAGGGAACTCCCCATCTCGAGGTCCTTAATCACATCAGTGAAGTCCCTTTTGGCATGTAAAAAAACATATTCATAGGTTCCAGGGATTACAGCATAGGCATGTTTGAGAGGCTACTATTCTATCTATAACCATCACTCATCTGGTTTTTCGGGCCAAAAATTGGAGGGATTTTTGTTTTTGTTTTGTTTTGTTTTGTTTTTGATTCCCTTTTCCCCTCCAATTTTTATATTCAATCCACCAATAAGTTTGGTTGGCTCAACATTCAAAATATATCCTGAATCTGACCATGTTTAAACTCACTGTAATCCAGGTTACTATCATGTTTCGTTTGAATGACTTCACCAGCCTCCTAATTAGTCTCCCTACTTCTGCTCTTCTCTCAGAATAATCTATTCTGCATAAAGAAACCAGAAAGACTTTTAAAAACATCAAACCATGTTAACCTATTGCTCAAACGCACTCCAATGGCTTTCTTCCTAACATAGTTAGAAAATTCCCAGGGTTTTTACCATGCCCCCTCCCCCCAACCACAGGCTATGTACCATCTGCCCGCTTCTCTGGCCTCATCTGCTGTTTCTTCCCTGTCTTACTCCTTTTGAGCTGCTATAACAAATACCATAGACTGGGCAGCTTATAAATAACAGAAATTTATTTCTCACAATTCTGGAGGTTGGTGAGATCATGGTGCTGACAGACTTGGTGTCTAGTGAGAGCATGTTTTGGGGTTCAGATCCTTTTCAATGTGTCCTCACATGATGGAAGGGGTAAGGGAGCTTCTCAGGGCCTCTCATATAAAGGCTCTGCCCTCATGACCTAATTACCTCCGAAAGCCACCCTCCACCCCACCCCCCCCGCCACTGCCAATACCTGGGAGTTAGGTTTCAACATATGAATTGGAGGCACAAATCCCCAGACCATAATACTCCTCACTCACTCTCTTGCTCCAACCATATTTGCTTTATTGCTATTTTTTCAAATGCTCCCCGCCATTCCCACCTCAGGGCCTTTGTACTTGCTATTCTCCTCTTCCTCCAGCTCTGCTTAAGACTACTTTCTTAGTCCTTCAGGTTTCTGTTCACAAATCACTTCTTCAGACTCTCCCTGTCTCCCTTATCTGAAATAGCCACCCTCCTCATGCCCCATCTCATTCCACCCTCCTCATGCCCCGTCTCATTCCATTCCATCATGTGTCATTAACTGAACTGTTTTGGGTTATTTTCTTATTTATTATTTTATCCCAACATGAGTTTAAGCTCTATGAGAGCACTGCCTGCCAAATCCCCCACATCCTGAATAGTGAATGTTACATGTAGATGTTTGATGTTTGAAAGAGTAAATGTATTTCTAATTTAATCACTCCTCACAACACCCCTGTAAGGTAAGTATGGCTTTTACAGTTGGGCAGATGTGAGTTCGAGTCTGGCTTTATCACTTATTAGCTGAAGGACCTTAGGCAAATTACTCAACCATTCTGAGCTCGTTGAAAATAAAAATAAAGATATGTTGCAGGTTTACTATAAGTTAAATGAGATCAAGAAATGAAATGGCAAGATGTGATACCTGAAGTATTCTATCACATTAATTTTCTTTTCTTCTTTTGGTCACTGTAATTATCAAGAACTTAGGGGCTTGTAGTAGAAACACTTATGCTACCCACATCTGCTTCTCCTCTCTTTTTCCTGGACACTCAAGAAAACTGCATTTCCCAGCCTCCCTGCATTTAGGTGGAACCATGTGACAACTTTTAGCCAATGAGATTGGTGTGGGAGAATATTCTCCAAGTCTTTGGAATCCCACTGCATTGTCCCTCTGCGTAGAGTTCTAGCATGCTCGAGTCTTAACATTCATTCTCTTCTGTGCTATCTCTATACTCTTGGTTAAGAAGGACCGTCTTTGTTTTGTTTTTTTTTTTTCCTCTTTGGATTTCTGTGGATTCATGGCAGCAAACAAGAACGCAGGTCTGTGGGCAGAGAAGAATGAGAGAAGCCTGGGGTTGCTCTGGCCTGCATAAAGAATGGCTGGTGATATCTCAGGGATTGCCACGTTGGTGGGAGGCGGCATTCTTTCCCCGGCACTCTCAGTTTCTGTAGGTTCTAAATGGTGAAGCACTGTCCTGCTCTTCCTCCAAATTTAAACTATTGCACTGCTAGGATTTGACAATCTGATGGCAGAGACATAGTTCTATGTTTGTAAAGAAGTCAGTTTTTCAAACTGGGTTCCATGGAACACTCATGCCTCAGGAAGTTTTATTAAGTGAGCTACAAAGAAAAGTGTTTTCACAGTCAAATAAGTAGGACAGTGCAATATACTCTACCGACAAGAAGTCTTGCAGGAAAGAAATCTGTTGAACTTTGTCTAATCTAGCGTTTCTTAAATGTAGTTTATTTCAAGTTTATACATTTCCTGCATTTCCTTTTCCCACCTTTCAAAAGAATAAGAATCCAAAAACTACCTTCCACTAAATGCCCAGGTATACAGGAATAAATAAAAATGCAAGGCAAAATAATATATGATGACTCCCTTCATGGAAAAACAGGCAGCCTGAAAACAGCACAGTCAAGATACATTTTTTTTCCCCATTAGATCAGCGTTTTCTTATCAAAAATAGCAAGTTAAAGTCCACGCAGCTGCTTAGGTATAGAATTTGGATTTTATCCCTAATATTTTGAACTTAAATATATTATTACTAATCCTACATTTCTTATAGTTATGCCATTTTCATATCTCCTCAGAGGTCTGTCTAGACTTTATGATGTCCAACTGGGATTCCACTACACAGCATTCTGCATTTACATGCATAAGTTTTTCTCTCTGTGAAGTCACTTTCCAAAAAGCATGATGAAAAGTGCTATTTTGCACACATTTTCTGAAAGTGGGATATGTCCCATATAATTGCTGAATTTTGCACACCAGCAAATATAGTGTTTGATCCTAAGACCCTTCTCTCTCCCTTTTTTCATCTACCTTTTAACATCTCACAGGCCTTATTCTTTCATGGCACGCACATTGGAAAATCTGATATAAAAGTTAATTCTATGTAGGCTGTTGTTGTTTGTTTCCCAGAGGAAAAATGTGAGGTCTTGGCCAAGTTATTTCCTCTCTCTAGCCTTCAGAGTCCTTACCTATTAAAAAAAGGAGCTATTAACACGGTTAACACCCAGAATCTTTCACTTCCAACATTCTGTCATTATGTGTTTGCCGATGTCATTTTGTATGAAGCTAAGCTGCTTAATGCCCACTCACCTCCTTCAATAGAAAAATGTTCTGACGAGGCAATAATTCTGATCTGGGAGGCAATCTAATAAATGGATTAAGCTGTTGGCCTCTGAAGTAAAATGACCTTGATTTGGATTTCAATTCCACTAACTGATTGGCTGTGTGCTCCTGAGCAAGTGGCCATTTTTTTAGCCTCATTTGTAAAATGGGGATAATACATTACCTACCTCTAGATTTTTTAAGGTTTAAAGGAGATTGAATTTAAGATACTTAGTACAGTGCTTGGGACATCATAAGCACTCAATAAATTATGTTGCATATTATATCTTAGGTTGGGTCAAGGCCAAGCCAGAGAGAATGAAGTGTCAGGAGATCAGCCCCGCCCATCTTTCTCTATCTGCTTTCTAGAAGGGTGAACACATTGGATAGGAGAAGAGCACTCATCTGCATGCTCCCCTGGATAACTGCAATATCTGAGCAAGCCCAGAGGGTATGCACATCTCCTAGAAGAAAGAATGAAGGGTTTTCTTAACAGTCAAGGCTTTCACTGCTCTAGGATTAACATCATCCAGGCACCAAAAGGTGACCCATGCTTTGCACAGGGGTTTATTGGGTGTCAGGGAATTCACCCTGAAATGTAAGTGAGACAGGAGCTCTGGGACCCATCTGGAACACTGGACCAGGATTAAGGGGGTGTTGTTGAGTATGATTCAGCAAGGTGTCATCTATATGACACTTCTTCAGGGACCTGTCTCACCTGCCATGACAGAGAGTCCATTCAAAGGACTGGGTCAGATTGAACTCCTGCTGGTCCTCTTCACTCTAGTGAAAGATAGGACCAATGGATGGGGTAGAAGGAGGTGGCCCTTGTGTGGAAACAGTTGATAAGTGCCCCGCAAAGAACATCAGTTGATAAGTGCCCCGCAAAGAACATCAGTGGGGAAATGGCTGCCACCCAGGCTATGCATGGCCAGGAAACACAGAGAATATGGGCTGGGGGTGGAATTTGGTGGTTCATTCTAAAAATGATAAGGAATATGGACCTAGGGGTGGGGAGATGTTGATGGCTTATTCCAAGGAGGATAAAGGATGTGGGTTGGGAGAGGGGAACCACATTGGTGGTTCATTCCAAAAAGGATAAGGAGCATGGGCTACGGATAGGGGTTGGAGGTTCATTTGGAAATACAATGCCTTTTCTGGAAGGGCATGCAGGAAGCAGAGTGAATTGTGCTGCATAAGATGGTAGCTTGGAAGACAGGTTTTGGAATCCTTCTGATGACTTCAAATCCCAGTTCTATCACTTACCAGCTGGGTCTCCTCAGACAATTTGCTTAACTTCCAAGTGTTTCCTCAACTATAAAATGGGGGTAATTACAGCACTTACATCATGTCATCTTGTGACTATGAAAGCACTTAGTAAGGGTGAGCGTGGCCTTTGATTCATTCTGTTGGGGGCTCTCTGTCCCACCACAGAGTTCTTATCTGACTCCCTATCTGCCACCTTCTCCATTCTGCAAATGTCAGTGGTTTGAGATATGCTGACTACTTGGGAAAATGGGGCTCTTTTTTTTTTCCATTTGGAATTGACTTTTATATTTTAAATGTTCTCTGGAACATATCCATGATTCACTAGAGCTAAGAATTGCTCCTAAGGCTTTATTTATGAAGTATTAAACACTGAAAGAAATTCAGCATGTCTTGAAGCTCCATAGGGAATAATATAAATATATGTTCTTAAAAACACACACACGCAGAGCTCATATAACTCCTGTTTCTACCGATGTAGAAAAATGTTGCTGATCTTTTTCTCATTAATGATCCCTGCCTGGAAGAGAGTATCCCATTGTTCAGGCAGCACTGGGCCAAGAGACTAATTATTGAAAGAGAGGAAGGAGGATTTCTTTAGACAAAGAAGAATGTCTATTCCATCCATCTAGAGAATTCAGAACTCAAATAAAGAATATTCAAAGTGCATCAGTACCATGCAGTCTGAAAATACCAGAACATCGTGGTGCAGGAAACTGGAAGGTTTAAATGCTCATTAAAAAAAAAAAAAAATCTTACTTTTCTGACTCCTCCATCAATATAACACATTTTACGCAATTATTTTTATAATAGATTTTAGTGAGTAATACAAAACAAGTCATTTAAGAGGGGCTTCTTGTCAAATCTTATTTCCAGGATCATAACTATATCTTTAAATGTCACTATCATGGGGAGAGTACAAATGCTTTAAGGGGAAAATGTTGGCTGTAACAGCCAAACAGAGGTTTTCAAGATGTTAATTATGGAACATTAGGATATAACTTTTGTCTCACATATAATATAGTGTTATAAAAAGTCTCAACACTTGATGATGAAGTTTTAAAAGCTGAGAGTCAACCTTGCTCCATCCCTGAATCCTCCCCCATCCTCACCGGAATAATAGAGAGAAATAATAGCTGCAACAATAGCAGGATTATCGAAGTTACTGAGTTTTTATAAGTGCCAAACTCTGTGCTAAGTAATTATATAACTTTTCTCACTTAGAGTTATCTACACACTCCTTTGTCTGAAAGGAGTCTGGTGACAGGAGAGGTAATGGCTGACTGGGTAACTCAAGGTAGCAAATAGTCCAGAGGCAGGTCTCGCTGTCCTCAAGTCTTCACAAAAGAAGGCCAGCTCTGGGGTCTTTGACTGGACTCAATTACATTAAAATAGCCTGGTCAATAAGTCCTGTTGTAAAAATGTTCCTCTTGAGCCAAGCAGATACCAAAGATGCTAAATTGCTTTATTATTCTGATTATGTCAAGAAGACTCCTCTCATGGTAAAGAGAAAGGATTGAAATAGATGTCAAAGGACTTTTTTGATTTCCATGAAAAAAAGGGAGCCAGAACAATAGATCAGGAATGCTAATTATAAGAATTCGAAAATAATTTTGAAAACTTGGTGGCTATGGCAATTTTATCCTCTAAATCGCAAATCAGAGCTGATGTGAATTAATGAGTGTGTCTAGAGCACAGATTCGTGGCTGAAGGTGCAGATTGCAGAGATGGACTGAGTGTTTTTGATCCTGGTTCTACCCCAAACTAACTGTTCAACCTTCATCAAGTTATTTACCTTTACCGAGCCTTACTTTCCCCATCTGTAAAAGAGGACAATAGCAGTGCTCACTATATGCAAAGCCCTTCTAATTGTGCAATGGGTACTAAGTTTTCATTAGATAATGGTTGTTGTTATACAACATATTGCTAACCAGACAGGTAGAATCTAAATATGTAAATGTGTAATAGTCCTCAAAATCCTGGAGGAAGTGGTTGGTTGATCTATACCTTCAAGGGCAGCCACATGATGGAGTGGCTGAGATGTCAGAGTTCCTTTTCCAGGGCACATGTGGAGAGAGAAGTGCCCCCACAAAGGGAGAGTACATGACTGTGTCTCTGGGAAGAGATCTAGGTCAGTAATTTGCAGTCAGAAACGCCCATGGGCGTAGGGTGGGGCTGGAGAGGGCTTGTGTATCCAACTTTATTTTTTATTCTGAGACACTTAAAAAAAAAATCTGACCACAATTCTATGAACTTTATCAACTACAACATCTTTGAGTGTTCTATTTTTTCTATTATTTTTAAATGATGGCTCATTAGCAGGAAAGGATCAAATGAACATATACCATTGATCATCAAAGGACCAAATAAAGCATCTAGTCAATTTCATGGTCAAGGACTTTCAAAGCAAGAAGAGGGGAGGGATTGAAGAGAGATGATGCTTCCGGCTTTTTATGCTGTTTTAAAGATTTCTCAAAAGGCACCACCTCCTTGTGATCCAGCAACGACTCCCCAAGCCCACAATCTACTTTACTCTCAATTTCCTTTCATCTCCCCTCTAGACTTTTATGTCATTCGCGGTGCTGGGGAAAAGCAAAATTGATTTAAGAAGGGACACTGTGACAAGTGGTTCTGGGTTAGTCTTTTCTACTGCAGAGTTCATTTTATTAACGAAACAAAGAAAACACTGGGATCTGGGAAGCCGATATCATCTCTCTCTCTTTCTCTTTCTCTCTCTTTTTTTTTTCTTCTATCAGCTCTGGGCAGAGGAAAGCAGCATTTACTGAATTAAGTGTTCTATGTGTATGGACATCTTTAATTCCCCTCAAAAACCATTTACATTTCATTTCATTACATTACAATTTTATAAACTGGTAAAGTTTAAGCAACTTGATTAAGTTCAGATAGTATTTGATAATTATGAAATCAAATTCACACCTGTCAGACTCAAATAACCGCAAGGGGCAGACAATGCTGTAACCAGGGCCAGGACCAGGGTAAGGCAGCATTTAAGGAGGCACTCACTGGCAAGGTTGCACATGAATCTGAGAATGAGGACCTCCTTACATTTTGCACCCTGAATGCCTCATGCCTCATCCTAGTCCATCCACCCTGCTGTCAGCATTGATTGGTGGGGTGGGGGAGCTATTATAAGGACCTCCTGTGAACTAGACACCATGCCAGGAACTCTGTGTAAAGAACCACCTACCCTCTCAAACACCTTGAGAGAGGATACATTTACCTTCGGTGTGCACGTGATTAGGTAACTTAATGCACCAGAATTCCTCTAAGGGAAAGGGCCATATGTTTGGAAAGAAAACCTTTGATAAAACAAAAGAGGGACAGAGAATGAGCGGGCCTTTTCCCTGCCTCGGGGCTTAAATATTTGCTAATATCAAGTCTTAAGAGAAAAGAAATTACTTTGCCAGACAGAGGGAAGAGAATTTGAAGGTCTCAGGGGGTGGGGTTGAGGGGAGTTGGAGAGAAGAGGGAATGAGTGGAGGCCTAAAGGAGGCTGAGGGTTCATGCATGCTCCTCGAGGTGATCCCTACCCCTGCCCTGATGTGCCCCTGAGTCTCAAGCAACTTGTGCTAAAGCTCAATATGCTTGATGTGTGTGGTGAAGGGGGGGGTGGGGGGGTGGGGATGGCAGGGGGGCATATCATGGTACTCAGTGAATGTGCTAGGTTGATGAAAGGGTTCTCTCAGGTGAAACAGAGACCCTGCCCACAGGCACAGGAAGACCACCAGATAAGAAGCTCCAAGGAAATAGCAAATATAGAAAAAAAAAGTTTCAGACTTTTGCAGGCCACAAGTTTGGCTGGAAGTCTGAGACAGTATGGCTCTTTAAAGGGAAAAGAGCCCCCAGCAGACATCTGTATTATGTACGAATGGAGAAAATGAGGTTCAGAAAAGTTGATTCAACTGCTCACTGTCCCACAGCTGGTAAGACACAGTGGGGATCCAACCATTTCTGGTGTGTCTAGTTTCAGAGCTGCATAAACAGACGTCCTCATCTGGGCTGAGGGAAGAGACAGTGGGAAGGCGGGTCCCAAACCAGGATGGAGACATCAAGACTAGTGGAGAGATGTCTAGCTTGACAAATGAGTCTCATGCATGCCAGTGTCTGGCCACTAAGCTTGAAGTACCTGTCCTAGCACAGTTTTCTCAGGAGCTATTTTTTCAGTGAAGGCAGTTTGTTTTCAGAAGCTGCATCTACCAACTTGGGTTGAAACTTTGAGCAAGGAGGGGCATTGGAGAATGTCCTTGTCCATCTCCCCCACCCCCATTTTACAGACTGAGACACCTTTCTCCTTCTTTGCCCATGTTTGAAAGGTGGCATTCTTTCCTGTTTCTCCCCTATGTAATTCCTGTCCTTGCCAGCACATGCCAAATTACCTCTCTCTTCATTGCATTTCCAGCTGTGGCAAGCCCCAGCAGCTGCCTATCTTTTCATCATAAGAAATTAATCTCCTTTCATTCTGAGACCAAGGAAAGAAAAGAACGTTCCTTTGCAGCAATTAATAAGCAGTGTATTTGTAACAATGACTTAGGCTCCTTTTGTCTGTTCACTTGAAACGTGTCTGGCTCAGCTGCTTTGATGGAACTGGCCTTGGTAATTACTTTAATTCTGAGTCTGTGAGTAGCTCGTCTTGAATACTGTGCCTTTTAATTCCAAGCCATAAGAGCCACCTGTATTTTACACACACATGCACATGGAGACACACACACAGTTATTCTTCATTTATCAAATACAGTGTTGCACATGCTTGAATTTTCCAGATAGTAATGACTTGTCTCAATAGGTGCTAATGTGAAAAAAAAGGTTTTCTAAAGAGCACATGATTCCCTGATTGTTATTTATTCAAGTAGGATTTGAGGTGACTTAGAAAAATGCAAATGCCTGAAAGTCTCAAATAAAGTGATCAAATTAGGACAAAGGGGAAAATAATAATAAGGACATAAAATTAAGTCAGGGGTAAGATTAGCAGGTAAAATACATACAAAAGATACATAACAAGATACATAAGAAGGTCCTGTACAGGTTTACAGGTGAGTGCACATCTGGCTCCCACAGCCATTGCAGAAGGAAATGCAATTCATTACAGGATTCATGGTCCCCAGACAGTCAGAGCAACCAGTTTCTTAAAAGAAAACAGTTCTCTCCCACAGGATGTCTTTCTCTCATGGGTCTTCTTAAAGGGGAATCTCTGAAGTGGATAAAGTTCAAGTATCCCTATGAGATACACAACAGAATTTCTCCTTATTGCAGTATCTCTTGGTGCGAGGTAATACACAGTTCAGTAAAAGCAATTCTATGAGGCACTGGGGCAAAAGGATCTTGATTTACAGTATTCTTGGGCTCTTATTTGCTGGAACCCTGTCACTCCTCACTTCCCTCCCAAGTCCCACGACATGCATATCATCTATTGGAAATAGCCTTTCTTTCTTCTAGGATAAGATTTGGCCTCAGACTGTTTCCCAACACAGATTTCTAGATAGCCACTGGCAACCCACAGAAATTGGTATATGAGCTAAAATTTATTTGCCTCTGCTGATCTAGAAAAATGGATATTTGTGTTAACTTCTGATGAATTCACTACACGTATGTGTGTATGTGTGCATATACATGCACACCGTATATGCATTTATAGAATAAGCACTCATCTACATATTATATACATATATACATATTAGGTATATGCACACATATTTAGATATTCAGTCTGCTGGAGTATCTAATACATACATTTAGATGTTCAGTCTTAGGAGATAAAATATAAGGCCATCATTATAGTCATCAGGTAACATCTTGAACTATAACTTGGTGGAGATTTTCAATCTAATGAGGTATTCTGAGTAGTTTGCTCCTGCTATAAATAGTGGCTGTATTTTGGTAAGAACTTTGGACAGCTTTTTTGGAGGTCTACTCATCTTTTCCTCCCCACTTGCTGAGCTGCTGGCTATCACTCTGGCAGTCGTCACTGGACCCGCCTCTGAAAGTTTCATCCACCCTTTAAAACTTCATACCCCACACCAGCTCAGAGAAGAAGCCAAGATTTGCGGTGGTTAGAATTATGTGGAAAGTAAAAGTCCCCAGGAGTTAGACTACATTTTGCCTGACGAGGCATATGCTTTTGGCACCTCTGCACAGTCCCAACTGTGATACTTTGCCCTTCCTTGTGGAATTGTGTCTGGACATGGTTTGCTTTTTAGATAAATAAGACATACTAAGCCTGTCTTAATAGTTCTAGGTACTTCTTGCTTTCTGAACTCCTGCTCTGCAAATCTAGGCACCAAGGAGATTTAGAGAGTAAGAGATATTTTATAAGTTCTTTCTCTTTTTCTGTCATAGTCATCTTTTCTCTATTTCATATATAGACTCACTTTAATGCATGCTGCATGAGAGCCATCACTTGAAGATATGGGGTCTGAGAAGGCAGCTTCAACTTACTCAAGAACACCCTTCAGCATATTCCCGCCTTGTGAAGCAAGGGGTGAGGGGTGTTCTTCAGTTCCACATATCTCCACCTATAATTTTAAATAGGCTGCCTGGCAACGCTGTTGCTGAACACTTCCAATTCCAACTCCAGACTCTATTTCTGTTAATTGAAGGATGTTTTGTTTCAACTAATCAGCCCAGCATCTCTTTCAATCAAAACAGCATTCTGGTCTAGGCACAACACCAATCAATGGAGAGCCTGACTGGGTTTGCAAATCAGGAAGCACAGGAGCCTTCTGCTTCCCTCTGGACACCGGGGTTGCAGGCAAAGCATCCCAAAACACGCACGTACACACACACACACACACACACACACACACACAGAGTAGCTCAGGGACTTAGCCTTTCATTAGTGGCTGTTTGGTTTCAATGTCCTTCCTCTTCCCCACTGGCACAGCCAGTACTGTGAAGGGTGATATGAATCACTCAGCATTGTTTATATACCAAGATTCTCTTGAATAAACAAGAAGCTAGGTAGGAAGGAATGATGGATAACATCTACTTCCAAGGAACTTAATTTTAACTAATAGCCATGCTAAACTCATGAGTGAGAGAGAGAGAGAGAGAGAGAGAGAGAGAGAGAGAGAGAGAGAAGAGTTGCCTCTAAGTAAGAGACGAAAAAGAAACAGATACTTTATTAGAATAGTAACATATTGAAGCTATATTCTGAGAGGGGTATCAATGTCAGAAAGAGAAAGATGTGTTAGGTTTATAGATGACTCTTTCGTTGAGTGTGAAAAGTAATAGGATTCTTTGATTACACACAGTAGCAGGTATGCTACTCCAGGATGAAGCCATGACCCTGCAGAGTGTCAGGGAGGGGAATGACCCAGGAGACTGGGGAGGACAGAAGACAAGGGACATCTGGAAGCTCATACCAAGAAGGTTATGGCCCGAAAGTTTAAGAAATGTTGTTCACTGTCCTGTGGGAGGCATGCCCAGGATTGGTTTGGGAGGGCTGATGCATTTCCTTCCCATTTGAAGCCTATATTTTCAGGGATGGAGATGTATATTGAAAAACAATTGGAAAAGGAGGTTTTCTCATCCTCCCTACAGTTCAGGTCACCCAAGTGCACCATGGGTAGCATCTACACTCTCCCAGGCATTTGGACCTGACATCCTAGTGTTGGCCACAAGGAGAGCAAGGGTCAAGGGGACAGAAGACAAAGAGACATGTAGCCAGGGAAGTGGTCTAACTAAAGGATGATGGTGAGTGAAATTACAGCAATGGCTGTGGGAGTAAAGAGATAGGACTAGATTCAAGAGAAATTTAGAAGAAAGAACAGACAAAATGTATATTTGAATACATATCTGTGGAGAAGGAGAGATTTCTACCATCACCGCCTGTGTGGATGGTTGTACTGGTTAATTGGGATGTAATGAGAATATTTTCAATTGTCTGAATCATTAACTAGCTTATTGGCCTCACTGTATCATCTTTTCCTGACCTCTGAGATAACACAGAATAATCAGCTTGCTGTATCAACTGGTGTGAGGTGAGTGAGAGAACCTTCTAGTTTCTTGAGCCAGTTAGAAAATTCCTTAATGCCTTTGCTTTTCATTCCCATAGCTCCTCATTCGTATACTACTGAACCACGAAATTCTTCAAAGTGTTTCTATTTGATAAAAAAGATTCAGGCTTATGTCTCTGCTCTTTATTTCTCTGACTAGTTGAGTGTCAAATAATTGATTGTTTCCTAGGATGACAGAAAGAGGCTGCTTAGATCTAAGGGGTCTTATATATTTAATACTTCGGTGTCTGGCTTCAGTTGATTTCTATTCTTGGAGCTCTCCCATGTGTGAAGAAGGGGAAGTTTGGGAATCCTTCCAACCCATGTGTCTCTCACTCAAAGGAAGAACAAGTTATACACCCTCCTCGTTACTCCTCACTATATGGTAATAATCTCTCCTACATTCCAAAAACATTATTAAAACCAAACAAAGGAAGGTAGCATAGTGGAGGGACCCTTAGATTAGACAGAAAGAATCCAAATCTCTCTCCACCCTATACCAATCTTTCTGAGCCTTTGTTTTCCTATCTGTAGACTATTAATGGAAAGTAAAACAAGGCAAACCAAAGAAAATGTCATTACGGCTCTGAATTGAAAAGTGCCTTCTTAATTGCAATGATTTCAAGTTGAACAGGATCTTTGGGATTGCACTGGGAAGAATTTAATTATCTCTGTCAAATTTGCTGTGGGAACTGAGTCCCTTAAGCAATTTTCATTATCCAATATTAAAGGTGATATGGTATAAGGAAATGCTTTGATAAAAGATAACATCATTGAAATTATAAAACACAGATTTGACTTTCCACATAATGCAGCAGCCCCCACGGTTTCACTCTCTGGGGTTTCGGTTCCTGTGTTCAACAATGGTCTGAAAATATTAAATGGAAAATTCCAGAAATAAATGATCCATAAGTTTTAAATTTTGCGCCATTCTGAGTAGTGTGATGACATTTCCCGCAGTCCCTCTCCATCCCACCTGGGATGTGAATCATTGCTTAATCTGGCGTATCCACACTGTGTACGCTACCCACCTGTCAATCACTTAGTAGACATCTTGATAATCATATCGACTGTCGTGGCATCACAGTGTTTGTGTTCAAGTAACCCTTATTTTACTTAATAATGACCCCCAAAGTGTAAGAGTTGTGACACTGGCAATTCAGATATGGCAAAGAGAAGCCATAAAGTGCTTTCTTTAAGTGAAAAGGTGAGTAAAGTACAATAAGTTATTGTGAGAGGGAGGGAAGGGGAGAGGGAGAGAGACAGACAGGCAGGCAGACAGACAGACCACATTCACATAACTTTTATTATTACAGTATATTGTTATAATTGTTCTATTTTATTATTAGTTATTCTTCATCTCTTACCGTGCCTGATTTATAAATTAAACTCTATCATAGGTGCATAGGTATGTATAAGTAAAAGTATAGTATGCATAGAGTTCGGTACTATCGTGGTTTCAGGCATCCACTGGGGGTCTTGTAATGTATCCCTCAGGGATAAGGCAAAACTCCAGCTATATCTTAGAGCTCAAGGTGGCTTAACTTTCCCCTTTTCATCTCTTCCTGTTTTTCTCCCCTTCTGAGAAATTCCACCTTCCATCTTTCGTCTTAATGCTTACTGGGAAGGTGAGCCTAGGTTTCCTTTAAATCCTTCCTTTATTTTTCTCTCATCACTCTTCCAAATTGTCCCTCAGTTAGTGAAAGTGAGGCTTCCCAGGCTACAATGAGAATCTACGTTACGCCAAGGAGAGAGATTACTCAAGAACATCTCTTATTTAAATCCTTCAAGTGCTGGTGGATGTATAATAAATTTTGATTCACTGAAGTAATACACAGAGATGACTTTTTTTCAAAGCCACGTCTTTTGGAACTCCTGCCGGTGGGCAGGGCTGTTACTGTGAAAATGACTAATGTCACCATAAGTGCACTCATTACCAATCAGAGGGCACTCTTTGTCCAAAATGCCAACATCAAAGTGGAGAAATGACAGAGATCATTTTGAAGATGTGTCTGCCTTTTTTTTTAAAAAAAGGACAAAATTCAATATATCATGAGAAGGATATCTTTAGGAATAGGTTTAAAAAACCTCTGCTATAGATTCATTTGAAAACATTCTTTGAAATTTCTACATGTGATAACAATAACAAAATACCAATGTACAAAATACCCTCATATATATTTTTAATCCTTATGGAGTTCACAGTAATAGTCTCATTTCACGGATGAGGAAGAGACAAGATCCATCTGAGTTTCATAGTCATACAGCTACTAAGTGGCATAGGTAGGACTTGAACTCCGATCTTCTGAACCTAAGACTGTGCATTTGCTTCTGTACTTGTCGTGAAGATCCTATCATGGGGGATGTTCTTGAGGAGGCAGCATTTGCAAGGACGCTTCCTTGCTCAAGTACAGTGAATCTCTATTGATGAGTTCACCCAAACTGACTTAGGGATGTAGCAGATGCTATCACTGTCCTTACTGATCTCACAGTGCCCCTTGCCCCTTTCTTTGTCTGAAGACATTCTGCCGATGCTGCCTGCACAGAGGGCCAGAAGTGCCAGAGAATCAATGCTTCCTGCCCTTAGAACAGCTTTCAACCAATGACTGTTGGCAGCTGATGCTTAAATATTCCTGTTCCCTGGTCCCTCGGGAAGATCACTCTGTGGTGAGCATTTTATAGGGCTGTTCATAGGTCCTCCATGGGGTTAACCTCCAATTACCCACAGGTGTAGTTGGCTTGCTAATGCAGTGACTGCCTTCCCTTGTCCATCTCACTTTCCCACCTCTCTCAGCAGGGTGTTCTAGATCCCAAATAAATATCTTGTACTTGAATTCCTGTCTCCGAGTCTGCTTCTAGCTTGTGAGACCCTCCATCTGGCCCCATCTCATCTTTTCCACCCCTGCTTGCCATTAGTTCTCCGTCCATTCATCCATTCCCGTAGGGTTGGTCTTGAAATTTATATAATGAGGGAACACCAACAACATATTCTCCTGCCTCTAAGCCTTGCTGTGCTGTTTGGACCCATCCTCTGTACTATCATGGTCTGTGCTTCCTTCAAGCCTTCGTTCAAGTCCAGCTCTTCTGCGAGGCCTTCCCTGATGGCTCCCACATGGGTCTCTCCCATCTACTCACCAGGCCTTTTGCAATATTTCTCCACATTAAATAGTGTACTACTTTGTCATATATTTTCTTATCCCCTAATTTTTCTTTCATACATGCTGTTCGTTTGCCCTCACCCCGCACAAATAGACTTTAAGTTCTTATGTATTAGGATCATGCTCACAGCCAGTGATGTGCTGGTAAATGTTTAACAACTGCTTCTCGGGGTGGGGGTGGAGGGGGAAGTAGACATATGTGTTTATCATAAATTTTACTGACATTGAAAAAGTGTATTATCGCAATTTACAAGTGATAATAAAACACACAAGTCTCTTTATTTTAAAGTCCATATCGTGAATTCATTCCCTTAGAATACTTTCTTTTATTTTTGTACTCTTCTATCTGTAGCCAACCTATGGCTACACCTCAATCATGATTTGACAAATTGAGTTGCTTCCCAATCCAATTACTCTTTACCTAATACATTTGGTGTTATTGACTCTGAAGTATGATTGATATCTGATCTACTGTTAAACTATTTCTCACCCTCATACAAATTTTATTCAGTACACTATAACCTCTTTTAGCTTCAGCATTAGACAGGACATATTTCTAAGTTTCATCTGCATCATTCATACTTTTTCCATTGCTTTCTTAAGTTTAGACAATCAGCAAAATGATAAATCCAGCCCCGATTTCCTTGGTGTAAATACTCTCACAATGGCTGATTTTCAAGCTACCCAAGTAATGTCACTGAGTGTAGAGCTGAGAAGCGATTCATGACAGAACAACATTACATAGCACTTTCTTCATTCAAACAAAATAAATGTAAATAACCTTAAAAGCATAGATAGTAAAAAAATTAAGTAATGAGATTTATGTATTTAGAACCTTTGTTTATAATTTTTAAAGTTGTAAGTTTATATACTTTAATATTTAATATAATAGTTTTGTTGAATGACCAGCTCACAAAATTCATAAATATTTAACAGCAGGCTCTTGTGAGCTGATATAAGCCAGCTCCAGCACACCACTGCATCTATTTCGTAATTCAGTGTGTCTAGCATGATTCTGGGCTATAGTAAAGGCTCTCTGTATACTTGCTATGTGAATGGCATTAGCTTTCAAAAGAGCAGATGACCAAAGAGCTTGAGAAAATGAGGCAGCCCTTAGACATTGTCTTAGTAAATGTTGCTGGTGAACTGCCAGAGGATGGGACAGTCTGGTCCCTGGACAGATAATGGCAAAATGATTGAGAGATGGCAGTTGCCAATCATGTCTTTGTTTACTTCTTTATTCTAACCAAGGACCTTGGTTGTAGCATTTGGATTCCCCTATTTTTTCCTCAACAGGGACACTAGGGACAATTTCAAAGATATTGTAAAGATATTGTATGTCTGAAGTTGAGGGTATGTTTCTCACTGCCCATTAATCAACTGACATTCTAGTTTGGACATTGATCTTATTAAATGGTGAAGGCTGGTTTAGACACTGGCTGCAATTCTTACTGCAAACCAGTTCTGAGATCCTGTCCTGTAGGATGATACTAAATGTTCACATGTAATGGTTATAAGCAAGACTTCGGAGTCAGACTTTTGTTTGTATTCAGATGCCAATTATTAGCAATGTGACCCCAGGAAAATAATTTAATCTCTCTAAGCCTCTACTTCATCATCTATAAAATGGGGATAGTAATTATACCTTATAGACTTACAAGGATTCAATGTGCTATTGCATGCAAATGTCTTAACTGCAATATCTGGCATAGAGTATGTGCTCCGATAATGTAAGATGACAATAATAACAAGAGTTATATACTATCAACTTTAGGAAGTGGTAATTTAGTATTAAAAAGGTTTCTTTAGTGCAGGACTTCTCAAAGTCTTTATAGATCTCACAATGCCTAGTATATTCCTAAGAAGTGATATTGCATGCTAAATTTCCAAACCACTGGTATTCATATTTGTGAAATACACTGGAAGAAGCCCATGTTCAGCTTTATCTGGAAATCTTTGAAATTTCCTTTCAGGAGGAAAAAGCAGCTACTGTTTCCCTACTTTTCACGTTCCCTTCCCTTGAAGCAACAATGTTATTCATGCCCACACAGCAGTTCTAGGGAATCGAGTGGAATTTTGGGGATCCTTGTTTTCTTTGTGGGAAGAACATATACTTTTGCAGAGACTATTCCAGCTCTAATAGAATTCAACTTATTGGTCATTCATGTTTTCCAAAAGAGATCAGAAGAATATCCTAAGACAGTCCTCTCTAGCAATTCGGCTGCTGACATGTTCATGATAAATGGTTTCCAACTATATTCTTCCAAGAGGCTGATGTGTTCTCATAGGAGCTGCTCTCAGAAGGAGGGATGGGAGGGTGATCTGGCAGGACTGGGTTGATAGACAGAGGCGGTGTGCAAGTGTGAAAAGATTCAGTGTGCCAGCAATGTGGGTTCAAATCCCAGCTCCATCACAGAGTAAATGTCTAATCTTGGACAAGTTACTAAATCACTCTGAGCTTCCATCTCCTTACCTGCCAGAGTGGTTTTGGTTGTGAGTGGATCATATGGGGGAAATACAGGTAGAGTGCCTAGCACTTAATAGCTCAAGACATCTTTACAATCTTTACTGCAGAGAAGCAAGGGAAAGAAATGCAGAAGGAGCTAAGGATTGGAGGAAATATACGATTTATTGAAAAAAGAACTGTTATCAATATTTTTAAATTAATTACAAATTAAATTAAGAAAAAAAACTTCTTTAAAAATAAACGATTGCCTTATTTTCCATGTCTTACTGTGTGACTGTGAGTAAATTACTTTACTCCTCTGTGTCTCATTTTCCTTCTTGTGGAACAGGGATAAATAATACTATCTACGTCCTGTGGTTATCGTGAGGATTAAATGAGATATGGTGCATGTAAGGTGCTTAGGACACTGCCCAGTTTGTAGTAAGTGCTCAGTGAGTGTTAATGATGATGATGATGATGATACATTGTTGTTATTTATCATCATTCTGTTTCTTCTTGATTTTCTCAATTCTGTTCTCCTTTGCTTGTTTTAAACCACTGAAAAATCATAGCTGTCAGAAAATGGCCACCTACCCTTCTGCGGTGTTCTCCACTTTTTCTGAACTCTAACAGCTTCTAGTGTCTATTATTCACCTGACAATTAATCATGGACAGCCTTATGATGGCTCTTCTATTGTCTGAGCTGACACTCCGATCTTTCATTGCTACTTTATGCTTTAATTACCAGCCTCTTTACACAGGCACTAAACAACGATTGCATGCCCTCTCTTTAATCATTGATAGGGAGAAACATAGCTGCAGGCTTTTGATTTTCATACAATGAAACTGCCCAGCTCAAGGGTAAATAGTACTTGTCACTACTCAGTATTCCTCCTTGAGCAAGAGAAGAGGAGAACTAATATTTATGAGGTTTCAGTAAGTTAACTTCAGTAAATTAAATGCTGGTAATATAAAACTAAACAAAATTTCTGCCCCTGCCTTCGGGAAGCTTAAGATTTGGTGGGGAGTTATGGACCATAAAAAGACAATATGTATCTCAGCATTAGACGTACAGGGCGCGGGGGGTTTGGTACATAGGAGGGACTTGACCTGGGGAGTGGATATGCAAGAAATGGGAGCTAAACAGAGGCCTAAAGATTTATGCAGAAATAGTCCTGAGACCTGGGGCTGCTGAGGGAGGGTCTCCCTGGATATCGATTTTTTAAATACAATCCCATACTAAACATTCTGGTATTTTCTGAAACTGTTTCTCTCAGTTATATTGTACCTAGTGGTCAAGCAGGCACTTAGCCACGGTTTCTCCATATAGGAGACAAGCAAAAGTGAGCTCTATACCTGGTAGAACTCACCTTCCCAATGATCTTATTGTCAACCAACCCCAAATACTTGGGGCAAGGAATGTGTCCCAGGGGTCTGACAGTCGATTGTGCACATGTAGTCCCAACTGTGCATTCAGCAATGTTGTGTTGGCAGCTTGACACTGGTCACAGAAATTGGCAATTACGACATATCAAGGTTTTCATTTCCCAGGCCGGTTGTTAAAACATTTACCAGCACACCACTGTGTGTAGCTCCATTTGGGAGTTTTCTGTGCTGCCGCTAGCAAGGTATAACCACTTTTTAGGTCTCCATATCTTATTTCGCTAAAGAAACTTTATTTCTACTGTATTGGACACCTCTTACATGCCACTTTAAATCTTCTGAGTCCCCTTCATATTCTAGCTCCTGCTGCTGGGACCACACAGGCATTGACCAACTTCATGCACATGCAACATGACAGGGCCTTGGGCCCTGCCTGCACCTGTGCTTCACCCTGAGGTGTCCCTGATGTGACAGTGGGGAGCCCACTCACATGCATGCACAGCCCAGGTGTATTGGGGAGTTGGTACCTGTGGGGCCACCTTGACTAATGGGGAATGATAGTCACTGACAATCTTTCCTCCTTTAGTTTCCCAGGAAGACAATTCTGAGATGCATTTTCTAAATCTCTCTAATAATTAAACACTCTACCTATATTTTCTCATGCAGTCCACCCACAACCAATCTAAATTTAGCAGGGAAGGAGACGAAGGCTCAGAGAGATTCACTCATTTGTTCAAGATCATGCTTGGTGGAGGAGATAGGATTTGAACCCACATCACTAGGACTCTGAATCTTTCCACACTTGCATACTACCTTTGCCTGTCCACTAAGTTCTGACAGATTATCCTCCCCTCCTCCTGAGAGTGACTCCTGCTAGAATATCTCAGGCTCTTGGAAGAATACAGTTGGAAACCTTTTACAACATGTCCTTTCTTCACTTCCTAAATGCTATTTCCTTCACTTTTCCTCCCTGGGATCACATCTCAAATAAATTCTTAGACACAAGCCTGTATCCCACACTCTGCATTGAGAACATCCCAGCCTAAGCTATCCTCTGAGTCTGTTGACATCCGCCCATCAATCACATGACTGGTCTGGGGCGAGTCTCACAGTGCTAAGTAGGAAAGTAGCCCAGTGATGGAGAACCAGCAGGTCAAATGCTACCTTCTCTTGAAGACTTGCCTGGTTCCCCAGACCTGGTCATGCTTTGCTTCCAAAGGAACCACTTTGTACTGGAATTGATGAATTTCCACATCAGACCTTTCCCCTCCAGACTGCACACTAAAACAACTTTGCTTTCCTTACCTTACAACATCCTCTAGCACAGAGTAGGTATCAATGATCTTTTTGAAGAGTGAGTGAAGGAAGCACTTTAAAGAACTGTTTAGCAAATCTGAGAAGACCCGTTCATTCAAAACTCATTGTTGTGGGTAGATGGTGGTGAGAGGAAATTTGAACAACAACAAAAAATTAACCCTGTAGTAAATATAAGCCTGAACCTCCTAGATCCAGCAAAATGTTTGGAATGTCAGTGAGAGAAGCAGCAGCCACTGCTATTGATGATTTTTAATGACTATTTTTAAAAGACTTGTTTTTCAACACTGCAGATCTGTGATAAGCTTACAAATACTTTAAGGGAGCTGCAAACATAGGTGATGAAAGTTATAGAGAGTGAGTCATGTTTGCAAAGCATTGAGGGAAGATCCTGTAACACAACAAACCTAAATTGCATCTAATGATATAAACAGAGAATAATGATGCGTGGAAGCCTGCCAACCTAGAAAATATAACAAAGGAAGTCAACCTTTGAAATCACAGGACAACAGAGGACACTGAAAAATGGCAGCCAAGTGGAAACTAGAAGCAGGAAAACAATATAAACATCGATCTTCACAGAAAAATGATCTCAGTAGGGGTCATAGGGACTACTCCATATTTGCTCTCAGAAGCTTCCTCCAGGGAAAAGCTGAGGAAACCTCTTGTCAAATTTTTAAATGTATAAAATAAGGTTAGAATCTTGGCAAAGACTAAAAGGACAATGAGATCAACTGCAGGCATCTCCTCTCACTTGTTGCTTTTTCTTTCTTGATTCGGGTTCAAATTCTTCTTTAAAGATAATGAAGCCATGCCAGCACATTGCACATTACCTTTCTTTAGCCATAGAAAAATTATTTCAAGATCTAGAGCACCATTCAATTGTCTTTATAAGTTGCCAATAGGAGGTGTAGAAACTAAAGCCCACTTGGCAGGTGGAGGATGGTGTATAAGGGACTTTCATAACCACATAACCCTTCAAGCAGAGTTGAATTCCTCTTTGCCAGCAGCATGTCTACTGAACATCTCCCACTGCTGAGCTTGCAATACTCTATGTTAATCACCTGTTTTCATGTCTACTTTACCGCCAGTTGGTATTCTCCTTGAGAATGCTTTGCTTTTCTGTCTCTCCAGGGCCTAGCTCTGGGCTTGGTAAATAGTAGGTGCTCAATAAATGTAAGTTGGTTTCTGAATGCATGGAAAACTATTTCATGCCACCTCATGGAAATTGAAAAAATTTTTTTCTTAAATTAAAAAACGGGTCAAGAAACAAATCCATATGCAGCCCAAACAATATTGAAAGCATCCTTCTTTACCTAAAATTCTTGAATTAGTTAGAAAGAAAAGGATTCATATAAGTCTTTCTAGGGACTTTAGGAAGTATTATGGACTGAATGTTTGTCCGCCCCCCGCCAAATTCCTATGTTGAAGCCCTAACTCCCAATGGTTCGAATCAAACACCTCCTCCATTTTGCCGTGACCCATGTCCCTCTTTAAACATGCATCATAGCATACTTGTGATGCGCTCACTCACACAGGCTAGCAAATCTGGGGCACTTATAATTATAACCATGGTGAAAAACTATGTATAGGAATAAAGACAGGAATGGGTACATTAACACAGTGACAGTAGTTTTGTTTAGGGTGGCACAATTATGGGTGACCTATTATCTTTTTTTCTATTTTCTAAGTGTTGTATATTGTGCTTACATGATATTTATACAGTTTTTTAGTTGCAAGAAAAAAATGCTGAGTAAAAAGGCAAAATAAACACATAAACAAAATACATACACCAACACACATATACATACAAACACACATATACAAACACAAAAACATATCAAATCTCTAGAATAAGAAATCTGGCTTGGATTCCTGGATGTACCACCTGGTATACATGACCTCAGTCCCTCTTTTTAAATATCTGTACAATGGGTACAAGGCCATCTGTCCTGACTATCTTTGTGGGTTTACTATGATGCTTGATTCCCACAAGGCAAGTAAAATGCTGTGCAAATAGAGAGTGTATGTTGGAGTGTGCCCTCTGCGAATTGTCAGCTCTATAGTTCCCGGCACAACCTTGCATCCAGTGGCTTGGACGGTGAAGGTGATCATTTGGAGTAGGTTCAATCGCCAAGCAATAAAGATGCAGTGAAAGTAGAACTCAACTAGTTCATAATTGGCAGACATTGGGGGAAGACTGAGAGGGAGGTGGTGCAACTCAAGTACTGGCCTTGGAGTCAAGGGAATTTGTGCTACAACTTAGAGGCCTGTGTCTCGGAGGAGGTCTCAGCAATCCTCACCTCAGTCTTCTCATCTGAAACGTGGCATAACTACACCAACCCCAAAGGGGCGAGGTGCATTTCACATAATAATCAGCTTAATCACTGTGACCCCATCCTCACACGACTGGTGTTTGTTGAGAGCAAACTCACTAAATAAGGTGTGTGAATGTGCTAGGGAAGCTTTGCAAATGACACGTGTTTGGGAAGAGAAATGGAAAGGACGAAACAAACCAAAGTTGTTGTAAGCACCCGCTCGGAGGCATTTCTGTACAGCACGCAGTTTATAGCTTACACATGGCTCGCAATGGGCTTTAAAACTGGCAGGAAGAGCAAGTGTTATCGGCCCCATTTTACAGATGCAGAACTAAGTCTTGAGATGCAAAGTCACCTGTCTGCAATCATCTAAGTTAGGGAATGATGAACCATGGTCTTGGAAACCAGTCTTCTTCCCTGATCCAGGATGCCTGCCATCAGGAAGATGAGGCAAGCACAGTCAAGGCCCTGGGACAGTCATCTCTGTTCCTGGAGAAGGTCGAGGCCTTGGTTATGAGCATGGCTTCAAGAGAGAGCCAGCCTAAGAGTCCACTTTGGCTCCACTGCTTCTTGGCTCTGTGACCTTGTCCAGGCCCCTTAACCCTCTCTTTGAGCCTCAGTCTCCTCATCTGTAAAATGGAGAAATGGTTCCCTCCAGGACTGCTGCCAGTCTAGATGAGCCAGTACATGTGAAGTGCTCAGGACAGTGCCTGGCTCAGTGTAAACACCAATCTTTAGCCAATATTGTTACTTTGTCACTTGTCCAGGGCTCCACATGCTGCTGCTCATTTAGAGTTTATTAAATGACTAACTAGAGCATGGCACTTTCCTGGCATCACCTCCCCAAACAAGCTAACAGTTTAGTAATCAGATGGGATAGTGGTTAGTAAGCAACTAGATGGTTGGAGGGTGGGAGCATCCAAACACCAGCATGTGTTTATCATTTGTGCTGCTCAGAGCTTCTGTTGCATAAAGCAGCTCCCACAAATGTCTTTGGAAATGAGTAAAAGCATACGGCAGGAGCACTAGTGAGCCTGTTCGCATCTTGGCAGTGGCAGATCGGGGAAGAAAACAGCCCTGGGAGGTTTAACTGCAAGGGGATAGAGACACAGAGCCCCAGCCATCCCACCCCATCCAAGACGACAACAGAGGCCGACTTTACCGTGTGGCAGGGCATGCACGTCCTGAGAGCTTCCCCTCATGGCCTCATCTCATTTTCACAACAGTCCCATAGAGTAGGCATGGCTGTTATCCCCATTAAAGAGGAAGTGAAGACTAGAGAAGTAACCCTTCTGAGGACTCACAGCTATTACGGAGGAAGGAGGACTTGAACTATTCTGGAACCTGCCCTTTTAATCCTATGCTAAACTTTATCTCTTCAGCCCTTTACAAAGCATTTTCCTGTTTTGATCTTATCTGACTCCCCATTGTTATGGATTGAACTGTGTCCTCCCCTTCCCCATCCCCTGCCACCAGCAAATTCATATGTTGAAGTCCTAACCTTAGAATGAGGCCTTATGTAGAAGAAGAGTCATTGCAGATGTAATTAGTTAAGATGAGGTCACACTCGAGTAGGGAGGTCCCTAATCCAATATGACTGTGTCCTTACAAGAGGGGAGATTTGGACACAGACGTGTACACAGAGAGAACTCCATGTAAACATGAAAGCAGAGGCTGGGGTGATGCTTCTACAAGTCAAGAAACATTGAAGATTGCCAGCAAGCCACCAGAAGCTGGGGGAGAGGCCTGGGACAGATCCTTCCCTCCCAGCTCTTATGAGGAACTGACCCTGCCACCTCTTTGATCTCTCAGAACTGTGAGACAATAAACTATTGTTTGAAATCATTCAGTTTGGGATACTTCATTAAGAAACGAATCACTACTTCTGAGACGTGGAGTACGTTGTTTCTACTTCATAGGTGAAGAAAAGGAGGCTCAGAGGAAAAAAAAGGAGGCCAAACAGCCAAGAAGGAGGAGGGTTAAAAATCCAATGTATTGGTCTCCTGTTCAAATGCTGGTGGCATCTGACTGGAGCTGCTCTGTATGTCATAATATGCCTCATATTGGCAGAGTGGTTTACAGTTTATAATATGGACTCGATTGTACAATAACCATAAGATTCCTCTGCAATAACATGGAACGTGAGTAGCCCCATTTTCAGTGGAGGAAAGTGATGGATTTCAGAAGGTGGAAGTGGAGACAACATCCACAGCATGTTTACCTGCCAGAGTATGCCCTTTTTCATGCATTCTCTGATTTAAATGTATGTTTTAGTATTCAAACGATCTTGGTCTGCAGCACAGTTATCTCTCTAATCCGTTCCAATGGATAGGTCAGAATCTGTGATTAACACATCAGTAGAGGTACCTTGGAAAGTATTGGGAAACAGTCCTTCTGGTGCCACCTCACTGGTAAAACATAGAAAGTGATTTCTCCAACAACTGGGAAGGCGAGCAGAAGCAAGCACACATTTCCAGCCTTTGGAAGCAGCGGAATGTTGCCTGGGTCTTTTAAAAACACATCCGAGACCAGCCTGCACTGATTCTGTCTCTGGCTCACAAGGAAATCCAGTTTGGGATGTATTTTCAGCCAGATGACAGGCGTGAAGATGAAAACGATCATTTTCTTCATAACAGAAATATATTCAGAGCTGAGCTTCCAGACTTCTAACAAGGAGCACTGAGCTGTGAATAAACCTAATCCTGCAACACACTGTGGTTTCTTGTGGAGATGAAATTATCTGGTTAGGGCCTGGATGGCAGATGCTACACCAGGCTGATGAAAATGCCTGCCTTAAGACCTAGGGAAATTTTTGCATGGCACTTTTGTGTTCTCCCCGCTTGCTGAGGCTCTGACCCCAAAGATCTCAGTTTTGGAGGGGATATACATTTGCAGTGCACTCTAAGAATAATAGCTAGTGGGCACTTACTGTCTGTCAAGCTAGTGACCACTTACCATCTGCCCAGCATTAGGTCAAGCACCTTTTGTACATTAGGTCATTTAATTTCTCTACTCACAAACTGATGGAAGGCACCATTAGTTTTTCATCTCACAGTTAACTGTCCAGGAATGTGGGACCTGAAATCAAGAGCTCGTAACCCGGGGTTGGGTCATGGCCAGATTAAGGGAAGTTTCTGCAGAGGAGCCAATACAATTTCTGAGTCTCGAAAGGTGAGCAGGAAATTTTTAGGAGGACAAATATGAGGGAAGGCCTAATATGTGGCGATAACAGCATGCATAAAGGCAAGGAGGCAATAGGGACTCAGGTTTCTGAAGAATCACCAGTGGTCCAGGGAGCCTAGAGTACTGGGTACAGTGGAGCAATTGGTGAGAGTTTTAACCTTACCCTCTTTCTTCTCCCTCCCTATCGAGCAAGACCTTCCTTCCCGGCCTCCCCATCACTCTATTGTCAGCTCGGTGCACCATTTTTTCTGGGCTTAGATGTGCCAACTTCCCTCTCTCACCTGAGCTTCCAAGCTTTGCCCCAAGCATGGCACATGCCTAGGTAACACCCCCTCCAGCCTTCATCCTTAGGCTGTACTTCCTGCTTATGTAGTTGTCTGGCTGTTCACTTCTGCCGCTCTGGCTGCTCTTTGAGCTCAGACCCGGGACTTCTTAATTGCAAGTTTGGTATCTTCAGAGATCAGCCTCTGCAAATAATTGTTGAATGAGTGATGTATAAATTTTTCAATTGCTGGTGTAACAAATTATCACAAACTTAGTAGCTTAACACAAAGAAAATTTATTCTCTTACAGTTCTGCAGGTCAGAAGCTTGTAATGGATCTCTGTGTTAAAATCAAGGTGTCAATAGGGCTAGTTCCTTCTGGAGGCTGGAGAATCTGTTTCCTTGCCCTCTCCAGCTTCTGGAGGCTGCCTGCATTCCTTGGCTTGTGGCCCTGCGTCATACTCTCTGCCTCCTTTGTCACATCACTTTCTCTGACTCTGGCTCTCTCACCTTGCTCTTATAAGTACCCTCGTGATTACATCAGGCCTACTCAAATAATCCAGGATAATCTTCTCATCTCATAGTCCTAATTTAATCACATTTGCAAGGTCTCTTTTCCCGTGTGAGATTGTATATTCAAAGATTTCAAGAATTAGGACATGGACATCTTGAGGGGGCCAGTATTCAGTCTATCACAGATGAGTAAGCTGAACCAGAGCCGAGCCTTGATTTATTTGATCTGTGGGATAGATCAGAGCAGGGTTGAGGGCAGGTGCATAGCAGAACTTGAGAGCATAATGGTGCTAATATGTTTGACATGCAGAAAAGACAAGTGACCTAGGCATGCTGGGAGAATGTGTGTGGAAATTGGGAATGTGTGCATGGGCTGCAGTGAGGGGTAATTATGTTGAATTGAAAAATCTAGGATTCCACTTGAGAGAAAAGGAGATATGCAGTAAAGTTAAAAAAGAACGTTAGGGACCAAAAGCAAATACAGCAGTTGCTTCTGGACCCTCAGTTTCCTCATCTGAAAACTGGGAGAATGGACCAGGATGCACGAAGAGCTTTACAAGGCCACACAGCTAGGATGTTAGTAAGGAAAGAGGCAGAGATCTAGATCTCCCAAGCTGTACCTCGCCTCCCGCCTCCATTTCTCAAGTGTTCTTATCCCAGCTCTCCCCATCTCTTCCTCTCTCTCTGTGTACAACAGTGTTATTGAGATATAATTGCATACCAGACAATCTACTCATTTAAAGTGTACAAAGCAATGGTTTTTACTATATTCACAGAGTTGTGCAACAATCACCACCATTAATTTCAGAACAGTTTTATCCCTCCAAAAAGAAACACCTACCAATTAGCAGTCCCTTCCAATTCTCCTGCAAGCCTCCCAGCCCTAGACAACCACTAATTTGCTTTCTAATCAGCCCTTCTCCAGACCCTGCTCCTCCTGTCTACCTTCTAGGCCAGCGGTCCCCAACCTTTTTGGCACTAGGGACTGGTGCTCCTATGAGAATCTAATGCTTGATGATCTGAGGTGGAGCTCAGGCACTGATGCTAACTCTGGGAAGTGGTTGCAAATATAGATGAAGCTTTGCTTGCTTACCCAACACTCACATCCTGCCATGAGACCAGTTCCTAACAGGCCACGGACCAGTACTGGTCCACAGCCCTGGAGTTGGGGACCTTTGTTCTAGGCCTTTGTTCCAAATGAAAGGCTCATGCTGGCTGTTAGTCTATCCTTCCGATGTGTTCCTTTCCTGACCCTCTGCGTTCAGACTTTTAACCTTCATCATTCTACTTAAAGGGCTTTCTGAAAGGTCAACAATGACCCCAGGCCAAACCAAAAAGCTGCTGTTCTCAATGCTTTCTGACTCAGCAGCAGCAGCAGACACTGAGACCTGTCACTTGGTGGTCCCTTTACCACCGCCCTGTCTGTGGATGCCTCATCTTTTGCCTGTTCTGTGAAGGGTAGGAGATACTAGGGTGCTGGCCTTAACCCTCTTCCCCTTGCAGTAAAGAAGTTAATGTCCATGGCATGGACCAAGAGTCAGGCTGTATTGGTCTGAATGCCAGCTTTGCCATGTACCAAATGGGTGACCTAGGGCAACTTACTTGATCTCACTATAAGTCCATTTCCTTATTTTTACCACAGTACTCACCACTCCTTGGGGGTTCAATGAGTTAATTAATAACAAGTGCTTGGAAAAGTACATGGCACATGCTATGCTAAGTGTTTGCTAATATAATCCTTTTGCTTATTCTTTTATTCAATAAGTTTATTCATTGTCATTTTTCAACAACATCTACACATTAGATTTCCTTGGGGTTCAAATTTCCATTAAATTCAGTTATAAGCGGGGACTCCAGGCAGGTACAACTTCCTCAAAGCCTCGACTCTGAGACCTGTAAGATGAGGATAATACTAGCTGGGTCTTAGGGTTGTTGGAATGTATAAATGAGTTAATACATGAAAAAACACATAGAGCAATGACTGACACATAGTAAATCCTCTAGAAATATCAATAGTAGTAGTAATTATCCAGCCCTCCTCTCTCACCTCAATGTGATTGTGAGTTCGAATGGCCTGTACACATCTCTACCTGCATTTCGACCATAACCTTAAACCAAACTCACATCTCAGCTCATCAGTTTTTCACAGCAGCTTCTATCACTGCTAACTAAAATGATATTGCTGGCACCCCCATCCCTGATCTCCCAGGTTAAAAGACTATTGGTCGTCTATGACTCTTGCTTCTCCTTTGTCCTTTCTTTCTAATTTACAGCCTCTCCAATGACTCAGATCCGCTCATTCTCGCCCATTGTACTGTCCCTACTTGAGTCAAGGGCTTACCTACTCAAGTCAAAAATCTGTGATGGGCTCCTGGCTAGACCAGCCACCCCCAGTCCATTCTCCAAACTAATGTGCACATAATACAACACACATTGCCTGCTTGGGGGAGGAGGTGCTATTTTTAAAATACTCTCCCTGCCCCAAACTGTGCTTCATAAGGAGCCTCTAAATTTTTAAAGAAAGTCCTTGACAGCCAGTGTCATGTTGTGATTAAATGGGACTCTCCATGGTTTCTCTGTCTTTGCCTCTGAGTTTGGGTTTGGGCATCTCTTTCCAGCACTTGGCTTTAACCTCTCCTAATTTCCCAGAATGCTCCTAGAGTTAAAGCCTGTAGCTTCTTTAAAATGACAATCACCCACACCCAGCCATGTCTCTTGGGTCATTCCGCCCTCCCTGTTCCTGTTCAACATTAATCTTTCTTTGATCCAGTCACTCTCTTGTTCTGGGACAGATAAGGGTCCCTTTCAAGCTCACATTATTTTTCCTTCATTTATTCTTTTAGACATACCTAACTCTATATAGGTTTCACGATGGCGTAGAATGAAAGACACACATATAATTAAACCACAGTTATTAACATGAAGGCAAATGCAGTGGACACATAATGAGGGATTAGAGGCACTTAAATAATGGACTGAATTTGGGCAGTGAACTTCACTGTAGCCAAGGCAAAGAGAGATATACAAGGAAGGGCATAATTAATATAATTTACTAAAAGATAATCATGCCAGATTGCTAGGTAGGCAGTTTTCCTACCTTTGAATAGAAGGATGACATCATGTCATAAACCAGCTCCAACAGAATATCTGCAATGATGGGAACATTTTCCTATCTCTGCACTGTCCAATATGATAGCTACTAGTTGCATGTGGCTATTGACCATTTGAAATGTGGCTAGTACAACTAAGGAAATGAATTTTCAATTGAACTTAATTTAAATTTAAATAGCCCATGTGGCTGGCTAGTGGTACCATATTAGAAAGTGTAATCACAGACATTTATGTAAATAATGTTGTAAAATACTGCAGACAATGCCTTTAACAGAAGATTTTACAATTACCAAGATCTCCGTGCAGCTCTCTATCAGTTTGCTAGGGCTGGTGTAACAAAACACCACAGACTGGGTGGCTTTAAACAACAGAAATTTATTTTCCCACAGTTCTGGTGGCTAGAAGTCCAAGATGAAGGTGTTGGCAAGGTTGGTTTCATTCTGTGGCCTCTCTCCTGGGCTTGCAGATGGCAACCGCCTCCTTACATGGTCTTTCCTCTGTGCACACATCCCTGGTGTGTCTCTGTGTGTCCTCATTTCTTCTTTTTATAAGGACAACAGTCAAGTGAGTTTAAGACCTACCCCAAGGCCTCATTTTAACTTAATTACCTCTCTAAAGGGCTCGTCTCCACATACAAGCATATTCTGAGGTACTGGGGGTTAGGACGTCAAAATATAAATTTAAAGGGGACATAGTTCATCTTATAACCAAGCCTTCTGTGTACTATTAAATGGCAGATGGGAAAATACATTTTTAAGCAGGGGCCACAACTCTATAGTCCAGGCATGAATCTGTCTAGTGTCATACTTGGGACCAGAACGGGCTTTTGGGAATTGAAAGGATCAAGTGGCTTATATTCTTTAAGCCATGCTCTCTAACAGCTGTCTCCTCACTCAGAACGTTGACTCCACCTGCTCTGCCTGGCAGTGAAGGCCTCCAAGATTTGACTCCATATGCCAAACCAATTTTATTTTCTCTTCTCTTCAGTCAGTAACCTCTGCTTTGTTTACCTTAGATCTCTCAACCCCACTTGCCCCATATTCACTCCTACTTCTGTGATTTCGTTCACACTCTCCCCGCTGCTTGTAATACATTGCTTTTTAACCTCAACGTCATCTGAAGAATTTATATACTTCTAGTTCCAACCAAGCCCCACTTCATTCTTAAAAACATCTCTGAACAGTTATTCTTCTATAACATTATTCTCTCTCATTGTCAAATCCAGTTGCACTTGAAACCAACACCCCATGATTAAACCCTAAGTTTTTCTCTAATTGTTTTATAGGTCTTAGAGTTGTCTCAGAAACTAAATCATAAACTCAAGGGTCAGGGAACATGTGATCTTTCACTTCTATAGACTTGACATTCTAAAATAGGACTAGCACACAGTAGGCGCTCAGTAATATCATTGCTGCTTGGTTGACAAATGCCAGTATTTTTCATCCCTTTCCCATCTCTGAGCTGTTTAGAGAGGTTAACTTTTTCCCAATTTAATGCACAGCTGTACATTTAATATCTGGAGGGAAAACTGTGGCTGCAGCCTATCTACTCTGTTTTGTGTATTAAATTTACAATAAAGTCAAAGACAGATGGCTAAAAAGGAACCCTAATCATCTCTGGTATTATTAAATCTTTCAGTTTAAGGGCTGAGAGAACCCAAGAAAATTTTCTTTTAATCCCTATGGGTTTTATATTCCGGAGATGAAGTTATAGCGCTGGCCTGAAAAAGCAATTTCATGAAATCATTTACCAAGGAGGAGGGGGAAAATCATTACAGTCCTCCTTCTGAGATTCACAATTAATAAGCATGCTCTACTCTTTTCAAACCCAGAAGAGCTGCGTGGGCTTGATAAACAGCCAAGTTTGGTCTAACTGGAGCTCTAAACAGATGTCTGTAAATATTGCAAAAAAGAACCCTCAGAAAGTTGGTGGGCGTTACTGACGAGTGGCTATGGTTCCTTTTGTTGGCAAACAGGCAGCAGATGCCTATCTCCCCTCCATGGATGACTAGCCCACTATGGGGACCTATAATTCCTTAAGGTTTCTGGTGACTGTCTTAAGCAATATGGCTTCTTTTAAAGCAGTGGTTCTCAACTAAGGGCAAGTTTACCCCTCCCTCTTGTTCCACCTAGGGAACAATTGACAATATCTGGAGATTTTTTTATTGCCACAGCTGGTGGTGGGGGTGCTACTGGCATCGAGTGAGTTGAGGCTAGAGATGCTGCTAAACATGCTACAGTGCACAGGGCAGTCCTCCCTATGGCAAAGGATCATTCAGCCAAAATATCAATAGTGTCAAGTCGCCTTACAGTAATACTATTTTAGTATAGCTTGTTCATTCATGCATTCATTCAAAAATATTTAGTGTTAAACATAGAAAATATCCAAGTAGCTGTATTTCTATACCTGGATTCATTAATTCACTGACATACTACTAGTTTATCAATTATCTACTCCATTCCAGACACTGGAGTCTTGAACAGCATGGTCAGGGGCTTTCCTCATCCAGAGTTTACATTCTAGTGAAAAGAATACAAGAGTCTAAACAAGTTGGCAACTGAATGAACAAGATAATTTTAATGAGTAATAAATACAATGGAGGAAATCAAAAAAATAAAAGGAGAGAGGATGACCTCAGCAGGTATGGCTATGTGGGTCGCTACTTTCAGGAGTAGAGTTTGGGAAGGCCTCTCTTTATAGGTTACACTGAAGCTGAGGCATAATGCTGTGAAGTAAGTAGCTCTAAAAATCTGGAGGAGGAATGTTCAAAAGAAAGGAAGCAATAGGTTCAAAAGCCCAAGACAGGGAAGGCTTGGGTGGGGTCGAGGACCAGAGGCATGCATGCCTCTAATGCTTGGATAAAGGAAGCAAGGTGGACAGAATGAGGTTAATGAGAGAGGCAGGAGTTAGGACGAGGCAGGGCTGTACAGGCCTGGGAAAGGAATTTAGACTAGTGTTCCCATTTCCGTGGCACATCACAGAGGATTTTAAGCAGGGCGGACATCATCTAGGTCAGGTAGTGATAAGTTCACACAGGCAACTGGATCAAGAATGCCCTGTAGAAGGGCAAGTTGGAAGTGAGGGGCTGGTCAAGAGCTCCTTACACTGTCTGTCCAGCTTAGGCTACAGTGCCACGAGATGAGATAAAAGGAATTGGGTGAATTTGGAAAGCACTTGGTATAAAATTCTGACTTGCTCGTATGTGATCCATTACTCAGTCAACTAAGCCAGCCTTAGCTTTCTCATTTCCAGTCAGTGAGGGTCCTGAGAACCTTCACTCTGCCAATCCTCAGTCTCCTCAATCCTTGAGTCAGTCCTGACTTAGCTCCAGAATATGTGGAGCCCCACTTTCCCCTAGCCGCCTTACAGGCATCAGCTGTGCCTGGTCAGACCCTCTCTGATGAAAGCTGAGCTTAGTTTAGTGCCCCCTTCCCATTCTTTAGCTGGACTGAGATCTTTGAATATCAGACTTTCACAGCTGGAGTCTGGTACCCTGTCTACCAATTTCTGCTTCTTCCCTTGAGGATAATACCCTTAGGAACGTAATGTGGCACCTGCTGGCCCTGACCCTTTAGCAGCTTCCCATGGAACTTAAAGTAAAACTCACATTTCCATCTGTCCCCTGCTAATCTATTCAGCCTTTCCTTGTACCAGTCCCTCTTTTGCTTACAACAATCCAGGGAAACTGGCCACATATTCATTCTTTGAGTCCACCAAGATCTTTCTTTCCTTATTCCTTTGCTTTTGAGGGTCTCTCTCCCTTGCATGCTCTTCTTCCAGTTTTTTTGCCTCTTTCATGTCCCAGCTCAACTATTGCATTCTCAGTGGGAGTGATCCTACCCCAAAAGAGGTAAAAATTGATTCTTGGAGGTGAAAAAATCTTACTCTTTGGATGTATAAAACACAGATGTATATACAGGACATAAGCAGATAGATCGATGATAGGCAGATAAACAAATATAGATAGATGGTATACCTATGGTATTAAATTTTCATGGAGGGGTTATTTGGGGAAAAAAGTCTAAAAATTCTCTTTATATGGGGGTAATAATGAAAAAGAGGTTGACAAACACTGCTCTATGGAAATTTCTCCCCCTCCACTTACTTGCCAACACATACCCTAATTTAACTCCTTCCATGAACTTATTACAATTGATGAATACCCTGCTTATTTTTGTTCACTTCAGTATTTTCTGCCCCTCTCCACCTCTCTGAATATAAATTCCATGAAACCCATGGAACTTGGCCATCTGTTTACCACTATATCCTCAGCATCTGCACAGTGTTAGGCACACAGTAGTGAATGAACACATATTTGGTGATTCAGTTACCATTGTGACCAACAACTGATTTCAAGTACTAAAATAAGAAACCACTGGGCCGATGGATCCCTCTTGGATTTCAGCCTTTGCTTAAACCTCTTTTGGGCACCGAGTTTAAGTATAAGCCCTCTTCTTTTCCTCATGGTCAAGTTCATCGCTTGTCCCTGGTTTTGACTATTGTCAGTTTTCTCTCTTCCCTGACCACTGAGAACCCATTAACCTTGTAGTCTAGCTGTACTCTGTTGCACTGAGACACTGCAGTGAATACCATACAAATGGCTGACTCATTAAATGAAAAACATTTTCTATAAATATAATGATAGGCTAACCATCTTGGAAATTACACAGGAGAAGGAATGAATGATTATCTGATTTGATTTAGCAATAAATTGAATCACAGTGAGCATCTGCAATAGAAAGAAGACAGGAAGAAAGCAAACCAAAATGTTAACGATGTTATCTATCTCTAGAATATGGACTTGCAATTTATTTTTTCCTTACGCTTTTGGTTGGTGTAGGAGTTCCCTACAATAAGCATTTATTTCTTTTATCATAAGAAACAAAGTTTTGGTAGTTGGGTTTTTTAAGACCATTCGCGATACTGCAGTATCAGAGAGGTAGGTATAGTCTATAGATCCAGGACCAATCCTATTAGGTTACACAATGAATCCCATAAAGCTTTTTAGAGAGGATTTCTGTGCTTAGGGAAACCATAGGTTTTTGGCGAACCTAGTCCATTAGGCAAATAGCATCAGCTTTCTTGCCAGGAGGACCCCCACTGTCTGGACCACAGACCTTTGTGTGTGTTAAGTTTTTCGAAGGTGTCCATGGCTCCTAAAAGTACAAAAAAGTATTCATACTATAAGGTACCCACTCATGCAAAATGCAAAAACAAACAAACAACAACAAAAAATGACACATTCCCACATATTTAAAAATATTCCTCAGGGGTTTCACGGCTCCCTGAAGCCAAGGTTATAAAAAAAAAAATCCTGACTCAGGAAGACTTCTTAGTGAAATGCCTCTTGAAACTTAGGCCACATCTCTTCATTTTCACTTCACAGGTAGCTATCAAGACTGGTTTCCCAAATGTCCCAAACTTCCCTTGCTGAAGGATTTTCTAGACCTTGCCTCCTCCTAGCACATCCCACCTGGATCAAAACAACCGGTTCATGCTTTAGTATCCTCAAAGGTTATATTCAGGGTTCTCAATTTTTTCATGATCAAGGAATGGTTTCAAATAGTAGAACTTTTGACAGATCAATTAATGAAAACACTCAGTCCAAGTGTAGATCCAGCAATGCATCAATAATTACAATGCCCATCGTGACAGCTAACAACACACTGCAGGGGCCCCAGACATCTGGGCTTAGCACACAAATCATTTCAACTCTGAGCCATTGTTTGCTCAGACCTCAATCTCTTATATACCCACAAGGTGATGATATAAATGATGCTGCAACAATATACACGCTCTCTTAAAACCAAGGTGAATCGTATACATCCATTTGGTAAGGGTTCATGGTATAAATGGTATGGCGAGGCTGTTAGGGAACTTAATGTATTTCTTACATCCAAAGAGCACTGTATGGGACAATGACTTTTAGAAACCTCATTTAAAACAAAGAAACCTGGAGAAAAATTGTTTAGTCAAAGATTGTATCTGGCTGCCCAAACCTGACTGCACTAAAAAGAAGAGATGATTTGCTGGGAGAAATCACCATTCTTACCTCCTCCAGGGCCCATAGGGAGTCCACGACAGGCTTGATCTTCTTCTGGTTGTAGAGCTCTAGGAGCTTGTCCACCACTCCTCGAATGAGCCCTGCACGACCCTGTTTGAAGAGCAGATTTAAAAGGGAAAATCCCGCGATGACTTTGTTCTCTTCGTACAGCTTGATGGGGTTCACCTTCTCAACCTGCCACCACTGGAAGGAGAGAAGGCGCCAGGTTACAAGGACTCAGTGTCAGGCCATGTTCTCAGCATTGTGGGGGAGAGAATGGGGCTGCAATTGGATAGATTCTAGCTGGGCAAGAGGTAGCCCTGGTGGTGTGAAAAAGCATCTATTTGGCTAGGCACTGCTGCGAGCGCATGGGAAAGCAAACCAAGTATGCTCATGAGAAGAGCTCAGGATCGAGGTGGGAGAGAACACCCCTTACAAAACAACCACTGGGCCACATGGAATTGGGACACTGAGGCATAAGGTGAGGATCATCAGCTCTGGAGTTGAATCCTGGCTCTACAACATGCTCCCTGTTATTCTCTGTGCTTCCTTTTACTCAGCTGCAGTGACAAGATATCATCTTGGATGTTTTCCTGGGAGAATTTAGCGTAAAGCACTTGGCTTAGTGAACAGCGGTGGTGGTGGTGATAGGGCTGGTGAAGGGAGCAGGGTGGCAGAGAATTTTGCAAAGTGTCAATCATAAGGTCACAGTAGGGGTGATGACTCTAACTGTAGAAGTAGCTTTCTAGTGGGGAATAATGACAAGGCTGGAAAGGTGGGTAGAAATACATCAGATAAAGAGTAAGGAAGTGTCACATAGGAGGAAGGAACAGTATGACGGAGGGATGAAGCCGTAGTGTTAGGACTTAGTCAGGTTTACCCCATCCCCCGCCCTCAGGGGACATTTGATAATGTTTGGGGATATTTTTATTATAGGGGAGGGATCTATTGGCCTCTAATTTGTAGAAGCCAGGGATGCTGCAAACATCCTACAGTGCACAGAACAACTCCTTGCAACAAAGAACTGTCCAACCCAAAATGTCAATATGACGAAAGTTGAAAAACTCTGAACTAAAGTCCTCCATGGGAGACACACAACTGGCAACTATGGCTGCCTCTTTTCCAGTCTCCCGTTTCTCCGCATCAGACATAAAAATAAGTAAATAATCCATTAATAAACTACAGAAATGGTTATCCAACTGCTTTGTTTTGATTTAATTGTATTTCCTTTAGTGCTAGGTAGAATTTAGAAATTCAAACTTCCAATTTCTGGAGAGTTCTGAGAGGTGAAATGGTTAATAGCAGTTTAATAGAGAAGGCAACAAGGAATATGATGGGCACTTATGAACACTGAGAATACTTGTGTTATTGCTCTATTTATTTACATCCATCCTGCTTCTTTCCAGGATTAGAGAGATTCAAAGAGTAAAGATCTTGAATTTTAAAATTTTTTTAAAGTGGGAAAATTGTATTGTTAGGAAAATAAGTACGAGAAAGACAGGCTGAACACCAGGGTAAGGTTCACACACAAAATTCTGTACCAATGTACATTTCCCAAAGGCCTGAAGGTCACTTCCAGGAGAGCCAAGTATTTGGCCCCGGGCTACTTGCCCCAAAAGCAAAGGTAGAGAAATGATTAATAATTTGATTGAAACTGTATCTGCAATCCCTCAACAAATATTTGTGAAATGAAGGCTTGCTGAATCTACAACTGCTGCACAGTTGTGGTTAAGTGAGTCCTAGTTTCAAATGCCTAGTTTTGAATCCCAGTTCTGCCACTTACTAGCTGTGCGACTTTAGGCAAGTCACTTAACCTCTCTGGATTCAGTTTCCCAACTGTGCCTCATAGGGCCATTGTGAGGAATAAATGTTAATACGCACAAAGTGTTTAGCTCAGTGTCTGACACGTAGTAGGTGCACTGTAAATATAAACTATTTTCACTATCATATTAAGTTGGAAGGGAGGGTTTTGATTTAGTGAATAGCACTCGAGTGACTGGAGCCAGGCTGCTCTCTAATATTAACTTCACCTGTTATTATCATCAGCATCGTGCTCTAAAAGCAAGCGGACCGTTTGACAAAGAGTGTGCACAAGCTCCGTGGGAGTTTTTAGGTAGAACATAATTAAGGTAGCTGAGTGAGAAATGCCTGTATGATTCCAAAGATGTCTTTAAATTCTAGCCTTTCATGAATGTACAGAGAAAATTTCCTTTCTAGAAACTTCCAGAACCAAGCTATCATTCCACTTCTTGGCATGTCCTATCTTCAGTTTACTACTAACTGACCAACCAGTGTCAGACCAGGTCTCTGAAAGGGAACAGTCTTCATTCTTGACTTCCAACTGTAAAGCATTCTGATAATCGTCACCCCTATTTCGAGCAGGAAAATCTCAACCTCCACTCTGGCCGTGTTTCTGTGAGCGCCTTCACCAAACTTGGGTACCCTGCAATTATTTCATTAACACTGTGTGTTGTGATCGTGCATTTAGGAAAGAAAGAGAAAACACTTTTTATAATTGTATGTAATTTGTGACCAATTTGGTTACCCACAGCAGGCTGTCGGCATCACATTAATTACAGCCACGGCAACAAAGCAGCTGTCAGCAACACAAAGACCATCTTCAGGGGACATGCTCCAGACAGCATCTTTCATTAGACTCCATTCTTGCTCCCTATTTATTCTGTAGTTAAGGTGATCCTGGACCTGAACTGTAAAGTTTAAATGCAAATAGAGTTCCTTTAATTCTAATCTCATGGGGCAGGAAGTACTCATCATTCCAGATTCAGAGATTGTTTGGAAATGAAGCCTTTGTCAGCCAGTGTTGACACTTAGGAGGCACGTGGAGCCACACTTAGAATGAATTCTAAACCTCTTATCACAGCTTGTCCTGAACACTCTATTCAAAATGCCTTTACTCCATCCTGCCCTTTTCTATTTCAGCATCCTATTTTTATTTCCTTCAGAATTTTAATGACTATTTATGATCATGTTATTAATATGTTTTACATATTTCAGTTGTCTCCCTCATTAGAGTGTAAAAGTCACAAGGGCCTAAGATACACCTGTCTCTTTCACTGTGATACCTGGTATCTGACACAGAGCCACAAAAAGTAGACTCAGAAGATGCTTGCAAAGTGAGTGTATCATCAATGCTGCACTGGCTGCTTAGGAGTTGGGAGGAGAGAAGAGAAAAGTAAGCTCTTATGAGAAGCAGCAATCTCCTATTGTTGAGGGGAGAGAGGGTAAAATTGAAGTTCAAGCCCAAATTAATTTAATTCTAGCAAGTGTAGCACTGGGTGGGAATGGGTAGATCTGAGTAGATTCATGATGGGGTGAATGCCCAGGGATGTGGCTTTTTCTTTGCAGACAAAGTAACCACTGTGTTCAGAGCATGATTATCTAAGACAGTGGTTCACAAATTTTCCCAAGTCTAAAAATCAGTCCAGGAGTTTGCTAAAATTACAGGGTCCCATTTGTATCTCCAACTCAAAAGGATAAGGATACAGAGAAATCTCAAGTAGCTGCAGAAGCCTGGTGAGAAAGTGGCCAAACTAAAAGGCTGGCCTCTTGATGGAGCAAATAAAATGCACCAATGCTAAGTTTCTTTTCGACCAATGATTAAAAGCACTTATGCAATCTCTGCTGAAATCAAAATAAGGCTTTATGAAGTTTCACTCACACTCCCACCTCTCTGCTTCATTTAGACAAAAACAGCCCAAGTCACAGTCCTGCCCATGCATAGTGAGCAGAGTGGTAATGCAGGCTTCCCTGAAGATAAATGATGAAGATGAAAGACAAACAAGGTTTAGACTATTAGGTCAATGTCCTTAAGATGGAAGAGCTTACGACATGCAAATCACCACACCACCATAGTACATTAAATGTGCATGGATACTTACTGATTTTGCAAAGCTAAAAAAGCTCTTGGTCTCCCCAGTCACCATGTTGGATGAACCTGAAAATGAAAGATTCCTAAATCAAGCAACTGCTAATGAAAGTCAACATCTCGTATTATGCATGGAAGAATGGCAGTTGTTTGGTCTAGAACTGTCAAGAGCTTGAGTAAGCCTGGGAAAATGAGGATAATGGAGAGGGTGAGTGATGTTGGGTTGACTTAATTTTAACTAAATATCACTGGATCAAAGAGGAAGTAACATTTCTCAAGGAGACTATTTCATTACTTTGGAAAATGTGGCATGTGGCAAAAATGCGTTATAACTCAACATCCTAATACAATGAAATATCTTGTTGGTTCTGTCCTTCGTGACTGAGAAATGGGCTCCTATGTGAGCTTCTTTTATGGTTTGAATTTGATTCTTGAGCAAGTGAGAGACTTGGGGCTCTAACCTGGGCCAGGCATTTAAGTGGTAGGGAGAGGTTGTCCTGAGTTAGAGTTTAGATGGATGAAAAAATGGGGTACAGAGGAGCAGATGAGGGTGCAACAGGTTCAGAAGTCATGGAAACAGTGTGAGCAGTGTGTTGGCTCTAAAGAGGTCTGGGCAGAAAAGTAAAAAGCACCTGAGACACATGGTGTGAGAGAGTGAGCTTTCTTAATTGGAATATGCACTATTTAGAAGGAAAGTGGGAGATGAAGTTGGGAAAGGTTCTTTAAGGTTCTCTTACAGAAAGAAAACACTTCTTTGTGATGGTCCCAGAGGTAGTGAACGAGAATTCTTAACAGTTCAGATACCATAGAGTGGACTTTTCAAGATGTTCCCTTCCCTGTCCCCTCTCCAAAAGGGGAGGAATTGTTATTGAATGAAAAAAGAAATGTATATTTTAAACTTAATTATTTGGCTTGGGTAAACCAGTAGGCAGTTAGTTAATCACTGCTTCTAATTTTATGTCATGACTACCAGCAAGCATCATGGCACTAGGCTTCGACTACTTAGTAATCAAGTAATCAGTATAATAAATTAGACACTTGTGATGTGATCAAGATGTATTCCACCAAAATGAAATGGAACTGGGGCAAAATTAGAATCAGTAAATAAGTAAGGATAAATGAACTGTCCATCGGCATCTGACTCACATTGACATATTCAATATACCCACATTGCGTGTCACTGTTCAGAGCTTCTCTTACCAATAGTAATAATTTAAAAATTATGTGTCTATCTCTAAAGACTTTGAAATATACTGAAATGGACTATCAAAAATACTGAAATCCTCCAGCAATGGAAAGCCTATTCGCTCTCTTGCTTTCATAATGACCTAATGATGACAAAAAGATGCTTGAATATTTACACCTCTCGAATATCTCTTTGATAAGCTTCTCAGCTAATAGCAGAGAAATAAGTATTTTTTTTTTTTTAGTTATGCAGAACTGAAGTTCAATTTTCTGTACCTATGGAGCACAAAGGTGCCAAAAATTTCAAATGTTTGATAACTCCAGTATCATTCTGCTTTAGAGTGTGGTATCTGGCTTCAGATATGCTTTTTTGACTTTCTAGCGACTAATGGTTAAATTAGTTTACATGCCTATGAAAGAAGAAGAGGGAAAGGAGGCTCTGGGTCTCATTCTGCTGGAGAAAACCTGCTCCCAGATGTCTTTCATAAACCTCGCCAAACCCAAGATGCAGAAGCAGACCTGTGCTCCATCCATTCAGGGCTTCTGTCTTGATTGGGACAGACAGGAGTAGTTTAGAGGGAGGAGGGTCTGAACTTTGTAATTTCACCTCCAAAATTGAAGATCCTCCCTTAAAACGCCCATATCTTAGCCACTCCTTTCTATCCTACTGTTGATCTTTCATTCCTTCATTTTTTTTGAAGTTCCTTTGAAGCCATTAGTATTTTCCACCTGTGCCACTTTCCATGGGCCGAGTCTCCTCTCAGTGACTACATTGGCTTGGCTTTATCCCTTTTGGAATGAGAAGTATTCACGGAAATATCAGGACAGTAGGCACATACATTACTTTTATCATTGAAAATGACAAATGGCAATAGCAATATTATAAACATTACAAAATTAAACACCCCGAAATCATTACTCTAACATAGCAACACACTTCATTTTTCAGGGCCTATGTCTGTCAGCAGCTGCGGTGCATCTTGTCAGTACTATGTAGCACTCACCATATAAAATGTAGGTCCCCAGTGGTTTGAGAAGGCTGAGGCCTTTTCCAGTGTTGTCCCCACAGAGGCAATCCAAAACAATGTCTACTCCTTCAGCAGAGATTCTAAATGATGAGGAGACAAAAGACAATACTGTAATCTGTCAGGGACCAAACTGTTGATCCCTTTCCCTTCCTGTGTGTCATACAGTTGACTCCCAGAATCATGAAGAGCGAGTGCTCTCAGAGGAGCAATAAATAGGGCAGAAGTCTGGAAGGTGGACTTTTACTCCTGGGTTCAACTATAAGAATTTCACAAAGTTGGAGGCAGCTAAGAACCTGACTGGTGGCTGATATTGAGAACCAGCCTGGACTAGGAGAACAAGCATGGACATTACAGACAATCTGGGTTTGTATCTAGCTGCCTCACGCAGCTTCTCTGAGCCTTAGCTTTCTCCTTTGTAAAGTGGAACTAGTATGGTTTTTTTTTTTTTTCAAGATAATCAATTGAGGTGACAAATGAGGTGTTTGGCCCATTGCCAGCCACACAAGTCACCCCATAAGTCAGTCAGTCAGCAGCTCATATTTGTAGAGCTTGAGTTATGTGCCAAGCTCTGTGCAAGGTTCTGGGGACAGATGGTGAACCAAACAAACATGTTTCTGTCTTCGTAGGGCTTCCAGTCTCATAGGGGTTGGCTTTCTTCCCTCTCCACCTCTTTCCCCGGTGAAGCTATAAAAAGGCATGTTAATTTAACTTGCGAACTTCTATTCACCTAATCTCCAGGTCTAATCTAAAACATAGTTTTAGAGGAAAAAGGATTAAATGGAGAAGCTCTTCCTATAGCAATGGACGGTTCCAGACTAGAGAGAATCCACATTAGTACTCTATTAGGCAATACTCTGTTAGGAAGAAGATCCCTTCTTCTATTCATTTATTTATATATTCATTGACTCACTCACTCACTCACTCACTCACTCATGCATTTAAAGATCATCTCCTAGGCTTCCACTAGAAGATATGTGGAGGAGGGAACTGTAGAACAAGAAGGCTCTGAAGATTGTAGAGAAGATATTCATGCCCACAGAGCTCCCGAGTGTGGCTGTTCTATGTGCTATGTTCTCTTAGCACATAGCTCAGTTTTTCTATCCCCAACCTCATCTCCCAACAAAGTTCAGGCTCTGCAGTGCTTGTCAATAGCTGTGTCCACAGTGTCACTAAACAGGTAATTACACATACATCTCTTGGGTTCAGACACTAAGTCGACAGCCCCATGTCAGCTGAGTCTTTACGTGAGTATCCATTTCAAAACCCTCAAGTCAAGTCCAACATCCAGCCCATTACAAAGGCTCTTCCAACATTATCAGCTTAGCTTCCAACTCACAGAGTTCTTATCTGCACAGGTATGTCCTTTCAAGTCCCACCTCTAAGTTCAGAACTAGAGAATAAGGCCAATGGATCTCAAACCTAAGTGCATCAGCATCTCCTGGAAGGCTCTTTAAAACACAGATTGCAACTTGCCTTCCCTATCTCCCCCCGACTTCTGATTCAGTCAGTCTGGGATGGGGCCCAGGATTAGCATTTCTAACAAGTTCCCAGGAGATGCCGATGGTGCTGATTCCATCTCTATACTTTGAGAACCACTGGTCTAAGCCAGTTACTCAGGAGTCAAGCCAGCGTTTTTTTGTTTGTTTGTTTTTAGTAATTAATTTATTCATTAATTATTAGCATTGGCACTAGGCACTGGGGGATAGAGTTGTGAACCCAAATAGATTCGTTTTATCCTCTTTTGGAGCTTACGTTAGGCAGGCATTAACCAATAATTACACAAATAAAAATTAAATTGAAACTGAATGGAGTCTAGGGCCACAAAGGTATTATGAGACCATTTAATTTAAGGATTTGCTCAGAAAGTGACGAGTGGGGGGTGAAAGAGTTAGCTAGGTAAAGAATGGTGGGAATAGTGTTCCAGGAAGAGGGAACAGCATGCGCTAAAGCCCAGGGTGGGGGGAGCCTGGTGAACAGGAAGGATGAGAAACTGCCAGTTGCAAGGGCTGGAGTGGAAAAGATGAGAGGGAGCTTGCTGCAAGATGAGGCTGGAGAGGCAGGTGGGAATTAAAACATACAGACCCTGTTGGTGGGATCTAAACTGGTGCCTAACCCTTGGTGATCAGGTCTCCGCCTTACATCGTGGGCTGATAACTATGCTCCTATCTTCCTCATTTCTACCAGGTCCATTTTCTGCCAAGTTTGCTCATTTCTCTGGAAGGTGGACCCTGCTCTGCTTCTATTAGCCCTTGTGGGCTATCAAGTCCTCCCCGTGAACTCTATTTCCCCAAAACCTCTCTTCTTGCCTGCAGAATGCCCACCTGTGCTCAGGAGCAGCATCTCAAATGTCACGCAGTGCACACCTTCCAGGGCACACCTGATGGGCCTGCCCATCCCAGAATCCTCACTTCTTGCCTGATGCTCCTCATATCCATATTCTACTGGTGGGTCAACAGTTTCTCCCACCACCTGCCAATCACATCTCCTTGTGTTAGCTGCCCCGACTGGGCCTGTCGCTGTATCCTCTGCAAAAATGCAGGGCAGGCCCACAGCAAGGAGTAACCTTTAAGCTCCTGCTCGCTTCCCCATCCTCAATTCCCACTAATTGTTCAAGGCCTCCTGACTTTCTGGCTATTCCTAAAACCCCTACTTCAGGGCTTTTACACATGCTGTAACCTCTGCTTGAAGAGTCTTTCTCCAGCTCTACTTAGAGCTGGCTCCTTCTTAGACTTCAGGTCTCATCCACATGTGACCCTCCCAGAGAAGCTGTAACTAACTATCTGACCTGAAAGAGCAGCTTCCCTTTCACATTATCTCCTTTTTAGCTCCCTTTATGATTTAGTGTCTATACTAGAGCTATTTCTTAGTATCTATCATGGGCTGTAATTATTCTTCTTATTCGTTTACTTATTCACTGACTGTCTCTTCCACTAAATATATAAATCCCATGACATAGGGACCATGTTAGTGCTGCTAATTGTTGAATCCTCAGCCTTTCTCAACCTGCTGGACATAATAATGATTCTCAAGAAATGTTGACCAATTGTATGAATAAATGACTAAATGGATAAGAAATGAATAAATGAAACAAAAGAAGAAAACATTTTAGACTGGTATTCCACATCTCTCTACTTGTGCTTCCTTCAAAAGATGTTTACATTTTCTAATTTTACTGTATCCCAGGCATTTCATAATTAATCTTCATGACCAGCCAATGAGGCAAGCATCTTAACTCTACTTTTTTGATGAAGAAATGAAGGCTCACAGATGCAGTGCCTTGCCCAAGCTTATGTAACTAGCACAGCTAGAATTTAAATGTTGGTCTCGTTTAACAGCAACACTGAGGCCTTTTTACCACTCTGAGTTTAAGATTTAATAAATGTTCAGTATAATTATGGAAGTACTGCTTTAGCAAGCAACTCGGTGAAGCAGTCAATTTAATTTACTCTTTGAAGAATTCAGGCTTAAATTTTGTCTTTTAAAATAGAGTTAGACCATGTTTCTTCCATACAGGTAGGCCATGAGGTTTCTATTTTCAAGCTGCTTTTTTAACCCTAGATGGTAGGAGATGCCCAAGGTCAGGGTGTGTACACTTGCCCTAAATTTCTAGAAACTGGACAAACATTCACTGAATGCTTACTAGATGCAAGCTCAAGTTTATCCCTGCCATCTAGGAGCTTCTCAGCTACTAGGAGACAGATTATAAACAAATGAACCAAATACAGAGTCACCAAAGCTCCAACAGAGCTGCTCAGGGGGCTGTGCGAGCTGATCCTCTGCTGAGTGCTGACAGATGACCAGAGACTGGCCAGGTAATGAAGGGAAAGCATTTTGCAGGAAGAAGTGTGACAGCCTGACCTAAGGCAATTACGAAGGAGGCTTTGGCACACCAACCATAGTAATGAGAGACCCTGGCCACTGTCTCCTTCCAGAAGGATCCCAAAACTGGCTGCCACTACTGACAACTAACACGGGGTTAGCAGATAGGAGTGGGGGTGGCGCAGAGGCAGCACAGCACTGGGATTAGGAATGTGAATTTCTTCTCAGTGTTAAGCATTTAGTTCAGCCACTTACTTGTTTTATGACCTCAGGTGAGTTACTTAGCCTCTCTGTGCCTCAGTTTCCCCATCCCTAGAAGGGGAGTGATAACACCTGTTCCTGGATTCTTTGGGAAGCTTGTATGAATTGATGCATGTAGAGCACAGGGCCTGACTCACGATAAGCTCTGAGTCCATGGTAGCTTTTGTTACCATTTTTTCAGAATGGTTCACCTTAAAGAGAATTCTTTTGATTTGGGAAAATGGCATGAAAGGAAGATTGTGCAAAATCTCTGCAACCCAACCGTCAATCCAAGCAACCTTCAAGGTGGGTGGAGCCACCAGCCCAGAAACGGTTAGACCAGAAGCTCCATGCCCTTAACTCTGCTAGCAGAGCATGTCTCACATTCAAGAGCACCTACTATGTGCCAGAAACAGTGCTGAGCACTTCCTAAGTCTCATTTCATGACAACTCATGCCATCCCTGTGACTCGGGACCATCGTTATCCTCATTTGATAGAGGAGGAAACTAAGGCCCATTGGGGCCAGATGACTTACCCCAGGGCCTACTGCAGGCAAAAGGAGGACACTGGTTCGATCCATCACATCTGGAAACCCAGGGGCAGAGTGGGGTTTTGCAGGGTGAGCTTTGGCCAGCCCCAGGGTGACTGCCACTCTCACTTCTAGGCCTTGCAGGCTCCCGGCGGGGGCTCAGCAAAGTGAGGGGCTGCTCCCTGGGCTTCACGCTGGAAGGAGCCACTGCCGGTCTCCTGCATATTCAGACCACCTGCTCTTCCCCACACCTCTCTAGGCATTTCTATATCTTTATCAGGTAAGACAGGGTTTGCACATGCACAGGATCAAATAAAGCCACAAATTCACCATGCCCTGCTGTCATCGCATCTCTTTTGCAGGTCAGTGGAATGGTGAGATGGATTCTGAGGAAGAGAAGCTGGGTAGCGGCAGATGTCATTCCTTGGGCCCCGCGAGTGAGGATGCTTTGCTATTTCTGTCAAACATTTAAGCAGATGTTGCTCCTTTTGAAGTGAGCAGTGTTCTTTCAGGTAAGGATTTCAAAATTGAAGAGCTCTATCCCTCATTCAGTCATTACAAGCCAAATCAATGAATGGAACTGGACTCAGTGGGATCTATTTAGAATGCTGCTGGCTCTGCAAGTAGCCTAGGGATGGGTCCTCCCTCGGCCATGCACTGAAAAGCAGCCTAGCAGCTCTTTTTAAGTGGAATCATCATGAGAAGCACAAGCAGAGCAAGGTAGCTTCTCAGAGGCATAGGGCCATCCTCATTTCTTAGGTCCCCAATTTCTGGGAGTGTCTGCCTTGCCCGTCCATGTATAATCATAATAACATAAATGTAGAGAGGGTGAGGGTAGAGGGCCAAATGCCATGATTGCTATGTGTACTTTCTCCTGTCATAAATCTGCAGATTTGAAACAAACACCAATAGCCCCAGCTCAAGGATTCTCAGGGCCAGATTCAGCAGCAAGATATTTTGGAATTGCTGATCTGAGACTTACATATCTGTCTTTTCTTGGTCTCTAATTCCTTACCAACCCATTTATTGTGAATGCCACCTCTTTGCTTTCCACCCACATGGATCAGTGAAGAATTTCTCTTGTGTGGTGGCAGGTCCCATTAGCTGTAACTGGGAGAGAAACCCTTCCACTTTGCTAAGAAATTAATTCCCCTTGATGGTCACTTTCATTTCCAGTTGGATCCTTGCCTCTCCCCTCAGTTCTCCTCTTTCTGAATTCTCTTTTCTCTGAACTCACCTATGCCGCAGCTTTAACCATCAAGCTTGTGACGGAGGGATAAGGCTATTTTATGTGCCCAGCACAGTGCCTGGCACACAGTATGCTTCTTAGTAAATATTTACTACTAATGGCTCCCACATGTACTGAGCAGCAATACCACCTCTAAGAGTCCTTTCTTCATCACGTTCTCCTTGTTCTTTCCAGGTGATTAGACTCATTAATTTCCACTAAGTCTCGGTTTCTTTATCTGTAAGTGAGGAATCTTCACCTTGCAGGATTATCTGAGGTACACATAAAATGGTATAATCAAAATGCTCAGCAGAGTCAGAGGAGACCAACAAAGCCTGGTGCTATTATCCACCTTGCTCTGGGCTCGTTTGCCTTGCCTGGGACTCACACCCCACTTCCCCCTCTACCGCCAGAAATCAGTCTATCTTTCGAGCACTCCTTTAGGGGCTGCCCATTCTAGTGCTCTCTCTGGTTTTCCTCTCCTCTTTATTTTTGTGGCCCTTAGAGTCAGATGCCCACAATTCAAGGCTTCTAACTCTTCTTCTTGGTTTCAAGCACAGTCATCTCTCTCCTCGCAAAGAAGGATAAAGTGATGTAAAGATAAGTCTGTATGATAAATAATTTCCCCCTATTCTCTTTACAATGCCTGGCTCTAGGCTGAGAATGTGTTCAAAACCAGCTTACCGTTTATAAAAGAGTTTTCATCTCAAGGAATTTTTTCTAGTTTATCACACACATAATAGTGTAACAAATCATATCTGTGGTCAAAAAATAAACAGAAACCACTCTACATTCCACTCCTATTGCTTGTTAACAGTAGGATTTTTTCCCCTTTCCGTTCATTTTATGTCCTTATGAGCCGACAATTTATATACAAAGCTGTGATCACAGTGTAGATAGAATTTGGCATTCTGCTTTGTTCGCTCAATATGCTACCAAGGGTATTTTTTTATTTTGTGACAGAGTCTTCATAATTATCTTTTTTTTTAGGAGCTGCATAATACTCAAGCGTGTGGGCGTAGTGTAATCTACTGAACCGTTTCCCTTCTGTTGATAATGGAGACTGGTTCTGCATTTTCACTATTACAGACAATGCAATAATTCACCCAGTCGACATATGCTGAGCACCGACAATGAATCAGAAGCAGTGCTTGGCTCTGCAGTAGGCAACTGTGGACCTGTTGCTTTTCTCATCTTTTCCTGAGGGTGGGATTAGTGGGACAGAGGGCATAAACATATTTGCAGATGCCCAGTCATTCTTTAGTCTAATTCCAGAGTCTCTACTTAAAAACATAAGGAACTGTTGGAAGTCATATTTGAAAGAAGCGGGTGGTGAGGTAGGTCTCGGAGGCTGCTGCCTTCTGCTCTTCTGACATCTCTGTGCTTGACTGTGAATAAAGTCACCTGTGCAGTATTTATAGTATATGTATATCTCTTAATCTCCTAATAAACTTGACCTTTAAACTAAAAAAAAATATATCTGTAGAAATCATAGGAGCTAAAGGTAGCAGGTTAAGGGCAGAGAGGGGACAGGGGATGGAGCAGCTACAAGGAAAATGGGAAAGACAGGAGCTTCCTGGTCACGGATGTTCACTTTTTAGTAGAGCTGCCCCTCCTGACCTCTTCTCTCAATACTCCCCACAGCCTACTGCCTCCCGCCATGCTCGTCTCCTTTCAGATGCGACTTTATCAAAGCCCTTTCTGACTTTGGGCCCTAGCACATGCGACTCCTGTTTGTCAGAAATGCTCTTTCTTTGACCAAATTCTCATCTTTCAATTCTCAGCCCGAATTTCACTCTTTAATGATGTATCTGATCTCCCATCTGCAATATGTTGACTAGCACCTTATATTTCTCCACCAGGGCATATAGCAAAAGTGTAAGTCAACACATTTTTTTAAAGTATTGATTTTGTCCCCTCTTCCCCAGCTAGACTCAAACGCCATGAAAACACTGACTCTCGAGGTGGTTTTGCTGGCTCCCCCGCCCTGGCACTGTCGTGGCCCATCACAGATGTTCATTATTTATTAAGCACATTGATGTATGAATAAAGGAAAGGACACTTACAAAAATATTAAGAGGATGAAAGAAAAGATTGCTGAAGGGACGAAGGTAGTTCATTTTCCAGACCACAGTTTGAGTGATGCTAGTTAAAGAAGGAAATGCTACCTGAGAATTATAAAAATATGCAAAGGTAGATTCTAGAAGTCTTTAAAATATGTCTGCATTCTCTACACATCTGAGAACCAGGGAGTGAACTTCCAATATCTAGCTTTAAAGCTCTCTTTAATGCCCACTGGAAATATTGGGACAACTTTAAACTATATGTAAGTCTCTACATTCAAAATTTTAAAATAATTCTGAAAATTCAGACTATCAGAAGACTCTCATTTCCAAGAGACTCCCCAAGTTTCACTTAATTTGGTCTAAATCTGTCATCTATCCTCTAGTCCTTCAATGTTCCATCTTAAGGTGTGATTTGGAGAAAATCATGGTGATATTATTATGATGTTAGCCGAACAACTTAATTCCTTTGTACCTTACCATTTAGTGCTGGAAAATGAAAATACAGAAACAAAACATTAGCCCTGGGATATCCCCGAACCCCCTCAGGAACTGCAAATGGAGCAGCATCTGAGAATAAGACTTGAGCTCTGGGCAGCAGCAGGGGTGAGATACACAAATCATCTGAGAGTGTGATGGCAGGCATCTGGGTTTACCATCTGATTCCCTGTATTGACATGCACATGGCATAATCAATAGCTTCAGGACCATAGGTGGAATATGGGTCAAGTGATAAGCCAACATCTCCCTGGGTGACTGCAATAGCCAGCAGGCTGATCTTGCTACCTCCAGCCTCCCCACTCCCAATCATTCTCTACACACCACCAGTGACTTGTTCGAAACCCAAATATGACCATGCTACCACGTTGGTCCTTTAGTGGCTCTCAGTCTTACCCAGGTGAGAGTCCACATTTCCTTAGGCGGTTATGCGAATGAATGAAAAAATAAACTTCTCTGTGTTAAGGCAATGTTATAGCAGCTAGCATAACAGCTTTGCAACTTATCAATTAGCTTTGCAAGTTACTTAACTGCTCTATTCCTAGGTTTTATTCTCTTAAAAAAAGGGAGATAATAATGGGGTTGTTGAGAGGATTAAATGAGCTAATAAATGTGCAGTATTAGTGCAGAGCTACTCATACTAATCCTCCAATATACGTTTAATATTATGACTATTAGTAGTAGTATTAGTCCTCCTCTGGATGAATACAACTGTTCTTAGAAGAGCAAGGGCTCACCTGGCACTCTTTCGAGCATCACCTTACCTTTTCACTTCTTGCACATAGTCTGCATTTCTGTCAAAGAGGTGGGTCACAGAGTCTTTGATAGCTTCATGCTTGAAAGTAGAAGCTGTTCCAAAGACAGTCACACTAGGGATAGTGGAACAGAGCTGAGCCACAGCTTGGCCCTGGAAGGGAAATACAAATACAACAGACAAGTCACACAGGAGAGCTACCACCTAACCACTAGTCTTACTGTAGAGTAGGATTTCTCAACCTTGCTGCTGTTGACCATTTTTAGGGTGCATTAGTCTTTATTGTAGGGAGCTGAACTGTGCATTACTGGATGTTTAGCAGCCTTCCTGGCCACCACCTAGGAGGAGCCAGTAGCACCCCTCTCCCTGTTTTGACAACCAAAAATGTTTCCAGACATTTTTGTCTGGGGGATAAAATCTCCCTTGATTGAGAACCACTGGTATAGAAGAAAGTCAATGTGAACTAGCAATACTCCAGCATCAAGACTTAACAATTGTTATTTAATGATACTGAGCCTTGGGTTTCTCATCTATAAATTAACAATAATGGTACCTACTCCATAAGGATCTTGGGGGATGTCTGGATCCTCCAGAAGCAGACCTTGAGGGAAGGATTTGAGTGTAAGTACTTTATCTAGAATATGATTGCAAGAAATACCAGGGTATCGAGACAAAGAGAAGACAGCCAACAAAGGGTATGTTATCAAGCCAGAATCTACTGTGGGCAACTGGAAATCAATCCCTCTAAAGAACTCTGTGAGCAAGTGTAGAATATACTTCAGAGTTATCCCAACTAAGTGGTGAAGAAGCTGGAATATTTATCCACCAAATTTCCATCTGATACCAGTTGAGGGTTGTTTCTACAGCAGTAACTCTTATGCATGTCCTCTTGGGCCAAGCATGTTGCCACAGTGAGATAGAAACTCTAATCAAGAAACCTTCGGTATGTCTAGTCGAGAGCAGAAAAGATGATATGGCCAACAGCATTTGCTACAGGGGTGGAAAGTGAGGTAATATGTAACAAAGGTAAAGCACCCAGCCCAAAAGTTGACATTTAATAGGTATTTGATACTTTTTAATCATTTCTACCTCTTAGTGGCTTATTATATCCAGGGTTGAGATGTTGAGCCATATTTTAAAAAGGCCAGTGCATGAGGTTTAGGTATTAAATGATCCAGGAGAAATCACAAATGCAGTTAGGAATGGATGGTTTTCCATACCCCTTTTCAATATGGTAAAAATTTAACTCATTGGACAAAATACTGTGACTATGTGCATTCAAGACCTTCCAATAAAACTTGACTTGCTGGTAAATAAGATGCATTCTAAAACCAAGTACTGTCTCTTTCCAGTGTTCCAACTGTCATCTTTAGGAGGCATAAATTATTGAGGGAAATTATTCCACCAAAGTCATCTGTGATATTAATTTCTGCCTATCACTTTATTTACACATGTTCATATTGGTGGACTAAATTAGGTTGGCAAGTCAATTTGTGGATTTTTAATCCTTCTACCATTTGCAATTAAAGGCAGCACTGAGAGAATCAGAATGTCAGAGTTGGGACATCATCCAATTACCCGCTTCCATCACTGTTTTATGGATGAGGGAAGGGGACTCTGGAAGGTTAAGGTGACCCAGTTCTTCAGAGGCAGATCTGAGATTTAAAGCAAGGTCTCCTGATTTCCAGTTATTGCCATTTTCTATTAGACCATGTAGTCAGTTTATTTTGACATTTAAGCTAAGCAGACTTTTAAGTTGCTACCTTAAATAGACACAATACTGACGCACTCAATTACTTGGAGGTCATTTCAGAACGTGGGTATGAATCTAAGACTGCAAACAGGCTACAGTTTTGTGTTCTAAGAATAGCTTTGATATTTGGTTAAGTTTTTTTATCTCCTGATTTTAGAGAATAATGAAGGGACTATCCTAACTAGTGAATGTAAATATCAGCAACCAATGTAGCAATGCTCTGAAATTTGACAGGACTTGATCTAACCTTGTTGTGCTGGCATGGGAGATTAGAACTAGTGTAGTTCTAATTAGAACTGTGTAGTCTCTCCTGCCTTCTGTCCTTAAGCAAATATGACATTTATCCACTCAAGTAATTTTCAAATTCCTATTATGTACTAGTCACACTGTGCTGTAGATGCTGGAGTGTCAGAAATGATTGACACACCTCAATCTCCATCTCTAGTCCCAAGCCCCTTACTGAGTCCCAGACTTGTGTATTGAACTACCATTTTGGTACCCATCTCCACCTGACTATTCAAAAACAGCACATCAAACTCACTTGATCTAAAACATAACTCAGGGCCATCTCCAAGTGAGTTACTCTCTGTATTAATTTAAGACTGTTGTAACAAAGTACTACAATCTGGGATGATTAACAACAGAAATTATCGTTTCACAGATCTAGAGGCTAGAAGTCTGAAATCAAGGTGCTGGCAGGGCTGGTTCCTGCTAATGGCTGTGAGGGAAAGATTTGATCCAGGCCTGTCTCCCTGGCTTGCAGACAGCCATCTTCTCCCTGTGTCTTCACACGGTCTTCCCTCTATGTGTCCACCCTAATGATCTCATTGTAACTTGATTACCTCTGGAAAGACTTGACCTTCAATTGAGGGCACATTCTGAGGCGTTGGGGGTAGGATTTTATCATATAAATTGGGGGGAACATAAGTCAACCAACCCATAACACTCCTTCACTGCGTTTCCTGCTTCAGTGGATGGAATCACACCAATTCACCCTTCCCTAGAGCCAGGAATCTGGGGTTATCCTGGACTCCTCGTCTCCCTCACCCCCACATCCAAGGAGTCACCAAGTGTGTTATTTCTACTCAGCCTCTCTTGTGACTGTCACCTCTTAGTCCAGGTTGTCATACTTCTAACTTTTTAGGCGAGGTAACCTTTGGTTGACCTCACAGATTGCAAGGACTTTGTCAGTTTACAATCCCCTATTTTTTATTTTTTACACATTGAGCATCTGGTCTTTCTAGGTGGTCTCCCATCCAAGTACTAACCAGGCCCGACCCTGCTTAGTTTCCGAGATCAGACGGGATCGGGTTTGTTCAGGGTGACATGGCCACAGACCGTCATACTTCTTTCCCCAGATTATGACAACACTCTTCTAGCCAGCCTGGGTATTTCCAAAGGTATTTTACACTGTGGGCAGAGTGATTTTTCTCAAACACAACACTGAGCATTTCACTATTTGTTTCAAAGCTTTCCAGTGCCTATTATGGCTTTCGGAATGAAATGAATATCTTTTACTTTATCGCACAAGGCCAGCCCTCCCGATTTGACCCAGTCTACTTCATTACCATAGTTGCCCTCCACTTTTCCGATATCCACCTCCTAACACTATACAGAACTTGAGCCATCACGGATTGACATTCACCATGGCGCTCTGCAGCCCTCATCCCATGATGTTCTCAGAATGAGCCTTTAACCTTATGTTACTGAGGAAGAAGCTGAGGTTTACAGAGATTAGGTACTTGGTCCACTAGGGTATGTGATGTGGCAGACCTTAATCACTTGTACTCATCAGCTGAGCAACCTTGAGTAACATATCAGTTCCTTTAGTCCCTCATCTTAATATGCAAATAGTAATACAATATATATGCTAAGATTTGTGGGATTATATGACATAATGTACCCAAGGGCTTAGAACAGTGAATGGCAATCAATATTTGCTATCGCTACTACTGTGACTATTACTGTTTTTCTTGGTGTTTTTACTTTATCAGCGGTAGAAGCACATCCACTATCCCACCACCAGCTCCTAAATGTATCATGCTATTTTAGCTTCAGCGCTAATTTTCTCATATGCTTTTCCTCTACCTATCATGCCAGTCCTTCCACTTCCTCAGATCATAGCCACTCCCCCTAAGGCATCTTGTCTTCTACGAATCCTTCCCAGCATCCCAGGCAGAGTTCCTCACCTCTTTTTGTGCCACCATAGACCTGTGGTTCTTTCTTCCAGGACAGCAGCCACCACAGCCTTCTGTATCTACTAACTGACCCATCTGTGAGCTCCATGAGGTCAGGGATTGTATCTCGTTTGGCTCTGCACTCCAACACTCAGGGCAGAGCCTGACACGTAGCAGGTGTTCACTAAAACCCATTGAATGGATGCAGGAGAAACTAGAGGAGTTTGATGTAATGGGGAAGCACCCTCATCATTTTGCAGATTTTTAGTATTGCAGAGTGGGAATAAAGCATCGATTTAATTAATATATCTAGTCTCTGACCCAAGCAGAACTTTACCATTTCCATTTTAAAGAGAAACAGAAATGTGGTAGTAAAATGAAATGCTATAAGTAACTGGATTACTTATATATTATTTATATTATTATTTAATATATAATGTATTATATATGTAATATATATTACATATATTGTATTGAATATGTAATATATAATACATTAATATATCAATGTTATATCATATAATTATTAATATATACATATACATGCATAATTAATAATAACGAGTACCTAACATTCCATTTATAATATGTATAATTAGTATACTAACACAGTAGTCCCCCTTATCTGAGGTTTCTCTTTCCATGGTTTCAGTTACCTGTAGTCAACTGCAGTTTGAAGATATTAAGTGGAAAATTCCAGAAATAAACAATTTATGTTTAAAATTGTGCACCATTCAGAGTAGCACGAAGAAAGCCCCCCCATCCCACGCCATCCTGCCCAGGACACAGACCATCCCTTTGTCCTGCATCTACACACTGTATACGGTCCCTCTCTGTCAGTCACTGAGTTGCCATCTTGGTTATCAGATCGACTGTCACAGTGTCACAGTGCTTGTGTTCAATTAACTTGTATTTTGTTATAATCGTTCTTTTTTTTATTAGTTATTATTGTTAATCTCTCCAATTTATAAATTAAACTTTATCTTAGGTATGTATGTCTAGCAAAAATATATATACAGGGTTTGATACTATCTGCAGTTTCAAGCATCCAGTGGGGGTCTTGGAATGTACGCCCTGTGGATAAGGAGGGAGGACTATTGTAATATAACAATTAATATAATTATATATGCATACATAATATATAATTACTATAATATGTAAGTAATTGTTATATCATAATTTATATTATTATATAAATAATAATGGGTAGGAAATACAAATTCAATGCACATCTATTTTCAGCGCCCTCCCCCACACCTTTTAGCTCTGTATTAATTCAGTCAGGCAATGAGAAGCCCTTGCAAGATCCTCAATGATTTTCTGAAGTAAATAATGCTCAACATTCTGTTTTTAAGCAGATAGGTGCTCTCCCTCACATTTATAGAAAATCTGTACTCTCCTTTCTCCAACTCCCAAGGTGAGTGCAGGATTAGCACCTAATTTATCCTTGTTTCTCCCACATGCCTAGCAAATGACATGGACTCAATAAACATTTGGGGAAGACGAAATGAATTTTCAATAAAAAGGATTTTACAATTTACCTGCAGACCCAGAACATAAAATGAACAAGACAATCCATTCTCCCAGCAACGGCAGTAAATGAAGATATGCATGCACTTGTTTTTAATTGATTTTCCTTTCCCTCTTTAGAATGTAAGAATTTTGCAGCAAGCCTCTGCTTCTCTCCTCTGTGACTAACAACACAGCAATAACAGCAGCTGCCTTTCCTTTTGTCTCACCATGTGCCAGGTAATGTGCTCAAGTGCTTCATTAAATCTTTAAACCACTTGTAGAGTATTTGTGTTTCCCTTTTATACCTGAAAATGGGGATTCTGAGAGGGAAAGGAATTTGTCCAAGGTTATATGGCTTTAAAATGATAAATCTGGGTGTCAAACTTATCTGTAAGGCTACTCTGCTGTCAGTCTTCTTATCCATCTGGCAAAGCACTCAAGTTGCTGACGTGGAACTGAAAAGTCTCAGAGAAAAACCATGAACCCTTGGCATCAACCTGGAAGGCTTCATTGATCCACTCTTTGGATAACTTTGTCTCAGGTTCATATAGGTGAACATGTTTCAACCAGCTCAGTCCTAATTCCAGGGCTAATGTCCCCTCAAGCAGACCACAGACAATGGGAAATCTAGGGACAGTAGTTACATGAAAGCTCTTTTGCATGCCTGAAATCTCTTATCAACAGACTGGCAGTTCAAAGCAAGATCCAATTACAGAAAAGCTAGGCACAGTAGACAAATGACTAGAGAACCAAATACATCTACATAGAAGGCTTAGTATACTGGTATATGCTAAGTACTCAATAAATACCAGTTGTTAGCTACAAATGTCCTGGACTTAGGACTGAGCCTGATTGAAATTCTGGTTAGCCCCTAAATCTAAATAGATCATCTCCTCAGTACATTGAGATTCAGGATTCAACATCAGAGATTCAACTAAGAAACACAGAAGGGTTGGCTTATAAGGGCATCTATAATGCAGATACTACCTATCTTCCCAGCTTGGCTTCTCATCATAGACCAGGACAGGACTCTAGCTTTGAGCAGATGGAGAAACAGTCTTCCCTAAGGACAACCCCCTCTCTCACCACAGGACCTTTGCACATGCAGTTTCCACGGCCCGGAATCCTCCTGTCTTTTCTCCTGGCTAATCACTAGTCATTCTTTGAATCTCAATCTCTCTATTACTTCATTGAATCTTTCATTCTATCACGACAGGGCTATTTAATGAATATCTCTAATAGAATGGACACCAGGAAGGGTACTTAAAACATAAAGGTGAATAAAGTTATGTATGACCTCTGTTATCTTGGAGCTTGCATTCTGATAGAGGCAACAGGTATTAATAAAATAATATACTATTAAAAGTACAATTATACACCTATACCATTAGGGTGAGAACCCCAATTCCAACCACTGAACCACTGGAATAAGGCCATGTTGGTGCACTGTATTCTCACAAATGTTCAGAAAACGAGAGGCATGCACTAAAGTCATATGGATGTATGGCAGGAGAGACCAGATAAAAGTGGGTTCTTGGTCTTGATCTCTATGGTTTCTCCAGCTCTACAATTTGTAGGTCACACTGACTGACTGGTTCTTTAGCTAGGCTAAAGAAAGTCTGGTTGAAGAAGCCCCCAAAGAATGAAAGTTTATTCATTTCCCTAAGTTTGGTGAAAAAAATGGAACCCTCTATTGCTAAGTTGACCATTTCCGAGATCACTTTTTAAAAAGAATTATGTGCGTCTCTTCCAAATGTTGTTTTCACTTTTAAGCAGCTCATGGAAACCACAGACCATTCATGTGGTCAAAAAATGGAAAAGAATGAGCAGAATGAGCTTGTGAACGTACCCAGAAGATGCCTAGAGGAAATAGTGGGATGAGCTTTTTTTCTTCCAAAGAATTGTCAGTTTACTTTTTCATCTTCATTAATGCATTGAGGCACTTGGACTAGAAAAGACAACTGAATGTTCTGAAATCTAGTACCTTGGCTACCTGAGCCATGCTTATGCTTTTCTTACAACAATATAAACTCCTATGTTGGGATTTAGACAAGGGTTAAAAACATTTTCCTTTTCAGTTCAGTGCTGTCATTTGCCTGTCAACAATTTAGTTGAGTCGATTGTTGTAAGGAGAGCAAATTCAAATCCCACTGTGTGGGCTGATCCATGTGACCTGCCATCAAAAGCAGCAAAGAATATTCTATGTTCACACCTAGTGCACACTGAGACTCAGTCAGCTCTTCTTTGTCTTTATCTTGTCACTGCAAAACTATTGAACTACACATGACACTCCCTGTAACACACATGTGCCATGTCAACAGCAAGAAGCTGCAGGGGCAGATGGCTGAGGGAGGAGAGAGAAAAGCAGGGGAAAAAGTCGGGAGTGGAACAGGCATTTGTCAACTGCTTACAATTTAAGGATGGAAAAGTTTTTTTGTTTGTTTGTTTAATCCAAAAAAGCAGTACACACATTCTTTGGGAAAACTAAATAGACAATATCTTTTTTTTTTTCCTCATTTATTTTTCTGTAGATCAGTGCTTCTCAATATGCAGTGTCAGAACAAGCAGCATCAATATCACCTGGAGATTTGTTAGAAATGCAGAATCTCTGGCTCCACCCCAGATCTATGGATTAGACTCAGAAATTCTGGGGGTGCAGCCCGATAACCTGACTTTTAACAAGCCTTCCAGGAGATTCCCATGCACCTGAGGTTCTCTATCAAGAGAGAACCACTAGTGTAGATCATTTTTAATGAACTCACTCCACTCCATGTGATTTAGATGCTAAGGCCCTCATGATGCTCAGACTATCTTAATATCAAATGTTTTATTTAAAACCAGGGTAGAGCCTGATTATTAGTACATATTTTATAAGTTCCCTGGGTAATTCTAATGTGCATCCAGTGATGAGATCCAGCTCTCTATAAAATGTTTCCTCTTCTAATTTGATCAGTTATGGCATTATAACAATCCTCTTTTCCTAGTTGAGGTTGACATCAGCATATGGGTTTAGTATGTGGGATCCTCTAGATCAGGGCATGACTAACCCAGCCTCCTGTGAGTAAGAGATGCAAGAGGAAATAAACCCCCATCTCCATTTGCAAAGTCTGAAGCTCCAATGCTTGGAGAAGTTCAGCCTCCCAGCTCCCTGGGCCTCAGCTGTGCTGATGAATCCTCAGGTTTTCCCAGCCACTTGCAGCTCTTCTGTTGACTGCAGGGGTGAATATTGAAACCTCTTCCCCTGCTCAGACTGTGTTGAGCTCATTTCACAGTCACTCAGTTAAGAAGCAGTAATAGAGGCAAGCAGTGAAGAGTGTAGGTTTATTCAACCTCATCTGCATAGAGCTTCCTGTGTGCCAGGTAGGGCTCTCTACACGTTCTAAAACCCCCGTTCATTAGATCTGCATCATGACCCCGTGAGGTAGGTACTATTTTATCCTAACTTTTCAGATGAAAGAACTGAGGCACAGAACAGTTGTGTAACTGCACAAAGTCACACAGTAAGTAAATAGCAGAGACAAGATTTGAACCTGCATTATTTGGCTTCAGCATCCACAATCTTAACCATTGCCCTGTGCTACAGCACAGTAGTGCATCTAGAGGCTGTACGGAGAGAAGGAAGGGCTCGTACTTGCTAGTTACTCTTTGTCAAGTGCTGCGCCAGGTGCTTTACACACATCTAATTTTACTCTCTCAGCATCATACTCCCATCAGGTGCAGGCGCAGGCTCAGAAATGGAGTCTCAGAAAGATCAGGTGACTTTATTCAAGGTTATCCTGCTAATAATTAGAAACTGAGGCTCAGAAAGGCTAAGTGCTAGCAATTGGAAATGATGGAATTAAACTAAGCCGAACTACTTTGTTATTGGCCACCAGAACAATTCAATAGAAATAAGACGCATCAGAGACTGCAGAGCAAGGGAAAGCACCTGGATCCCATCCTGATTCATTATTGGAGCTGCCACTTAACCTGGTCAAGCCTTAGATTCCTCTTCTTTAATTCAGGGATGACAGTGTCTAGTCCATGAGGCCAAGTGTGGGTCCAAGGTAACATACATGATGTAACTCACCAGGGATGACCCAGAGCAAATGCTCCACAAGCCATTTCTTTCCTGACACTGTCCAAAGCCACCTCTTCTGGGAGGCCTTCCAGGAGATACCCAGAAGAGTTAATATCTCCTGCTTTGCCCCCAAACTCACACACATCACTGTGCAACCAGCTTTCACTCTAAGCTCTGATTCTTCTTCTCTCCCTTCCTCCCCTCTCCTGTCTCCTTTCTCTTTCTCCTCTTCCACCACACCTGACTGATCATCCCATAAAAGAATTTAAAACAGCATCTTTCACTTGCCCCAGGGGTTGAATGTTTTTGTGCACTGTACAACTTGCCTAACTGTATGTGGTAACTCTACTTACCAGCCCTCGTAGGAATTACACTACACCTTTGTCTCTCATCAGTACTAGTTTCTAACTGATGGAGACCATGGATGGCTACATGACAACTCATAGCCCACAGAGTCCCATGTTGCCCAAGAGTTTGACTCTAGCAACCACGTGGCTGGAATCCTGGACAGGGAGGTAGTTCAGCCCACCAGATGGCAAAGTCTCCTTATCAGGGCTCCAAATCATGGTAGGTCAGAGCCACTTCCAGGCTGGCTGCCTTCCATGCAGTGCATCTGGATAAATTTCCTGGATGATTACATTTGCATAGTAGGGTGCTGGACTCACATTTCCAGCCAAATTACAATTTCCCACAGTTTAGAGCTGTGGTTTTGATAAATGCATCTATTTCAGCCAAAAACTTGTTAGATAGGATGGTCATATAATTTATCCTCTGAATTAGGATACTCTTTGAGAGTGAAGGGGGATGCTGTTATTAATTTTGCCTGTTCAACGGGCATAAACTGGAAGTTCCCTAGGGAAATTGGATCACCCTACTTATCATGGTATGACTGCCCTAATATTAAATCAAGGAAAGGAACTAATAGGGTGGCCAGGGAAGGAGAACAAAGGTATAGGCATCTGTGAGATTTGGGTTTTGATCCCTGGATCTCCCACTCATCACCTGAAGGGCTGTGGCCCAATTATTCGGACAGCCCTGTCTCTAAAGTTATGATAATATCACTTACCTCACTGGGTTGTCATAAGAGTTAAACAGACATGCATAAAGAAAGCTCTGCACGGGAGCCAGCACAAAGTGAGGGCTTAGGAAGTAGAAGCTTGCTGCCCTCCTCCTGTCTTTGCCCATCTACTATATCATCGCACCCTGAACACAGGCATTTGTGAAACCAACGTGCAACAGCAGGAAATAAGTGCCCTTGCTTGGGCATGGTTTTCTCCACTCAGCAGTTGGCCTTCCTGCCTTTTTCTGAGTGTTCCTTTTCGTTGAAGGTGCCTCATTAACCGGGCCTCTCGACAGGAGCCTGACCTTGGTTTCAGCACCCTTCTGACATGATCAACAACTTCTCTGAAACCAACTGCCCTGGGTATGAAATACCCAAGCTCTTAAATCACTGCTCTTCCCTGCCAGCTGTGGGAGATCAGACATCGGGACTCTTTCTGCAACTTCAAATCCTTCAGCTGAGGTTCTGAAGTGGGTGGTGCAGAGCTGGAAGGCTTTGGCATCAAATGGTTCCAGATGAGAGTTCGTTTAATATCCAGTCCTGTAGGGAACAGAAGTGCAGTGGCCTATTCTCCAGATGGAAATTCCCACAGAGATGCTTAGCCTGATCTGCGACCTTTTCTACCTCTTCACCCTCACACCTGCTCTCTTTAAAGAGCAGCTTATGTCCCCAAGCTTTGTCCTGATGTTTCATGTTAACAACAAACATTCGGTGTTAATTGACTTTCTTTGTCAATGCAACATATGCTAAATTATTTCACTCTTAATATTGTTTATCAAGCCATTTCCCTTACTTAAAGAATGACACCTCCAGGTCCAACTTTGTCTTTAATCACCTCTTTATCACAGCCCCAGATACACAGAAGGTTTTCATAAAATGTGGGAACGAATGAATAAATAATAATCTCTTGGCAGTTTTTCCTTCTTCGATACATCTCAGTAAGGATACAACCTATTGTTTTCATGGTATCCTTTATACTGTCCCACAAATTTTACATGTTTATGTATTGTTCCATTCAGTGAAAATTTATGTGCCATGAACATGAATCAATGCATGTACATATATCATGGTGCCCGTGCACACTTTGTTCTGGGAATAGTAAGGGTCAGGTTATGGACCCGGATGCCCTGTGGAATGCACCTGATTACACTTATCAGCCAGCTGGAACTGGGCAAGTCACATGAGCGTTTAGAACACTCGTCTTCACACACGCGTGGGTGACCGTGCTCTCCTGAAGGTGGCTGTGAGGAGCGAAGGAGGAGACCCCATAAAGGGCGAGGATTCTGCCTGACACCAGCTAATGGTGGTTGAGGACTTTGACTCCTCTTCCATCTGTCCTACAAGATCTCCGACCAGGCAATCACACACTTTGGGATAAGAAGGGAGAAAGGCGAGGAACATGGAAAGCATAGATTTGGAGACCTAGGACCTCCACATGTCCTTAGGTCACCTACTCCATCTCCTACCTGATGTGGGAAGCTCGAACCAGCTCCCTCCTGTATATTTCCAGGAGAAAACAAATGAGGTGGAGATGGAGAATTATCTCCCAAGTCAGCTCATTCTGTGTGGGGGCAACTCTAGTTATTCTGAAGGTCTTATTTATATTGTGCTATGGGTAGCCTCCCTGTATGTTTTGCCCCTAGGAGGCATGGCACACAAAACAGTGGACTTGTACATCTTATACCCCTTATCATTGCTCTGTTGATATGTCCAACATTGCTCCCACATCTCGAATCTTCTTTTTTCCAGCCTGATCACATTCAGTCCCTTTAATTCTTCTCTTTAGCAAATGAAAATACATCCAGAGGACAGTGGCCTATAAGATAAAAATCCTCTTTAATGTGGCATAGTGGGATTATCTCTCCCCACTTAAGTGTTAGATATTTCTGTGTTCACGGCCTGCTTTTGTATAACATAATTTTGGTTAGCACACTTAAAGGAATCAAAAGGTCCAAATAACACTAAAAAAATGGGGAGGACGACATTGCCATTCACAATCACAGCATAGCAGCATCTCACAGTGTGCAAAGCCACAACAGTCACCCTACCATTCCTTTGGTTTCGCCACTGGATTTTAGAGCTGCTTAGTGGCCTGACCAGGCTCTTTTTACGTGAACGTATAAGACAAATCTTGTGTGTGGCCCAGTGAATAGGCAGTCTCCCTTCGGCAACAGCTGCAGTGTAAGCTTTTCCTTTTACTCACAGCAAGTTATGGCATGTGCTGTGCTGCATTTTAGAGCTCTCACATGGCATCCTCTGATGGACAGGCAGGAGATGTGTCCTCGGTTGTAGCAAAAGTCAGCTGTACACATGGTTAAATTATTGCCAAGGTTTGAGGTGCATTGCTGGCACAATATTAGGGCAACACAATTTGAGGACCACAAATTTATACGTCAGAAGCATGAGGGACAGAGGGAGTGGTAGATGGTTTGTCTTTTGTCTCCCTTCCTCCCTCTAACACCCACCGCTTTTGGCCACTAAATATTTATAGGTCACAATCAAAAGAGCTAAAGGTAAACCATTCAAAGTTCCAGAGTTTTCTGTCTGCTTCCTTATTCCCTAAAAGCTCGTGGTAATACTGAAGCCATTATTTCCCCAAGCACAGCACAGACTCTGAACATTTTAGTAAGTTCTTCTGATAGATGAGAGAATAAAATAGCACATTTCACAATGGAATAATTTATTCTGATCTCTGCTAAGCTCTTTTTAAAAAATATTATTATGAAAGTGACACATATTCATGCCCATTGAAAAGAATGAAATTTGGAAAATACAGACAACTATAAAAATATCAACTACAATGCCATATCTCAGAGGTAAGTACTCTACATAATTTGGCTTATTTGTTCCAGTACTTTTCCAATATATATATATATCAATATTTGGTTGTCCACAGAGTTAGAGTAACACCGTGTACCCTGATTATTTTTTTCTAAGCTTATATTGTGAGCATGTGGATTATATTGTGAACATTTTTGTGGATCATGATGAATTCTTTAATATCATCATTTTGACTGATAGGGGAATATTCTATTGTGTGGATATACTATAATTCCTTTTAACAAATGCACGTCTTATAGGAAATTAGAATGCCATATTATTATAAGCTATGTTTTAGTGAACATTTCTATATAGAGATCTTTGTAAGTTTCAAAAGGCAGAGTCAAATCTGCTTTATCTGTTCCTGCATAATTTTGTGTCTAGCACATTGTAGGAGAAACCGTAAATGCTCAGTGTTTGCATACAGACTAGCTGCCTGTTTCGCTAACCCTCTGATTATTTCTTTAAAAGATATTGCCAGTAGATAGGTAACATTGCATCTTGTATTTTGTATGACAACCCTACCAGCATGAAATTACAAGGTCAAATGGCTTCGTATAGTTCTACAGAGAAGATTTGGGAGGCGAAGCAGGAATTCCAGATTCGGTGGTTCACACAGGCATAAAGTAGAGCCTGATGAGGGCCATATCTGCTTTGAAGACTAATTTTGTATTGGGAAATCAAACGTGGTCAATAGCTTAATGGCTTACAAGCTATTTTAAATAATGAAACTATCTATATGTCACTCACACTTTGATGATAAAATACTCACGTGTTAATTTCACATAGTTAATAAATGTATCCACCTCTGTGTAATTAAGAACCTCATTATCATTACACAGATGGTATCTGCCTGGAACAGGTGAAATTCATCAGTTTAATATAATCAAACATTTGCCAAGCATCCACTCCATCCTGGACTCTGGGCTATGTGCTGGAAGCACAGTATGTCTAAGATCTACTCGGACCTCAAGAATATCTGTCTAGACAAGAAGTACACTAGTGGACAACCACAGTACACTAGTGCCTGCCTGGCATATGGAGGTAATTAATACATATCTATTGAATTTGTGGGTGGATGGATGGGTAGACAGGGTCTGACTAAGGCAGAGAAATAAAGAAAGCTAGCTAGCAAAGTCTGCTGGGTTGAAAAGTGCGTGGTTGCAAGGGGAAGGTGTACAGACAGGCATGACTGGAAATAAAAACATGGGTGGGGAAGAAGCGATGGGAAGAGATACTTGCGTTAACCTTTGGTTGATCATGAATGACTTGCTCAGAGGGTTTGGGTTTCCCCAAAAGCAGACCCTAAAATATAGATTTGTGTGCATATAGTTTATTTGAGAATTGACCCCAGGAAATGAGATGAAGAAATGGGGCAGTGAGGCAGGGAAGGAAGAAAGCCTGTAAAACTGCCTACCCCGGTGAACAGCAGGAGCTCATCTCTGGTGGTGACCGTCTGAGAGACCATGTAGAACAGTCCTCATAATTCTCTCACGCAGTGAGGAAGCTCAGGTAGTTTATCTCCTGACTCCAATCGCTAACAGTTGAGGGATGCTTCTGGGGGCACTAAGTCCCGGACACTTCCAGCCTGCCCCAACCAAGGGCCAAGATGAAGAAAATGACCTCAGGCCAAGAGCTGCAGGAATCTGTTGGATTAAACTGGGACTGTCTGCACTGACCTCAGGGATGGGTATATGGGTGGGCATCCAGGTGTCTGTTACAGAGCCTAGTGGGTAACAGGCTAGATCTCAGCAAGCCAATTCTGTGATTAGACAAGAAAAATAATCTCCTTCAAATAATTCCATCAGCACTTCCTGCCTGGGGTATTTGCTCTTTCCTAAAGCCTGCAATGTGTTTCTTTCTTGCTTTTTCATATAATTGCCTCCTTGTCTCTGCTTAAATGTCACCCACTCAGTGAGGTCATCTTTGATGATTCAATTTACATGTCATCTTTCTCCCTGTTTATTCTCTGTGATAGCATCTTGATTGTGTATATATATATATATATGTGTGTGTGTGTGTATATATATCCTTGATCCTTTATAATATATACACATACATATTTATACACATTTATAAAAGATACACAGATATCAATATGCATTATTTATATATACAAAAATATGTACATATATATATATTTGTTTGATATTTGGCTATATGCCTATCTATCTCACTTATTCATCATTGCATTCTAGACACCTAGCATGCTGCCTGGCACATAGTAAGCACTCAATAAAGGTCTATCGGGTGAATAAATAGGGTCCACCACTCATCTCATACACTTTCTGGCATAGGAAGACTGGTCTCCTCCATTGTTCTCTTCTATAGCCCCAGGCTTCAAAGTCCTGTCATCTCTCCATGCAGGTTGGTGTGGCTGGGGAAGGTTGCTGAACAGGCGGGAGTAGGACTGGCCTTTGCTCAGCCCTGGGAAGGGGAGTTCTGACATTGGACATGCAGGCATTTTCTCATCATAGGGATGGGCTCTAAAGAACAGGGCTCTCTTCAGTTGCTTTTCTTGTGGCTTAAAATATTTGCCTTCCTTAATTCATTCCTGACTGGATATGTCTTCTATTTGCCTCAAATTCAGGTTTTCAGCCTCACTAGTGTAATTAATTCCCTGGAAGGTTTAGAATTTTTTTGTGGGAGAACTCGGGGGGGCCCTGGGAAGTAACGATTGCCAGATAAAATTTGTACTTGCTAAACCTGGCAAGCCTACTGGAATTTATCTCCTGGCATGCTTCTGTAGGAGCTCTGGGAAAAGGGCGAGTAATGTGCCCACCCTCTAAGTAGCAGGGAGCTAGGTGCATACCTACCGCCTTGCCCTATCTACTACAAGCTGTACTCCTGCCCTCCCGCTGCCTACCTGGCTCCTCAGAGGACAATGTGGCCCTATATGCCATTGAAAAAGACCGCTTGTAGCAAGGTCCTTTTGATGCTCCAAAAATAGGCAAGGAGGCAGAAGCAGTGAGCAGATGGGTAAAGCTGTACCTGCTGTCTTCTCCCTCATTTCCTGACCTACGTTAGTGGTTTACAACACAAGTTTTGAGAAAGAGCTATCCGAGTGTGAATTCTACCTCCATCTTCTTTGCCAACCATATGGCTTTGGATAACTGACTTCACTTCAGTAAGCCTCAATTTTCTAAATCTCAAAATGGGTTGATGATAATAGTATATACCTCATGGGGTTGTTGTGAGTAAAAGCGAAATAAGGAGTGCAAGGTAGTTGGCACCATACTTATAAAAAATAGCAAAAATGCACTTCCCTGCTTAATTTTATATGTATATATAATACATATATATATGTCATGTATATAAAATTAACGAAATTTGAAATTTTACAATTAAAAAAATTTTTTTAATTGCTACTAAGTATTATCTTGAATCTGAATTTATCCATTCAGAGTTATGAATAAAATTCAATTAGTAGGTCTGGAAGATAGAGAGGAGAAGAAGAGTCTGGTGAAGCCAACATTACATGATTTATTCTTGCCTACCTGTCTTACTCGTCACTTCCTGTCCAATACCTGCAGCTCCACGCTTTCCTTGGGCTTTTGTCCCATGTTTTATGGCAACCTGGAAAACTCCTATTTATCTTACGAATTCTGCTGACATATCATTCCTCCTCCATAAAGAATTAATCTTGTCTTTCTCCCAAAGTACTTCTATTGCTCTTATTATTGCACACTACCCACTCTACTTCACAGTTAGTGGCTTATCAGTCTCCTCCAGAGAACACAAGAGTCCTCCCAAAGCCAGGACTATGTCTCACCATCCTCATCTTCACAGGGCACTGTCCAGCGCCAAGCACTGAGTGAGCACCCAATTCTGAATAGCTCTATTCAATTGACCCTTGGGTTCATCTGGCCACAGAAAGAGTTTTCAAATTTTTCCCTTAGAAAGGAGCAGCCAGCTTGATTGGTAGCTTCCTCTGATGGATACAATCTCGGGTGCCACAATGGCTTTCAGAAAAAGTGGAGTCCAGACTTGTCCTTGCATTAGTTGAGACTTCTATTTTGACACCACATCCCAACCCCGTGCTGAGCTCAGGACAGAGGAAACAGCCTCCAGGCTCTTCCAATCACCCACCTTCCTCCACCTTCCTCTCCTTGTCAGAACAATGGAGCCTCAGCTCTAAAAGGCAGGGAGTCCAGGAGACAGGCTGGCAGCTTGATGGAACTTTCTGTCAGCTCTCTGACATACAGGGCATTCCTGTACTCCTGGCAGTCTGAATGTGGCGCAGACATTTATGAGAGAGATCAGGAGGCAGTAGTTTACCCCTCCACTGCCCCAACGCTGCAGTCAGTAGGTAGACAATCTGTCATATCCAATGGGTCAGAAAGGAAGAAATACAAATGGGCACTCCTGCCTGATATCAGAATTATATAAGAGCATTTAGAAATACTCATGAAAAACATGTTATTGTTGTATACAAGGCCTTTGATTTAATGGTTAGCTTTTAAATCCATGTAGCTTGCTTCTGGTTTGAGACTGAAATTATTATAATTCCAATTTAACCTGAAGATGGACAGCAAAAAAAAAAAATGTTTAATTAAAATAAAATAAAAAAATACAGAGAGAGAGAGAGAGAGAGAGAGAGAGAGAGAGAGAGAGAGAGATAGTGGGGAGAGAGCAAAAACAAGCATGCTTATATAATTTGAATATCTGCTTCCTTAAAGCCATGCTGGATAGTCTAACATCATTCTCAATAATAGAATTAAAAATAGCTAAGTGAGTATTATGTGCCAGACCCTGTGCTGTCTACTTGATATACATTAAATTAGTTTTCTCATTTTACGAATGAGAATGAGGGTCAGGTATTGAGCCCACATCTGCCATACCCAGACCCTAACCATTACACTAGATTACCACATGAGTCAACAACCTGTCCATTTATTTTCTCCTGTCATGCAAAACTGAATGCCTGCTCCAAGCTGAGAAATGCAGGTATGATTGCCAGATTTTATGGACACAAAATAAAAAATAAAACTAAGAAGGATAAATAGCAGCCTTAGTGTCCAAATAGTTCTTATGAGTTTTCTTCTCATTTTACACTAAACTATGTTCATGACACTCTATGACTACTGACTTCATGCTCCAAAAAGTGAACCCTTCCACCAGCTGAGTGAACAGCCATTGAGGCTGAGCATCCGAGAAGCTCAAAAGTGGAAGAGTTAACAGGTTTGGTACAGAGAGACTTTGAAATAATCATTCATTCCAGTGTGATACAGACGGGTGACATTTTATGAGGACATTCCTGTTCACCCTCCTTCCCACACAATAAGCTGGGTTGTACATCTGCTTTGATTAGCAAACACTAAAACATGGACAAAATAATTATTCTATTACCTATTATCTCCGAGATAGGGCATGATTTGAACATAAGCACAGGTACCATTTACCACGTGCTTACTCAGAGCTGGCATTGTGCTAAGAATCCTATTATCTTGTTAACTGCACAACCTTAGGAGGATGGAGCTATTATGCCAATTTTATACTCAAGGAAATTGAGACTTAAAATAAGCAACTTGGTTAAGATCACCCAGGAAGCTGCTACAGCTGGGATGCAAAAGCAGGTTGGTCTGACTTCCAAGACTCTAACCTTCTATGTCATAATAAGTATAAACTAGCATGTGCTACTACAGAGAATGGAAATGAACACAAATATATGCCTTAGATCTACATTTAAAGTGTGTCACACATTGCAAAGCTCCACCACACAGTGACAGTTATCTCTAACTCCCAGTGAACATCAGTCTCTGTTCGAAGTTCTCTGCATCACTGGTTCTCAAACTTGAGCATGCACTAGAGTCACCTAGTGGGCTTGTTAAAACACAGGTCATCAGCCCCACCCCAGAGTTTCTGATTTTGCTATAATCCTGGGGTGGGGTCCAAGACCATGCATTTCTAACAAGTTCCCAGGTGATGCTGATGATCCAGGGACCGCAATTTGGAAACCACTGCTTTATGTGAATTAACTCACTGAACACTCACATCAACACTTGAATCCTCATTATACAGATGAGGAAACTGAGGTCCTTGGAGATAAAGTAACTTGCCCAAATAATGAGAAATACTCCTTTAATCTTTTATTTGAGCTTCTCCTCTTTAAGCTGAGCCCAGAAGAACTTTACTTCTCCTTGACACTGCTGTCAAATCCCACCACAGGAGGTTAAAGCCCAGGGCCCAGTTGATCCAGCTCTGGGCCATATTGTGAAGTTGTTCTGCTGTTTTGACTGGCATACGTTGTGAGGAACCGAAATGGTTTTGGAAAAAACAAGTATTCGCCAGCTCCCTTGACCATCCACTTATTCATCCCGTCAGCATTTATTAGCTGCTTCTGGGCACTCAGCAGAGTTCTAGACAACAGGGAGGAGTCTCAGAAAGGAGAAGATAAGCTTCCTGAACTAACTGAGCACAAGGCTGTGAACCACGGTCTAAGTGAGGGCCATCATTGGGGAATTCAACAAATAGACTGAGAAGGCAAGCAGATCGCACGGGTTACAGATATGACGCTTGATAATTATAATGGTCATCACAATAACTCTCGTAGGCCAGGTTTCCCAGAAAAGGACACTCATGGAAAATCTGCAGGTAGGGTTTTTACTAGGGTACTCTTGGGAACAGCATCTGCAAAGGATAGAGAGAAGGAGGATTAGCAGAGGGAGGAGTTGAGCTATAGTTGTTGCAAGAGAAGCTTTAGCCAGTTCCACAAGGAGCTTCAGAACAGGGCTGGCCCTTCAGAGTTGTCTCCACTGAGGCAAAGGACCTGGGTTTTTGTAATCCTGCATCCAACAGTGCTTAGATGTCAGCTGCCCCTGCAAGGGACATAAACTTTAAGCAAAGCAGCTCTTCTCCCTTGAGGGCGATAATCGGGGAGGTATACAGCTATGCATCGTCAGTAGTTAACAATCCTGGTAGCTATGAGACACCAGTACCTCAGTCCTGAAGGATGTTCTAGATGGCACATCACAGGATCTACTACATTAGGAGGTAGGGCTGGTGGGTCCAGGCGCTGGGCTCTGTGTCCCCCAGAGTGGGGTGGGGAGTGGGGGATGGGCGGAAGAGACAGCAGCCAGCTGCCGGTGGGGGTGCGTGGAGGTTTCCAAGGAGAAGGAAGGAGCCGCCTCCATTTGGGGGACTTTGCAGTCATCAACAAAGGACTGGAGGTGTGAGCGGAAGTGACCTCAGTGATTAAAATGAGTGAATTCAGATATATAACTCAACCTTGTTAGAGAGCTTTTTAAAAACTAAAAAATTGATTCCGTGCATGAGGGCTAGCTATTTAGAGACTTAACGAGTGCTTACACAGGACTCAGCAATGAGCAAGACGTATTTATCTCTTTGTTTTGAAGAGCCTAATAAACTATTATTACAGTTTCTCTATTGACTTTGAAAAGTCTTGAAGTTTGAAAGGGACGTCTGTAAAATTAATACAGCATGAGCATGGCCAGAACAGAGAACCCTGTTACAATGGGTCTATCCAGTCAAAATGGTCAGGGGCCCTGTGAAGCCCAGTGGTGGCCCTGGAGGAGGAGGGCAGCAGATACAGCAGCACAGAAACCAGCTGAAAAACACTAACACAGCCCCTCGGCAGCAAGCACAGAGGATGACCACCCCTGTTAAACCTGGCAATGACTGCAAAAAGACTGTACAAGTCCCTCCAAAGGATCTAAGAATCACAACTGATGTGACCTCCACAGAAGGAAGTGAGTTTGAAGGTTATTGTCTGAAATGGGAGTAAATGATGGGAATTTTCAAAATGGGCTAGGAAAAGCCATCTCCTATTCAGAAGCAAATTTCTATTGCTTCATCTGGTAGGGATATTTTAGCTAGAGCAAACGATGCAACAGGCAGGAGCAGTGCCCATCTCATTCCCTTACTTGAACAGCTAGACCTGAAGAAGGACAATGTACAAGCAGTGGTGATTGTTCCCACTAGAGAACTTGCTTTACAGGTCAGTCAAATTTGCATCCAGGTCAGCAAACACAGACCTCTATGGAGACTCTGCGTTGGAAAAGGGACCCGGAAGTCTGGGATTCACTGGTTGCTGCCACACTATCTCATCTAATGCCTTTGGAAGAGGCCTGCCAGAGAGAGCAAGGAAACTTCAAAACCCTATATATAATTCAAGGTGTTATTTTTGGGACATTCTCTCTGACTTTGCTCCTCTCCGCTTTTTAAAAGTTTGAGGAACTTTTCAAGCTCGGCAAAAAGGAACAAAACTTTATCTGCCTTGCAGTGTGGGAATTTGAGTGGCAGTATCTGAGCAGTATATGTATAAAGCATGGATTTGCATTTCAGAGTATTAGCCAGGACAGACTTCGGTAATGTTAGCAGTTCTGGGGCTAAGTGTGTTGCCCTCTGCCCACCTTGATACATAAACCTGCAGGAATGGGCAACCGCTGACAGCCTTAACTTTCATGTTGCAGAAAGTTGCTTGCTGTTCTTAGTGACAAGAATTAGTTGCCCTTTTGCACTGTAAATTGCTGGCAAATGCTTTACAGTCAATGGTGTCACTTTAAGTGTGTCCCTCCCATCATGCTTGATGTTTCACCTGATCCTCAGACAAAAGGAGTGAGATGAATGAAAACCAGTAAACTATTTTTTAAAAAATGTTTTGCATTCCTTTGTAACCCAGTGTACTAAAGCAATCAGAAGGCATCTAGGGTTAAAAAAAAAAAAGGCAAAAAATAAAATTAAAAAATATTTTGATTTCCATATTCCATTGCTAGCCCTGAAATATTACAAGATGAGTCCTGCATATGCTTCCATGCTCAGCTCATCTGGATAAAGAAATCAATTATTCAAACTTGCTTTTTGGGCTCTGTCTAGTTCCAAGCAAAAACTATTTGTGATTCACTCAAAATTTCTTGAGGATCTAAATCCTACGAATGCCTCCTGATCAGACATAGCCCTATCTCCTTAAACATTGTAGTAAGAGCTGCACAGTACAAACCCGAAAAACAATAAGCACATTTATCTGGTATTCAAGCCACATAGGTTCATCTGTCCAGCCATTGCAGGCTACCCAATACAAGCACTAATTAAGGAAGTAATCTTTTCCAGGGAGGGATGGGAGAAGGAATTTAAAAGCCATCAACTTTTGACCAGAAAAATCTTTCCCTTGTACTGATGCAACTCTCTTTCTTTTCTACATCTGGCAAGATAAGAGGGAACATTCATTATAGAAGAAAAGGAAGAAAGGCTAGTAAACACAATTTTGTATCTCACCAGGAATGTGGGTGACTAAACAGCACCATCCTCTTTGCCATCCTCAGACTGTGTCTGCTTGGTGCCACATGCTTGTGGGTCCCTCTTAAAGCACAGACTTTAAATGATGAGAGGAGTGGCACTTAAACTGTGTGGGCCCCGCTATTGGACAGTCTTGTGCAGGCAGCTGCCCAATTTTGTGCTTGACTCTTGAATAGGAATTGTTAAATGGAAAGATGCTCTAAGGACTAGGGCAAAGCCTAGTGTCTGTCTGTCTGTCTTCCTGCCTGTCTGTTTCTCTTTTTAATCTCCGCCCCCTCTCCACCCCCTGTCACAATAAGGAGTATTTGGTCCTATTGGAAGTTGTTTTCATGTTCTTCCAGTATCAGGTGTTTATTTTAAGTAATGGTAATACCTTTCTGGTGGTTCATCTCATGAAAACTATTCCCTATTTTTACTGTTTAAATAATGTCCAGCTCGTGGTTTAGCTCGTGGTTGCATAGCTGTGCAATGGGTTATGGACTGTGACACACCTTGCTGCCTCTGCACCTGTTTTGTGTTTCTCTTTCCATACATTCTGATGGAGAAACATTCTTGCTTTTCTCTTCAGAATGGAACAAATATATTCCAAAGTAATCTTCTAAGGGAAAAAGTAGGGAGAAGGAAACCTAAATATGTCTCTAACTATTTCCAAGTTGGCCCTGAATCATAATATGGGTTGGCCCCAAAGGCTGGAGGTAGGGGAGAGGCAACTGGTTATCAATATTTATTTTGGAATGAGGGGGAAGCCCCTTTCCTTTGCTATGTGTTTGTGTTTGATAATATCATGCTTGGGTTAGAACCAGACAACTCGGCGCAAAGTTTTGAGAGTAAAGGGTTGGAATCAAAACATCTTATTCTGATCACTTGGTTTATTTTTTTCTTCTTCTTCTTCTTTTTTTTTTTTAATAGGGGTGGGAGGGAGATTACTGTATCCCAAAAAGGAGGGTATCTGCACTAAGGATTTGGAAGCACATCATAACCTCATCAGAAACTGCCTATAGCCATGCTCCTGACCTTATAGAAGAGTAACAGAATGGTGAAATAAATTCTAGGGAATTAAGCCATGTTATTTTAATGTGCTACTTTTTTCAGTGTTCTGTGTATCTTAAAAATTGTTATTGTGGAGTCAATTTCTGGCGAAATCCCTTTGTCAGGCAAAATATCGGCCTTGTGAGAGCTGAAGTTAGTCAATGTTTAGGTGAACTTAAGTGGACTTTGGTGAGCTTGTAGTTCTACTTTATATCCTTAAAGATCATTTTTTAAAACTGACAAAGAAAATCCACTCTCCTGATCTAAAAACTCATCTTTGGGGTAAAGAGTTAAGTGTCCAAAGGTTATAATAGTTCATGAAGTCAGAGGGAGCTAGCCTGGCACCTGGACTCCACCCATCCACAGCTGACAGATTCCAACAGAAGTGTATTTAAATTCTCCAGGAGAAAATATTAGGCAGGGCATGGGATGGGGTAAGGTGGGGTTTTAAGATATAGGCTACTGCATTTTAACCAATGGTTGTGGGGGAAGGGTGCCTGGAGAAAATAAAGTTTCCTTTTTTGAAACAAAACTAACACTTGAAAAAAATAATTTTTTTTATTCAATAAAAATGAGATAGAATTTCAATGCCCCTAGCCACAAGGGACCAGTTTCACTGAGAAGTGAACAACAGGGTCTCAAAATTTTGAAAACATTTAGGGAAAGGAAAAATTGGCTTTCTGCTAATTGATAAATATTCCAGTGGGGCTCTGTGTGGCTCTGTTTTTGTTGGGACATGTTATGTTGTATGCACACATATGGACCAGAGTCTCTGCTGAGTTTATAAAGTTTAGAAAAGATGGTTGATAAAATCTTGATTTTTATTAATTTATCTTAATAAAAGCCCACTGGAACTCTTAAAACAAAAATGAAAACAAGAACAAAACATTAATTGCATGCTTATTATGTTCAGGCATTGTTTAAATGTTTTACAAATATTGATTCACTCAAGCCTCCAAATTCTATGAGCTAAGTATAGTAACCATAGTATACATGAGGAAACTAAAGCACAGCTAAATAATAAGTCATGGAAGTTAGAATTCAAATCCAAGAAGTCTGCTCTGAAGACTGAATGCTTAACAACTGATATTAACTATTTCTCTGACTCTCTAAAAATTTAAAGAAGGGGATTGTGATAAGGGGCAAAGGGTTAGAGGAGGGGGTGCTAATGACAAGAAAGGAAGTTTTCATCTAGGAGGTCGAGACCAACAGCATCACAAGGGATACTGTTGAGTTTATCATGGAGTGAGCTGCAGGACGGACACAATCAGTGGCCAGCCTGGGGGCTGGGGTACCCAGGGCCATGGCTCATGGCCTCATGGGTGCCTGTGAGAACAGACAGGCTGTTTCTTGCTATGTATCTCATCTTTCCTGGCTGAACTGATTTTTCTTCTTAATAAGAGCAATAATATTCCAAAAAGGAACTGCAGTCTTGAGGGCATGCTGCTGGGGAAGTGGATGGGTCCCTGGGGTCATATCAACTCAGCAAAGACTAGTCCTTGTGTTTAGATTGCTTGGTGCACATCTAAGGGCTGGAACTATAGAGCTAAATCTTCCTTAACGTCTAATTATATTTTATGTGTTTGAGGAAAGTGATGTTTGGAAAGGGTCTTGTGTGACTACCCCACTAATACATGAGAACATTGAACAGCCGGCTGTCAGGGAAGACACACAGAGGAGGCTGAGACTGGCTTCATCTGCTCCTTGCTCCACGTCTCAACAGCCAGCCACCAGTTGGCTATCCTATTAGCTGCTCTTTTGATTCTGGCTATGAATGCAGAGTATCACTGAATAATATTTCCTAAGATAATAATAACAACATGATGATAATAATAGTAATAATAGCAGCTGACATATGATAGCATGCTAAGCCTATTACAGAATCCTCTTTTAAAGCACCATATAAAAACTATAAGCTAGGTGTTATACCCATTTTTACAGATGAAGAAACAAGGCCCAAGGAACTTAAAGTACTTGTTCAAGGTCTCTCACCTGAAAACCAGAGAACAAGAAGAAAACTAGCTCTAGGCTCCTGAATCTGGGCCCTTAAGTTCCATACTGTCTCCATAGCTTAAATACTACCGTTTTGGCTCCTTTCTTCTTCCTTTCTCTTTTTTCCTTCATTCCCTCTACAAATATTTTTCAAGTATCACCAATGTGCTGGGCACTGGGCTCAGTGCTCAGGATACAGGTATAATGAGATTGCAGCATCCCTGCCTCCATGGACATGAAAGCCTGGGGCTTAATTTCAGCTGGATAGTTAACATCGAAGGCAGCTCCAGTGCTGAATCTGCCTGACTCCTTGAGAAGTCAGCCATGTCAGCAGAAGGCCCTCCCCTCGTCCTGAGGCTCCCACAGCTCCTGGGCAATCTCTGATTGTCCTCAGTATGTGGGGAAGAAAAGCCCACCAACAAAATCCATGGTGTGGAATCCATTCCAGCTCACTCTAAGCAAGAGCAAGACTTCTCTCAGCACTGCCTGTAGCACAGCCCTGTATTTTAAAACATGGCTTTGTATTCAGAGAATTCACATACCAGCTCTTCCTCTTCATAGCTGTGTGACCTGGAGCAAGTTACTTAACTTCTCTGTGTCTCAGTTCCCTCCATTAAAGTGTGGATATAATAGTATCTACCTCATAGACAGTATGTGAAAATTACTGGGCTCAATCTATTTTAGCTCTTATCCTCTTGTGGACTGATATATTTATTCAACTAATATTAAATGAATGACTCCTATCTCAGAGGCCAAATTCAACCTTTATAATATTTATGATAAAGATTATTTCTATGGCTCAGTCATGATTTAATCTAAAGAAGTTAAAAGGAACTAGAATAAAGATCAAGTGAGGCTTTTGCAGACATAGACATAGCTCGGAAGAAGTGTTTTTAGATATAGTTTTTTCAATCTAAGGCATTTTGCTGACTTGTGAGGACTCCAGGCACTGGCTGCCAGCATAGAGGTTTCCAGAAGCAGGGAGGTGGGGCCTTGCTACATGACATGTCTCTGAAGCATCTCCAACATTTAGGAAGGTGAGGACCTGTTTCTCGAGGTCAACAGTTAGAGAACAAAGATCTTAACAATTTCAGTAGGTTTCCCAAGCCACAGCCCTTCCTGTTGATGCCAAGATATAGTTAATCCTCATTCCTTTGATAATTCATGAAGGATAAGATAGAGCTACTTCGTTCTCTTTAAATTTTCAGAGGTTCCGTTTCCTACAGTTATAGGTCCCTGGGGATGACAAGCTCTTGCTATAGTGAAATCCCTCTTATCTAGGGGCTCAGGGTGGGACAAGCAGAATAAATGAGGGAGGTGCCAATGTTTCTGAGGCTACTGCTGTGGTATAGTGTCAACGACACTGGATCAGGAGTCCCTGGCACTGGATATTTGGGTTCGAATATAACCCCCCTACTAATGAACTTTGCAGCCTTGGAAACAGCCCTGAATCTCTTAACCTGAAAATTATGATAGCTAAATTTCACTGGGTATTTATCATGTGCCAAGTATGCTCCAAGGTCACAAGTACCACCTAAGGCTGGCACTAATATCATCCCACTTTATAGATGAGGAAATTAAGTCTTAGAGTGGTTGGGAAGCTGGAGTTAGGATTAAACCCATGGAGTCTCACTCTAGAATTCATAATCTAATCTCTTCACTGTCTCTTACTATCCAATGAGGGGAGGGTTATTTAAGGATTAAATGTTTTCAAAGAGTCTGGTACACAGCTAGTATTTCATACAGGTTGATGTTGGTCTTTGTTTTCTTCCTACTCTGAGATCTCATGCATGCTCCTGCCAGCTGGGGTGCTGAAGGAAACAGACTGAGCATAGCTGGACCATGGGATGATGGAGGGGGTGCTGCATGGGACAGCCACAGGGACCATGAAGAGGGGGCCTTGTTCAACTAATAGTGCACACTGGGTACAGACAGAATCTGGGAAGAATATTCAGAATGTGGGAGGTTATGAGAAAGGCACCAAAGACTGCTTAACAGATGAAAATGTGTAAGATCACTAAGAATAATTTTTTTTTCTGGTATTAATGCAATGACAGGGCCTTCTTTAGCTCAGCAAATAACTTTTCTAGAGCATAGAAAAATGGCCTGCAACAGCTGTTTGATTCACAAATGTTTACTGCATTTATTATGTGGCAATAAACAGGCACAAAAAGAATAAGACACAGTTGCTCCGATGGAGGGGCTTATTGATTGGGGGAGAGAAAAAGATGAGTAAGTCACAATTAATAATTATAATGATAATAGCTAACACTTTCTGCCTTCTCCCATGTTAAATGCCTCCTAAGTATCAGCTCATTTAACATGCGTAGAAACTCTCTGAGGAATAAATGTATTGTTACTCTACCCGTTATGTGAATGAGGAAACTTAGAAGTTGAGTAGCTTCCCCAAGGGGGCGGGCTTTGGATACATCATCGACTGTCTGACTCTAGGGTCCTTGCCTTAGCCGTCACCCTTAGGAGGGCAGAGGGAGAAGGAAGGTGCCGCCTGGAGAGGCAGAAACGCCAGATGCCCTGTGCAAGGAGTAAAGGGAATGCTTGCTGCTTTAACAGGTAACCCCTGGAATGTCAGTACTTATGGTAATAGGAGTTTCTTTCTTCTCACTTCTTATATAAAGTCCAAATGGCAGTAAGGTAGGGACAGGACAAGGGATGAAAGTACAGTTATTAAGGTTCCTGGGTGGGTGTAGGCTCTGCTCTCTTTAACACGTGCTCCCCAGATTAACCTTGACATCTGCCAGGAAACTAGGAAGAGAAAGAGAGCATGGAGGATCTCATAAGAAGGGGCAGTCCTGGAAATGATACCTATCACATGGCCTCTGCCCTTGCTCCATTGGCTCAAGCTCAGGTGTATGGCTCTAGCTAGATACAGGAGAAAGGGGTAGGGAAAGTGGCTTAAAAATGTGATCCCTGGCTGGGCAGCCACCTACCAGCAGCAACTATCTATGGAAAGAGAATATAGAGCTTGGTGGGCAGCCATCTTGGCCACAAGATGGCCTATAGAAGCCGCAAGCCCTTCTGTATTACTGAAATAAAAGGAATATGGAGAAGTAGCCAGAGAAAGAGAGACAGACAGAGAGACAGACAGACACAGAGACAGACAAGGTCCAGATGATAAGGGCTATTTGTGCCAAGAAGCTAAGGAGAACTTTTTCTTGACAACAATGAGAGTCTCTGTCAATTATAAGCAAGAGCAGATTGGTGTGTTGGGAAAACCACTCTGGCTGTGAGTAAAGATCTGATTTAAGAGAGAGGAAATTGCGGCTAGGAAGCCAGTTAAATGTGTGCTGCAATAATCTGGGGGAGAGACGCTGAGGCCAGAAGTGAAACAGCTGTCGATGGGACAGGGAGAGACAGGAAGATATAAGAAATGTCCTATTGTCTGGATTTCTTTATATGAAAGGCTGTCTGACCCCCATCTCTACCTTTCCTGAATGCCCACCCCCAGTTCCATGTCTCATGAATGCCCTCCCCTCACCTCCACTTCTCACCATTGCCCCACCTCCACCCCCACTCCCACTCTGGTTCAGTTTACCTGCTTATCAGCCTCAGATTGGAGTGCAAACGCCACTTCTCCCTGATTATATCCTTCACTTCTGTCCCAGGTCAGGTCCCTTATATAAGCACTCATGTTAGCTCGTGTCTCCCTTTCATAGCACTTAGCCTTTCTTCATGTGATTATTTGGTCCGTATGCCCACCTTTGATTTATAGGACTTCTCATTGGAAGAAGAAAATCTGGCATATTCTCTACTGAATACCTAGTGCCTAACTCAAACCGAGCAAGCCCTCACTACATATGTGTTAGATCAATGAATGAATTAAGGAGTGAGTCATAGGATTTGGAGACTTGTAGCGTGTTGGGGAAGAGCTAGCCATGATTCTTAGGTTGCTGGGTAGATGAGTAGTACCTTTTCATGATTAACGATGGGTTTTGTTCTCCACAAAGTATTCTCCCATAGTGATTTTGCAGAGGGTCGTGTCTTTTCTGCTGAAATTGAATGACTATCCAACATATCCAAATCCTCAACACATTGAGGATTCTTACTCACCCCCAGGCACTCACAGTTTAGTGTTAAAAATATGTGTGGTTAATCAGCCACTCAGGGAGGACCATCAGCACACAGGCCCATAAATGAGGTTGGGGAGCCTCAGGATGCCCCCTTTATAGATTTCACCCCTCCCTTCTGTGGTTTCTCCTTTGAAGTGATTTGTATGACACTGGGAAATGCCCCATCCATAATGAATAGACTTTAATAATTGAGTGGTAGCAATTTAACTCTATCTGAAAGTTAAGTTCTGCTTTCCTTTCCAAGATCTGGGGCCCAAATCAGGCTGCTACTCGCTCTGTTCAGATGAGATGATGAAAAAGGTAAAAAGACTCTAAAAACTGGAAAACATCAAATGTCAGACATAGGTGCAAATAACCACATAGTAACTGTAATGTTACTTTTTAAAAACTGAGCACATCTCTAGTCAAGATACTGAAAGTCACAGCAGCTTGTTAAATGGAATTGGCAGCACAACCCTCATCTTGAAGATCCTGATGTGAGCCGCACTCGGTTCCTTATTTTGTTACTTTTCCTTTAAGATATTGTAAGCCCATTTTCAACCAGTTTTGAAAGATTCGATTAGAGGCATTATCCTTCAGATCATTTCGTTGTGCTATTGTCAGAGAAAAACAACATCTTCAAAGATGTGTAGACACATGGGTAATTCCACTGAGAAAGAAACTTGCTTTGGATCAAATTATTTTCCTGTGCTATTTAAACGTTTCCTTCAAAATTACTGTTTAGGCTAGCATTTCTCACATTCCATCTGCAATTTCCCCATCCCAGCCTTTGATAAAAATCAGATGGAAATCTTGGTGCCATTAGAACTGCACACAGAATATTAACTCAATTTAGGAAATTTTCTTCTAATTAGATTTAATCTTCTTTGTCACCTCTTCAACATCAAGATAAGAAACATGATTGGGTCACTTTTGGCTTTTTTGGGCAGAAGTTGAATAAATATTTGTTAAACAGATGAATAAATGAAGGAATGAATGATTTGGGTTCTTCCAACATTCTAGGTTGTGGAATGGAAAGAGAATTGGTTTGGGAATCAGCCAGATAAGGGTATGAATTCTACTTCTGCTACTTGCTACTTCACTTTCTTCAGGCCTCTGTGGGCTCTCCACAGTGAAAAATGGGGCAGCCCAAGAAAATGGCTGTATTAGCTTCCTGTTGCTGCTGTAACAAATTACCACAAACTGAATGGTTCAAAAAAAAAAAAAAACCCACAAATTTATATTACATTTCTAGAGGTCAGAAGTCCAAAATGGGTCTCACTCAGCAAAGATCAATGGGTCTCACTCAGCAAAAATCAAGGGCTATGTTCCTTCTGGAAGCTCCAGGTGGAGAATCCATTTCCTTGCCTCTTCCAGCATCTAAGGGCTGCCCACATTCATTGGTTCTTTGGCTCATGGTACTCCCTCCATTGTCAATCCAGCAGTGCAGCATCTTTAAATTTCTTTCTGACTTTTCTGCCTCCCTCTTCCATCTAAGGATTCTTGTGATTACAGTGGGCTCATCTGGATAAGACAGGCTAATCTCTCCATTTTAAGGTCCTTACCTTAATCATATTTTCAAAATTCCTTTTACTATGTAAGCTATCATGCTTACAGGTGCCAGAAATTATGATGTGGACCTCTGGGGGGGGAGGGGGGTCATTATCCTGCCTGCCACAGTACCCTGCAGCCAATGGCTGCACTTATCAGATTTGTCCAACAGTGGTGGGAAGCACATCCATTCCTCTCCAGGGTAACAAAGATAATACATAAAAGTGCCCCCAGAGAGCTCCCCCACCACAAGAGCAGTAGCTGGTTGTCTTCTTGGAAGGAATCCAGTTCTGCCTGGGGGTGACTCACTGGTCTATCCACTGTGGGTGGTGGAACGGTCCGGGTTTTCCTTAGATTTTGTGAGACAGTGTCAATTCCACTCCAGCTTGATTGAGTATTTACATACATGGATGTGTACTTGGCCAAGTCTTTACTCTAATGGTAACCTTGAATTCAGTGCTGCACACCACCTATCAAATCTTGGTTGGGAGACCCACTCACCTGAGAGATGTGCAACCACATCTTTAAACTGGCTTCAGATTAAGCCAAACCACATCCTTTTGGCCCCAGAATATTTGCTTTCACTATACTTTGCTTTACTTTGGCACCATTAGTATATTAGGGGTACACCATAAGAAAAAGCAAATATGGTAATATTTGCATTACCATAACAGTTTTGTTGAGTATGTTCATACATTTCTTATGAGAAACCACAGAGAAATATTCCCCTGGGCTCAAAACCTAGTACTATTATGGTTTTCCTTAATAGCAACTGGTTTATTTCCATCAAATGAACACTCGTTCCCATGGCTGGTCATTTTGACTTATTTGGAAAATAAGGAAGCTAAGCCAAGATTGTTGTCCATCTTCAATAAAGCTTTAGAACATCATAGCCTGCATTATATATGCCAACTTATTTTCTTACCCTTGTTTTTTCTCCCCAGTTCCTTCATCTGTTTCACATTTTAGTTCTTATTATAATATCTGTAAGCCCAGAATAAGGCATGGTAAAATTTTTTTTATTTTTGAAGATTTTTTTTTCTCTTTTGTGAGACACATGCTCCTGACACATTCTCCTTTGTTCCAGGAACAAACAAATGAAAAAAACATGAAAGGAAACATCATCAGTGCCAATGTTTAAACACTGACTCACAGCAGAACTGAGTTTAGCACCATCATAAAGATGGGAGCTTATGTTGATAATATGAAAACAAGTCTCTAATGCTTTGTATGCTGAATAAACTAAGATTATAAATGCCAGAATTCTAAATGGCTTCCTTGCCATTAGCAGATTACTTGGCACTGGAATCCATTTCTTTTCTAAGGGATATTTAGCTTTTATTATATCTGTACTCATGATCAAAAGACATCAGCAAATTTTGCTATAGTGATTGAAGATACTCCTATTTAGGCATTCCTAAAGCTTCAGCTCTTTGCCTTCCTGTTTTTTGTATGTGAGCTTGTCTTCTCAGAAAGAAAAATAGAAATGTGCTTTATATTACGTAAGGTTTTGAGAAATGTTGAAAGCCAAGTTTTTAAAAAATCAGTGTTAGCATAACCTCCAGTGAAAATATATTCAAGTTAGACCCAACCATAAGGGTTCATCTCTGAGTTCATCAAATCACAGAATCAGCAACACTGAGAACTTCTCAAAAATCAGACTATATATCAGGACCTTCTCTTGCTTATATCTAACCCATAGAGTCCAGAATATAGTATGTTTTCAATAAATACTTGAATTAATGAGTAACACCTTTCAGTCTTAGAAAGACTATAGACTTATACTCCCACCCCAGTAGACCATGACTGGTACATAGTGCTTGCCATGTGGCAGGCATGTAATATGTACTGAGTGACTGGCTCTGAGATACATCCACACCCTGAAAGAAATTTCTCCCACCCCTGAACTCTAGAGCATCAACTTTTAATTCCATTATTCTCCCCCTTGTCAAAAACACACCTGACAGATGACATTTGCATGTGCAACAACCCTCATGAGTACACTTAGGTTTATGTGTAATTCCCATTGTCCTAGTACAATCTCCATCTACCTCTCTCCCACTCAAGAAAGTAAATCAGAATACAAATGAATAAGGATGTCATTAATATGGGAACAATCTAGAATCCATGGCAATTTATTGAAAAGGTAACTCATCCACCATTTTGGCATTTCAAATAACAGTGGTACAGGACTGTAAGGCATCTCACAGTGATTGACACCAAGACTGACAATGCTTCGGGACAGAAACTATCTCTGAGACCCACTAAGTCCTAACATATCACCTTGGAGACCTTCCCAAACTCCAGAGAAACCATCCCTGAGGCTCACCCTATCCCCAACACAGTCATCTCTATGAGCTCTTCTGTCCACATGAGCTTCACCAGAACCACACAGATCATCCCTCCTAATGGACATAGATCTCATATAGGAATCTCACTGTCACCTGAGCATCCCTCCACTTTCACCATAATGATATCGAGGAAGAGGACTCACAAGCAGCCAACTTACCACACCACCACCAGCCGAGTGCACGAGCACAGACATCCCTTCTCTGAGGTTGGCAACTTCAAAGAGCATCATGTAGGCTGTGACGAAGTTCATGGGGAATGCAGCAGCTTCAGAGAAGCTCATGTCATCTGGGATCTTGTAGACAAACTCTACAGGCGTGCAGACCACCTCTGCCCAGGCATTGTAATTGACAAATGCCATGACACGGTCCCCAATCTGGATAGATATAAGGAAGCACTGGGTTAGTAGAGGTTTTATAACCTTTTTTGAGGGATTTCTCAAATAATAATCTGATGAAAACTATAGATTCCTTCTCAGAAAAAAAAAACAAAACCCTCAAATATGCACACCCTCACCTGCCTCCCAATTTTAAGGCATTTGTGGATGCTCTGAAGCCCATCTATGAAAACTTTCCAGGGGCTATGGGAGCCAGGTTCTCTACTTCTCTTCCTGAGCATAAATACAGTGTACATCACATCACACACTGTGGAATGTTAGTGTTGGAGGATCATTTCACTGACTTAAGCTCTCATCTAATCTCTCTGTTTTGGAGCTGGGGAAAACTGAGCCACAAGGAAGGTTAAAGGGACAAGGCTAGGCGTAAAACTGCTCATTTGGTCTCTGCCACCCCATACAGATTCCCTGACAGGCTAGTTCATTGTAGTATTTGCGTCAGAGTTTAGCACTGAATTCCAGTCCCAGTGGATGTGAACCTGGTGCATCAGAAGAACCATATAAATCTAAGTGCAGGTGACTAAACAAGAGTAACCAGGCTGAGAGTGAAATAGGAGCATGCCACCAGGTGTGAGGAACCGCTAACATTTATCGCACGAGTACTATATAGCAGACATTGTCCTAAGGATATCACATGTTTCCATTCATGTAATCTTTACAAAACCCTGGTTAAGGCATGGCTAAATAGTGTGTTCTTTTTTATATTTACATCCAGACACTATGCAAAAAATATAAAAATAAATAGATAAATAAAAAGAGCAGTCATCCCTTTAAAGTGGTTATGATAGTGTGCTAAGTTTTTTCATAGCATATCATTACTAAAGGAAATACAAATAAGTGAAATAATACTAACAGCTTGTAGGAGCTGCCAAGTGCTAATTAAAGTGAACCATTCTGCTATTTGATTATGTTAGTGGCTTGTACTATACTTTCAAATATAATATTCAAATTGTTGTAGTCATAGTGAATTCTTAATAAATTAATGGCTTTCATATATTTATGTGTTTTAGTTTATATATATTTAAAATTGATTCTACTGCTTTAATTTCTTTGTACCTTAGCACATTTCTCTTCTACCCCTACTCAACAAACAACAAAAGCCTCCTATGAGAAGGGCTCTGTAAGAGTCCCATATTACAGATAAATGATCATAGATTTTACAGACATTTAAATTGACACAAAGATTAAAGCACCCGCCCAATGTTATGCAGCTAGAGAGCAGCTAGGCCAGGATGGAAAGCTAGGTAGGCTGACTCCAGATACCAATAATTAATTCATCATGCCTAAGGTAAGTGCTATCAAGAAGACATGAAGTTATTAAGGGTATACAACAGGGGAACCTACCAAGTCTGGGAATGTTAGTTTAACTCTTTAAGTCTCAGTTTTCTCAGCTCTAAAATAGGTATAATATTAGGAAAAGGTCCTTACGAAGATTAACTATCATAATATGCATGCAATGCACTTGGCACGGTGCATGCAAAATGAGGAAAGAACAATCAAGTTATCTCCTAAAAAGAACAGATTGGTTCCTGATCTCATGGAATCCACAGTTTAACGATCAAAAGCCAAATACAGACTCATATTTCACGAAGCAGAATGGATAGCTGTCTAATGAAGAAACTGATGGAAAGGAGAGTCTGTCCCGCTGGTAGTGAGTGTCTTAATCCCTGGGTGGGTTGAAGACCAAATGACGAATGCTGGGACTATTGTCTTAAATGCAATGGCTTAGACCAGAGGATCACTGAGGTCTAACACTGTCATCCTCTTTTGCATAGAATCTTGAAAACCCAAAGATATAGACTCAGTACCCCAGAGTGGCCTCCAGTATAAACACAGAGTGCAGTGAAGAGAGTATTACAGATACCTTGATGGACAGTGATGGTCATTGCCATCACAGTAAGGCTGACTGCTTCATGCTACTCATTCAACTTTGCTCCATCTTTTTCCATTTCATTATAAAAATGGAAAAAGTAGCTAAGCCATCCTAATCAGCCCCAGTCTCAGAGTCCAGAGATAGGTAAGTTAAAAAATAATCCAATTTATTTTATTATTTGATTCTATTATGAAAAAAATTACTGGTGGGCAATGGAGCCCAAATTATTCCTTTACGACTCTGCCTCGGGTAACAATTTTTCAAGCCTCTGTTGCAATTGATCAACCAAGAGAATTGTTCAGCATGCTGCTGCATGGAATTCCATCTCCAATGTGATCGAAAACCCTAAGTCAAAATTATAGAGGGAATATTAGTATTGGTTTTCTCCAAAATCATACCCTGACTAGAAACCTGTAGGTGGTTTCTTTTATTTGTGCCTCTGAAAGTCACTGGAAGGGAGTGGGAGGTGAAGGGTAGGTTTGACAATAAGCAAGCCAGAGCAAACTAGCAGAAGAAAGATCGTATATAAGGTAATATATAGATAGATAGATAGATAGATAGATAGATAGATAGATAGATAGATAGATATAGATATATATAAAATCAAGCATAGTAAATTCTCCCTTTAAAGCAAAGCCAACAACAACCCTACCTACTGTTAATATTCTAAAATAATAGGTTATCTAATGCTCAGGATTAATAGAATTTGTAGTATGATCTTGTCCTTTGGGATGGTGTGGAGGAGTGAAAAGCAGATAATATTTCTTATATGCAGCACTTTCAGAGAGAGATAGTGCTGCCTCTGGTTATATTGCTTACCTGGGGACAGAAAATGTGAAGTCATATGAAAGGCAAAAAAAGGGCACTTACTTTTTCTTTCTCAAACGTCTTCTGCTCTATTATCTAGAAACCATTGACAGAAAGACTGATGGGTGGGATGAGATTTCCAGAAATTTAACATAACGAATTTGGATCATATTGAGGCTCAGATATACTGAGACTAAGCAGCAAGCTCAAATTCAACTCCAAGGGCATTTTGGCATTGCATTTTATAGGATTTTTCCTCCGGTGTTTAGTACTGCGTTTGCAGATTGGGAGCAAGAGTCAAGATCATAGGATTTTAAAAAGAGAAAAAAGGCTCTGATAACTTGAATCCAGGTTCAACTACTACTTACCACCTTTTGGACTTCGCAGAAAATTACTAAACTCTTCTGCACCTCATCTCTAAGGAGACAATAACAATCTTTACCACAGGCTTGCGGTGAGGCTGAACAAAGATAACTTGCCCATGTTTCTGGTTATAGTGGATTCTCAAATGTTAGCTCCATTCATGTCTCCCTGGGGAAGTACTTGTAAGCGAGAGCTCTTTTACTTGATATCCATGGTTTTTCTGACTCCAAACTACTGAAATTCTGTGCAATTGATTTGCCCACAGTTTTTTCAGTTTTTACAGAATGGATTCTATTTTATTTGCATTTTATTGGTAGGAAGAGTCATACATCTTTTCACCAATTAATTTTTTTTTTATTTTGGAGAATTTTGAACATATAAAAATGTAGTCAGAAAGACATAATAACCCTTCTTATATATCCATTGCCCTACTCCTAAGTCCATCTACCAATGGCCAGTTTTGTCCCATTGTCAGATACTTCTATCCTTAGGCTTTAAAGTCATCATTCAAAAATGCCACCTCGCCAATGTCTGAAATAATGGTTTATAAGTGATCATTTAGATGCATTAGTTAAGTAGATATTTAAAGGAATCAAATTATAAGATACAGAGGTTATTTCTCCCCAACTTTTGTATTTTGTAATTGATTTTTGAGCCTGAGGTGATGGGAAAATGAAAGCCTTGTTGGGAGAAGGGAGTATGCACAATTAATTAATCCAAGGCCAAATGCTTTTATTTAATAGCTGTATAATATGAATAAAAGAGAGGACAAGATTTCCTTTGGTCACCAGACTGTTGCCAAGAGCCTCAAGACAGTACACGAGAAAGGCATGAAACATTTGAAAAGTCCTATCATATACAAACATTGCTATAAAACCAAACAGTAAGACATCAATAACAATATGTCATAGATTATTTCAAGCATTTTCACATAACTTTTATTATGTCAGTGGATTCCAGTCAAAACATTACCTCATATCCTTTCACGCTGTCCCCCAGAGCTTCAACAATCCCAGAACATTCAAAACCTGGTACCAGGGGAGTCTTGGGAGGGTTGTCGATATTCCCTTGTCGCACCATCAAGTCAATGAAGTTTAAACCACTGTGAACAGCAAATGTGAAAAGAGAGAAATTCAAAATGAGATCCAAAAGAAAGCACTGGCCTGGCTTTTTCTCTCTTCCCTACCCTTCCCTTTCAGGCTCCCCCCGTTCCTCTCTCCTTCCTTTTTCTTCTTTTTTTCTTTCTGGAAAAGTATGCCTAATAGTAGTGGCACTTAGCTCAATGTCACCAATAAAGCAAAACTCAATTATCTCTATTGACAAGCAATGCTTTCCTGGCAGTTAAAATAGCAGTTGCAGAGTTTACATTCTAATTTGAAAGATAGCCCCTTTGCTCTCTCTCAGAGCCTTAGTCTTACTTTAAAAACATATATTGACTAGCCTGATCATTAGCCATTCCAGCACTTAATTGTGGGTAAAAAATACACTAGGAAGAAATTATAAGAAGATATATGGAAAACAGCCAGACACAATGGCCATTAGCCAATCTATGAGAAAGAGAAAAAAAGATATAATTTAAAAGGTCTCGAACCAATCATCACACCTAAATCATCACACAAAGTTACACCAGCACTGTGCCATCAACATCCCCCATATGGTGAATATGAGGCATCAAGAGACAACATTATATCCAGCTGGAGGAGGGTGACTTGAAGAAAAGAGATCAAAGACATGAACCAATGGATATGGGAATGATGAGGATTTGTTTCAGAATGTTTAATTATCTCTGGATGAGAGAAGTTATCAGGTATTTTCTACTAACACATTACTTTTGAAATAAGAAAATTATTACATATGTCAAAGTCATTGCCTTAGAAAATGATATACTTGCTTATAATGATGCTACCAATACTTCGAAATGTGTGTTTTTTAAGAGCTACAATTGAGAATTGCATTTAACACCCAATTACTAATCAAATGAGAAAACACATCCCATCGAACATGTATTTTTTTCCACCAGGTGTGGTTCTAATATCCTTCCTGTTTTCGTAAGCCACAATCTAAGAAAGACTCAGTTATGGAAACCAAAGTCCTCGTTCTGGCCCAAAGCCCACTAGCATCTGACTAAAGCTTCTTAAGTACAGCTTGCCTATTTCTTCCTTGGCCTCTTTGAAGCCAAAGGAAGCAGCTAATTACACCTGGTCTCAACTCATCAGTCTCATTCATAGAGAATTTATTTTGGTGATGAGCATAGCTTCCTTGAAAAATAGTTTCAAGAATCACCACCTTATTAAGGTTTTCCTGGCTACAAATCAGGCAGGTTTTACATATTGCCCCATTGGAGTACCTTTAATGTATGCCCTCCTTGAAGGCAGCTGTATGCCTTATATTTCTTTGCCTCCAGAGTGCCTGGCACAGTAACATAGTAAGTACTCAAGTAACATCTGCTGAATGAAGAAATATGAATATTCAAAAATGTGTGATGCCAGTTTATATACTAACTCCTTTTAAAAAGTGGTCAAGGGATGCTCAGAGTAATGGACACATTCGTGAAATGTATGTGTAGACTTTCAAAGATCCAACTTTGGAGGTTAATAGTTATTGGGTCATTCATTAACCAAAATGTTCTCCAATAACATGGCCAGGTTGTAAAGAGTTTGGGAAGACCCGGGCATGAATACCAATTCCATCATTTCTACCTGTGTAACTTTGGATAAGTTACTTAACTTCTCTAAGTTTCCATTTCCTCATCTGTAAAATGGATGTTATGATAGTAACTATCTCACAGAATTCTGGAAGGAATTGATATTGCTACATATATAGGAAGTACTCAATAAATGTTAGCTAGCCTTTAAATTCGCAACTTCTGTTAAGAAGGAAGAAGTATGTGATACATTTTAGGAAGACTCCCATTAAAGAAGGATAAAAAATAGTTTCAGAGCTGAAATGGGAAAACTTCAGCTATGTAGAAGTTTCACTTCTGTGAAATAGGCCATTTTCCAACACAATGAAATAAAACATCACTGTATAACAATAAAAAGAATTTCTATGTTCCAAATCAAACACAGCATCTCATCTCACGTATATTTTAGCTCACTGTGTTTTCTTTTGTGTGAAAACCTGATTTCCCAAGACCGTGATGGAGAAATGCCAGAAGAAATTACTTGACAGTTCTGTAAACATGCTAGCCCCTGGCGAAGGCTTCATCTCTGACATTCATTACGCTGCTTAGTAGGCCTGCCTCCAGTCTCCATCCAGCATAGAACGGGCACGGTGGTGGTAAACTGAGATCCTGCTACCCAATTCCAGTGAGAAGGGATAACACTCACTTTATAAAAACCTGTAGCATCCCATTTCCTCAGTAAGGCATGCAGCGATTTCATCAGGGTTACAGAAAGAAATGTGAAGCAGATATATCCTGGGGGTCAGTGTTTATCTCAACACAAAGAAGAGGTGAACGATTGTTAATGGGGCACCTTTATGTGTTATACCAGACCTGTTTCACGGTGCCTGCCCACACACCTCCGCTTAATATGGATATAGTTAGCATTTACTGAGATATGCTTACTGCTTTGCTTTTGTTATTTAAAATTCAATGATACTCCTATGAGGTATAACTATCATAGCTACTTTTCAGATGAGGAAACTGAGACTCAGCAAGATTAAGTAACTTTCTTAAGGTCACATCTTTAGAAACCGTCAAAGTCAGGATTTGAATTCAAGCAAATTCTAGAACCCAAGCTATTACACACAGCACATACTACTTCTTTATGGGAACTTAAATCACCATCCTTGTTGAAGAGGTACATGTCTAAGGTACCATGTTTATAACTCCTTATCTCTTTGACAGCCGGTGGACCCAATTTTGGAGGGGTGACCATTCATAATCTAAGCAAAAAAAACCTTCCTTGGCATGAATTAAATGAGCTAGTCTACGAACTGGATGTTTCCTCAAAAACTATGCACTGGGAAATATGCAGCAAGTGAACAACTTAGTATGCGAAAGGATGTCAAAAGATAGAACTGAGATTGAGGGACCTAGTTGACCCGCGCTTTGGGGAAGCATAAGTGAAAAAGCCAGTCGGTAGGGGAATCACAAAAGTAAAACCACAAAGAGCAGTAGAGTCCACCCAACAGCCTGAACCAGGGTGAGATTTTACAAGTTTCGCTGCTGAATTACCAATAATGGGAGGGTCCAATCTCCACACTTGATGAGGCCCAGTCCCAGTGCCTCCTGCTCTCTCCTTTCTAAGAGTTTTATTTTTGTTGCTTCACATGTCTTTATAATAGGACCTCTTGGTTTGGGTTATGTGTGTGGTCTCTGTTGCAGAAAACCGAAAGATACAAGCTAAAACAAATACCATAATCAAGAACCCTAAAGCACCCACTAGACTGACATGATTGACCTCATTGTTTTTTCAGACAAAACAAATAACATTGTTTAGAGACAAAAAGTTATTTGCCCAAGACCCCACAAACAGTGAATGGTGTAAGCTATGGACTTAAACTTGGGTCTGTCTAACACTTTTCTTTTCCGTCACGACAGGGAAAAAGCAGAGACATATCAAGCTATACATCTTCAAAACTATAGTTTCCTGTATTCTCTAAGGTAATTTGATTTTCACCTGGAAATTTTTGGGGGGTGGCAAATGACTACCTGATGACTCAGACCGACATAGCAGGTGATATTAAGATGTCCCTCTTAGCCAATTTTTATACGGTTCTTAAACATTTGAGATTTTTGAAAAAAATAATGCTGGAAAGTGCTTCACATAATGTTTTTCTAGGTAATCCTATTTTTTCCTCCAGGATTGGTATAATTTTACTAAATAAGCCTTATTTTTTTCCTCCCATACCAAATTATTAGTCAAGGGCTAGGCTTAAAGGGTTATTACTGAGACATAGCCTTCTGAAAAAATGGAGGCAGGGGTTTGAGAAAGGGACTCTGAAAAACTCAAATCACAGGATGAGGGATATGATAGAAGATACAAGGAAATTTGGGGACAATTTCTTTAAATAATAATACTCTTACATTTGCATAGCATAATGCAGTTTACAGTGTGCTTTCATATACATCCCATTAAACCTTGTAACAATTCCAGAAAGACAAGAAGTGCAGATATTATTATTCCCCTTAAATAGACATGAACTTGGAGATTCAGAGAAGGGAACTGACTTGTCGAAGACAACGCAATTAGTACCTGGCAGAACTGAGACTTGAATTAATGTCTTCAAACTCCTTGCTTATTGTATAGCCCACGACATTATGAAATCTCAAATGCAGTAAATCAAATGTTATTAAAAATCATTGCTTTCAAGATTCAGGAACAAGACTAAAAGGAAATAGTGAAAGGAAACAGATGCAGAGTGCAGGGTCCAGGTCCTATGCTGCCATCAGTGAACTGCGGGGCTTTGGCAGAGTCTCTGAAGCACTCCCATCTCTCACACTCTGGTCACTTGATGGTTCTTTGTCCTGTGAGTTCTGCTTCAAAGATTATCAAAATCAAAGCTTAGGTAGGGAGGGACAGATACTTGGTGTTCTTGATGAAAGATACTGACTTGGGATACTTATATTCTATCTAGAAGCTGAAGTAAGGCAAGCTAGGCTTGGCCACTATACTTTATTTTCTGTTATCTATTAAGTGATGGATGTCAACCTTGTGAAGTCTCATGAGACATTTAGCTGTTTTCATTTTGTGTCCCACTAGTATTCTAGTAGTCAATCTGCTAGAGTATACAAGAGTCATCATCTCCCCTTATGATGATGCTACATGTTAGGGATTATGTATGGACCATTATAATCTCCATTTTGTGCAAGAGGAAGGTGAGGCCTAGAGAAGATAAAGCACGTTTTGCAAATAGGTACCAGAACTGGGGTATGAGCCCTTTTCATATGACTTCCAAGCTTGAATTTTTGACTGCTAGGCTGTCATTCTGTTATCTATAAATCATGGTAGGCTTCTACCATGTTGTGGTTTGGGGTCTATTAATTTCTTTTGGATACACTAATAATATTAAAGAGAACACAAATGATTTCTTAAAGGACACCACTAAGTGGATGACAGAACTAGCCCAGCTGTAGTTTATTAATTTTCTAATTTGAGGTAAAACTGACCCAAAGAAGAAAAGCAAAGAAGAGATGATAAACATGGAAAGAGTCTCTCGTCTTTTATTCTTCAGGTGAAAGGAGAGCAGGGGCTGTTTCTATGAAAGGGTATGTTTTGTTTTAGGTCTCTTGCCATCTTGTTCTTTCCTCAGGTTGTCAGCATCTTCAGCACTGACCATGGGTACCCAAACCATTGTCAGACCATTGCACAAAGAACAGTGTGAGGAAAATCACCCTCTTCCAGCAGCCTTCTTCTTTACCGATGCAGATTAATACAGCTCCAGCATGTATTTTGATCTCACACTCAACAGCAGTTCCAAGGCTTGCCCCATCACTGGTTCAATTAAGAGATAAATGGCCAAAAAAATAACCTTCAGAAACCCATTACTTACTGAAGGGATATTGTTAGGCAAATTCTTTGTTACAATGTATTTTTGCTTCTTCATGAAGACAGAGGAATTTTCTTCAAATCCTAGTGCAAGGGTTGGTTATTCGGAACTTACAGGCCCGGTACAGTGTATAAACTGATTATATTTCTTTCTTGACATTGGCTATTAGGAAGTTTTGAGCCAAATTGGTACCACCTCACTCCCTAAACCGCAGGGCTTTAGTCATTCATTCTCTATGTTATCCTAACACTCATCTTCCTCTTAATTTTCTGAATGTCCTGGAGTTTCCATTTTTTTAAATCTTAAATTCTATTACAGTGATTCTCAAACTTTATTGTGCATCAGAATTTTCAGGAGGGCTTGTTAAAACACAGATATTTGGGGCTCCATCCCTGAGTTCCTAACTCAGTAGGTCTGGGGTGAGGTCCAAGACTTTGCATTTCTAACAAGTTTTCAGGTGATGCTATTGGTGGTGGTCTAGGGAACACTTAGAGAATCGCTCCTGTATCATTTTTTTAAAACGATTTCAACTTCTTTTTGGAATCAGGCAAGACAAAAATTAATAGATGATTATTAAATAGATAGCAAAATGAAAAGCCCTCTCATCCTCTAAGGCATTTGAATTTTTCGATCCTACTCCAAAGGATGTTATTTACTCTTGTTAAATGTGGTCATATCTATGGTCTTATTCGATTAGATTCATCATTCCAAATTGCCTGGCTCTTTCTTGGATCTTAATTCTTTTCATCCGAAAATTTGGCTCTTCCTTCTGCATTTGTATTCTCTGAAAATGTAATTATCATTGACTTCTATGTCCAAATTGCTGATAAAAATATTGGATAAGTTGACACATTCGTGGTTACTAGGGTATTTATAAAGACCATGAAAGATGCCATGCAGGGAATTTAAAACACAAGACTAGCTGACATGTTTTAAGTTTCTTCAAATCATGAACTCTTATGATTCTATGAAATAGCTCTAAGATACTTTGAACTCATATGTTACAAGTACTTAGTAAAGACCATAGGACTCATTGTGTATAATGGCAGTTAATTCCCCTCCCCTCATAGCAATGATTGCTGACCACATGGGGTGCAGCCTGACTGAGCCTCTAGCACAATCAATTTTCTGGATGCATGTCAGGATTATCATGGTGTTTGTTTATTCCTTTTTTTTCTCTATATGTGCACAACCTGGCCCCAGCTCTGAGAGTCTTTCTAGTCCAGCACACACACTCATGTGCCATAGGGTTGAGAGAACTGCTCTAGTAGCCCAGTGTCAACTGTACCCATGAAGAAGAATGTTCAAGAAGAGATGGACCCCTTCTGAGAAGGGTTCTCACGCAGGGTTTGTGACTGTGTGAAGAGTTCTCAGGATGCTAGCAGACACTTAGAAACCCCCATTCTAATTTCTCTAATGATGGCACATGGTAATTATTTGCAGCTAGTAATTGTAATAGATAACTTTAATGATGTGCTTACTATGTATCAAGCATCATGCTAAGTGCTTTACAGGGATGATATCATTTAATTTTTATAACAACCATAACAATGCTAAGAGATGAATGATATTACCCACATTTACAGAGAAAAAAAATCGAGGCACATAGAGGTTCACAAAGCCAAGGTATAAAAGCCAGTGACGTGCCTCCAGAGGCTTTGCTCTCCTTTCAAGAGACCATCACTCAGTTTGCCCAGTTACAAGGAGGGGAAGTCTCAACTCATCCATCACACTGAACACTTGCTATACACTGAACATATAGCATGTACTGGATATCCAAGTTAGCAGAGGCTCAAAATTCCCATGGGGAAATAGAATCAGAAAGGCCCATTTCGAAGCAGCGGTTTTACAGAAGTATAGACCGAGTGCTCACATAGCCACCAGGAGAGGTGCACAAGGAAATCGTGAAGTCAAAAACAAAGTTTTCCCAAAGAATGGTTCTAGTGGTCCTCTGCAATCACCAACGCCGAATTTAATTCTCAGCTTTAGCTTTCTGGCTCCTCCTCAAGTGTGTTGCTTGACTTCCTTGGACTTCCAATTTTCTTATCTTAAATGTAATAGTAACAACTATGGAATGTTGGTGTGGATTGCCTATGTTAGTATATGTAAAACAGAGAACTTCACACACAGTAAGTGCTCAATAAGTGTAAGTAAGCTGTTATCGTCATCACCACCACATCACCATCACCCCCATCATCATCACACAGAGAAGGTGCCACAGGTCAGGTCTCCTGGGAAGCAGACTCTGAGACTGAGATTTGCATGCAGAAGGTCTGTTAGGGAGGGCTCTAGAAAACAACATGTCTATGGGTGTGCGGCAAGCTGAATTGAGTAAAGGAAGAAGTTGAATACTGATGTAGCAGTAAAAAGGACTCAATTTATCAATGGAAACCCCCCAAGCCAGGTTGAATCCTCAAGTCATCATGAATTGAGGCAAGGGGACTGGGCTTTTGTACCCTTGCATCAGCTAATCGTCAGATAAGAGCTGCCCCTGGAGAGGGATGTGTGCAAACTTGGGCAAGGAGGTGTCCTCCAGCTGAGGGCAATTCCTCAGGAGGGATGGAGCCATGAGTCTTCAACAGCCATCACTCCCAGCAGCTGGGAGAATGAGCACCTGGGTCCTAAAAGGCTCTTCTGAGTGGTGTGCCCATTATCCACTACAGGAGGGGTGGTGTCATCTCCCTTTCAGGGTTTTATTTCCTCACAGTCACCAAGCAGTTGTCACTGATGGTGGATATTTATAGAGCACCTTTGCACAGTGGTCCCTGAGGAGAAAAGGTCAAGGAAATCTGAGAACTAATGGTGGGAAGGCAAAAAGGAGAATGTGGCCTTAAAATTGGGACCCATAAGAATAAGAGGAAAGGGAAATGGGGGACTCGAAGGGATCAAAGAATCATGGAAGGGATAGAGACTAGAAAAAAAAAAGAGAAGGGTAAAGGCAGATGAACTGTCAAAATGCACACAGGAGTAGATTTTGAATGTTACCACAAAAAAATAAACGGGAACTATGTGATGGGAACTATGAAGGTGGTATCTAGCACTGTGGTGGTAATCAATTTGCAATTTATAAATTATCGAATCAATACATTGTATACTTTAGACTTACAAGATGTTACATATCAATCATATCTCAATAATGCTGGGGGCAAAAAGAGCCTTTTACATGGTCTTATAAACAATTCTCAGTTATTAAAAAATACATGCAGGATTGGTAAATTGCTTGGGGACATCCATGAAAAAATAGTAGCTCAAAGCTTTCTATGTGTCCATGGGAAGTCAGATTACAGAATGCTGGAGGAGACCCGGATACCAAGAGAACACTGTCAAAGCGAATACCCATGGCCAGCATCCATGGCAGCCTCTGCCTGCTCTAATGAAGAGCAAGAGGGGTAATGTGAGGCTTCATTCTGAGCAGGAGTGGCCCAGGAAGGTGTGTGCCTTTCTTTACTCTTCTGGAGACTTGCTACTGCTATATTCATCAGAGCATTTAACTCCGAATCCAAGTGGGGACAAAGAAGCAGGTGTCTGAGTCCTTTTCTCATTTCCTCAGAACTGAAGTTTTTGTTTTTGTTTGTTCATCTCAGCTGATAACTTGAAAATACCTAAGACAATAGGCATTGATGTCAGAAAATCTTGCTCCCAATTCTTTTCTTTGTTTGTTTGTTTGTTTAAGCTTCCATTTTCTTATCTCAAAGCTGTGAGAATAGACTGATACAAATCTGCTATGCAAGGAAAAAACACTCCTCTAAAACAAGGACACCTTTTATGCAAATCTCAAATGGCATTTCTTATTTGAGAACAGCCAGAATTGTCCTGGATGGACCTCAGGATAGAGAAGTCACCTGTGCTCCATCAGAAGTAGAAAGGAGTGTGTTATAGATACTCAGACTCTCTTCTCCCCATCGCTGGTCTGTGGCTCCTGACACTGTTTCCCTTGGTGTCTGGCTCCACAGATCCTGTGTCATACCCACCCTAACCACTATTTTAAATAAACAGACCTCTGCCGCTATACAAGACATATGAAGTTCTCTTACATGTTCGATGTTTTTCATTATCTACTACTTTACTTGTTAATAATGCTTGTTGTTGCCCCACCTGAATCCCTTTAGCCATAAAGTCTGGACTGATGATGGGGGCACCATAGCTCGGGAGAGAAAATATATTGAGGTCATACATCCAAATTAGTATTCAAAATACACTTCAATAGTATTTCAAACACAGAACAAAATAGCCAAGTAGATATATTGAGAATCTAAATATCAAGAGCTGGTTTTCAACAGAAACAGAAAAGCATGGCACAAATGGGTTCAAAACAAGTTCTCGCTGATACCAAGACTAATCGGTTGATTTCTGAACCTGGAGTTGTTTATTTATTCTCGACCTCTCCTGGGTACACAACAAGTATTCATTCTTAAGAAGTTTCCTGAAAAGGTTAAAATCTCTATGCTCCATGTTAAATGTTGACCAAGTCATTGACGTCAACCAGGTGCCTGGCAGTGATTGGTAATGTAAAATATTCAAATTATATTTAAATTCAGCAAACCCTCCCTGGTTTGGGGCTTGGCTCAGTACTAATGTTAAAATAGTGACAATGACATCTTTGTTTCCCAGGAGTTCAGAAATAAACAACTACATGGTATGACAGTTCCCCAACAGGAGGCAGTACAGGGGTCATGGGTAGCACAGAGAGGGCAGTTATTAATTCACTTTGCAGGAATCACGGAGGCCTCCACAGCAAAGTATCGCTGAGGAATAGGTATGCCCTTTGCTCTGGTTCTCCCAACCTTCCCATGGCAGGGTTGGGAGGGGGTGCGGGGAGAAGGCAGTATCCAGCAGTGTAAAGTGATCACTGACTTCTCACAGGAGACTCAAAGGGGCGGGGTCTCCATAAAGATACAGTCCATTTTTGCTATAACATGACAGTTATCTCCTAAGTCATTGCTGCTGATTAAAACGGTGTTTAGTAAAAACAGTCATTTCAGTAGGAAAAATGGGGTGAAGATGAAGCAGCATTGTCCAATTGAACATTCTGCAGTGATGGCAATGTTCTGTACCTGTGCTCCAATGCGGGGCTACCAGCCATATGTAGTCACAAAATGCTTGAACTGCAGCTAGTGTGATTGAGGGACCGAACTCTTCATCTTAGTTTATTAATATTTAAATTTAATTAGCCTGAGAAGGAGGCAGTAGCAGCATCACTACCCTGCTGGCTTCACTATACACTATGAGCAACTCCAGAGAATTTGTCTTAAAATTCATCTTTCAATTTCACTGCTTAGCACAGGGCGCTTTCTAATCTCGCAAAAAAAAAAAAATAATAATAATTTCTCCACTGAAGGTGTAGTAGTAAAATACTTAGGAGTGGTTCTTCTTTCTTCTTGCTAAAGAGAATTATCTCTTAGCCAAGCATGGCTGGCAGCCTTGTGTGTAGTGGTAAGGGAAAAAACTAAGATCAAAGACCTGCTTGATGTATGTGTTTTGCAAAGAGCAAAGATTTACTCCTGACAGATAAAAAGAATAGATGTGAAAGGTGAGCAAAGATAGGTGTAAAAGACAAGAGATAGCGAGGGCAGGGATCGAGAGGCCAGGAGAGTTTGAAGAGCATAGGGATAAAATTCGGAGGGAACAGGAGGCGCTGGGGAGATGTAGACGGGAAGAGAACGTTTTTGAGAAAATTTTCTCTGTAGCATGAATGGATCCAGCTTTGGTGTTTTCTAAAGGACCAAATAGAATTTGACAGTGCTTTTCAATTCTGTTGGAAGTCAGGCTCCTATTCATGAGGGAGCAGGACCAGCTACGCCAAGGACACAAAAGGAAAAAAGAAAAAAAGAATAGGAAAAGAAGAGCATTGAAAGAGCAACAGGAAGAAGTTAAGTCTCCCTCAAGTGCTGCTGGCTGAGGACAGAGACGACGAGGCTCCCAGGGGGCAGGAGGGTGAAAATCGCCTTTGCTCTTTATTTCACATGAAGCAGCAGTCCCAGAGGTATGGACCATCTCCTCTGTGGTCAGACAGAGAGGGTTCTCGAGGATCCGAAGGCAGATAAACGTGAAAGCACTGTTTTAAGAAGGTGGGCACATTGCTAGCCATGTTACACATCTCTGGTTCTGGTTCTGACTGCAAGATGTTGAGTCAGAGCTTGTCACAAGGTCCCTGATCAGAAAAATTTTAGCAAGTGTAGCCAGGAGGATAAAGAGAATCCAATCACAAAATCGCTCAAATCAATCATAGGAACAGTAGGTTTAATAGCACCTCATTAGTTGATTGAACTAGACATAGCATAGATAAATGAAAAGCAATTCTTTCTGATTTAAATACAAGGGACCTTAGAAAATCTGTAACTTGATGGAGAGTCTATTTAAAGAAGCAAGTGTGCCTGGGTTGGGAGGAAGAGAAGGGTTATATGTAAAGTACAGTTTGAAAGCCTCAGAGTTCACTGTCGAATTTAGACTATTCCAGGCAGTGGGGCTGCCCCACTATGTATCTATTTGCATGAAGGGTAGATAACTCTTCTGGGGGTAAGTAAAAATCAAACAAACAAACAAACAAACAAACAAAACTCATCCTAAGGGAAATGTGAGTTGCAGAATATAAGCCTAGATGAAGAAGCCTATAGCAATACAAGAGGAAGGCTTGATTCTGAATGTGGTATTTGCCACTACTCAGATTACCCTTCACCTCCAGGAGCTTGTGTCTAAGACAGAGCAGTGAAAGATGGGTACAAAATGAGTGCAGACGTAGGCCCTGGAGAGAGATGAACCTGGGCTCACATCACAGCTCTCCCTGCCTTATTAATTCTGTGGTCTTTAGTAAGTTCCCTCACCTCTTTGATCTTGTTTCTTTATCTGTAAAATGTTTGGTATCATAGAAATCTCCCTAAAATGTTTCACACAGTATCTGTGGCACACAGAAAGTACTCAGTAAAGGTCATTATGATCATAACAGTGATAAATAATTAGTACCAAGTGTCATTAGTATTAACTCCGAACAGCAAGCGCATTAGATATAGGTGGCATATGTTGCTTTGTAACCTATATTGGGTGGGCAGGGGCGACCGCTGAAGCAGAAGGCCAGACTCTGCCTGGAGTGGACACGACATGGGAAACACACTTATGGCTTCGGTGTACAGTAGGAGGTGCAGGAGAGGGCATAGGAGAGGGTCAGAATCAATGGGGGAGCCAGAAGAACTGCTTCTGAGTGCCCCTGCCACAGCCCCTAGGCAACCCTTGCGACTATTGGAAAGTATTGCAGGGTAGGGTTTGGGGGTCCTGATACTTACAAAAAAAGGTAGAGACACAGAGTCATGGACATACTGTTTGTTTTAAAGTATTTTTTCCCCCAATAGTTTGAAATATTTATTTATTTATTTTCTGGTTTCATTGAGATATAATTGACGTTGTATTATTTTAAGTGTACAACATAAGGATCTAATATATGCATATATTGCAAAATGATTACCACAGTAAGTTTAGTTTAGTTAAATATTGTTTTACTATCCAGGCTGCTGGGGCCTGGGGTCCCCAGGTAGGTAAGCATTGCAGGAATGCTGGAGTAAGTGCTCTCAGAATAGCAATCATTAGAAGCAGCGCAGTTGGTTCTCTCCAAGAGCCCTGGCCTCCAGCACTCAATTCGATGTTGATAAGGAGAAAATTACAGAGCATCCTGAGAAGTCAGAGAACCACATTTCCCAGCCTAGGGAAAGCAGTTATTAGAGATGAACTTTCAGTTTCAAGAGAACTGATTGTGTTAAGGACAGGTAAATCTCCCTGAAAACATAGCTCCTTTGG